>NC_058130.1:472969918-473092387 GCF_016433145.1 Gracilinanus agilis | reverse complement strand
TTGTTTTTGCTAGCCCAAAGAATGCTTCAGTGAATATTTTATGATAAATTATATGATCTAGTTAATCCTAAAGCAAAATAACAACAAAAATCACAAGCTTAAGTGAAACACTTAGCTGATCTTTTTCTGGTCTCACCCTTACAATGGGCAAGAGGCTTCACAACTAACAGAGACCTTCACTGTAGTATGCAGTGAGGTAACACCATGGATAGGGTACTGGGTTTGGTATCAGGAAATATTGAATTCAAATCCTGCCTTAGCTAGCTGTATGAAACTGGGCTAATCATATAATCTTTCTGAGACTCCATATTCTCATCTGTAAAATGGGAATAGTAACAGCAACTACTTCTCTAGGTTGTTATACATGTAAGATGAGATAGCATGGAAAGTTATGTAAAGTGTTTTACAAACCTTAAAGTTCTATACAAATGCTATCTATTTTTGAATCTCAAACCATAGAATCTCTTGAAGGAACATACAACTTTTCTAACATCTAATTCCTTGGAAAGAAGGTAATTAGCTTCTTGACTGCTATTGGAGATATCTTGAGATATTTAGTAGGTACTCTGAAAAATGGCACACTAAGTAGAGAGGAAAAAAAAGCTGAACTGAATCAAAACACCCTAAAATATGCCCAGTAAAGAAAATGAATGGGGAAAAGAATAAATTTTCTGTAGCATACTTATGTCTAGAATGGTTATGATTTGAAATCATAACTCTGGCTAGAGCACTTCATGAGCATGAAATGTTCTTGTTGGTCTAGGCCAACTGGCGAATCATTTAAATTGGCATGGCTCTTTGTGCATGAGTTTGCTGGATGTTTTTGGTTCCAGTCTAATATAGTGAAGCCTTTTACTCAGGAGACACAAAATAGGCTAGTTCCTAGGCAATTAGGACCTCTTCCCAACAGAAATGAGAAAATTGGCTTTGCCTTGGGCTTGGAATCAAACTGAAGTTAAACTAAGAGCCAATAGAAACTCACCTGAAAGCCAACTCATTAAGAAGAATAACAAATGAATTAATGGAAACTGTGGTATGATATGGTGTACATAGGAATGTAGAGTGTGTGAATGTGTGTATGTGTATATGAACATACATAGAAAAAGATTGGATTTCTTAAGAAGACTAGCTAATTGTAAACTATCCCCACAGTAAGAATATATGGTTTTTCCAAAAGTTACAAAGGCCAGCCTGTTGTTGCAGGGTAATGACCTAGTAACTGGTTGAATTTCTGCAAAGTTGACATGATTTGGCTATTAGGGGAAATGTCAGAAATGGAATAATTGCTCTTGATATTTGCACTGACTGAATAAAATGTGGAATTTGAGATGACCCAAACGACCTGACTCTTCTGTATTTTGGTCACCCAATTTAGCCAATTTAAGGTAAATTCTTCCTTAAGAAATTTCTCTTATAGCAGTATTTAGACCATAATAGATTACTTGAGAAATTCAATCATGGAGATAACTTTGTTTAATAGTACGTTAATTTTTAATATCCACAAGGACCAAAGCAGGGAACTATTTGCTTGCCTGAGGCATTTGCTGTAATGAAGACTGTGATGTGTAGTGTCCTAATGGAAGAAGCATTCCCTGTATGTGGTCAGGTCCTCCAGATGCTCCTGTCTGTCAGCAACACTGTTCTTCTTGGATTAAACTCTAGAAGATCATTGGGCTTCCTTCACAGGACCTACTGTTACTCAAAAGAGATTGGTCAAACAATGCACTCCAGCCAAAAAATCAACGAAAAATACCCATGGTGCAGATTATGATGCACAACTGGACAGCCAGTCCACTGAGTTAGTACGCCAGGATATTTATCCAGGAAGGACAATTCAGGTAGACAGTGAGTTGGGCACAGAATTAAAAAAGAGGAAGAAAATAGACTGGATGGCATTGTGGAAACTGCAGTGTTTAGTAATCCCAGGCTTGCTTTGGGGAAAAACAACAACAAAAAGAACAACAACCACCCACCACTTATGTTCCCTCCAGTGATGCTGAGTGATTGTAAATATTGAGACACTATAGTCTCTAAAGAATTAAAATGGAAGTAGATCCAAAGAACAATGATGATGATAATGACAACAAGAACTACCAGGGCTGCTGCTGCTGCTACAGAAGTGGGAAGGGAATAAGCATTTGTTAAGATGTACAATGTGTCAGCCACTGTGCTAAGAATTATCTCATTTGATCCTCACAACAGACCTGGTAGGTAGGTGCTATAGTTATTCCCGTCTTATAATTGAGCAAACTGAAGCAGGCAAAAGATAAATGACTTGCCTGGGATCATACCTCTAGTAAGTGTCTGAGGCTAGATTTGAACTCAGGTCTTCCTGACTCCAAGTCTAGTACTTCATACACTGTGCCACTTCACTGTCTTTGTACTACTTTGAGTTAACATCTATATAATGCTTTAAGACTTGTAAAGTGTTTTCCTGGTAATATCTCATTTGATGACAGAAAGTAGACAAAAGAGTATAGTTTCGATAATGATCTATACTCAAGACATTGTATGAGGCAAAGGTATCAGACTGGAGGGCTGAAAGCCCGATTCATAAGTGAGGCCAGAAATAGATGAAAATACAATTGGGAAATGTTTAATAAAATAAATAAAAATTCTAATTTTATTTAAATTTTTTTGTTTGTTACATTAAAACATAGAGTTAACCTCTTCCCTCCCCTCATTAGAGAAGGTATTATTTGAATATATATATATATCTTTATTTCTATTTATCAGTTTTGAATCCGGAAGTCAACACATATGAGTCATTCATTCATTCTTCAAACAATATTTCTGTTGCTATATATAATGTTCACTTGGTTGTGCTCTTCTTAATTCAACTCTTCATAATTTCATGTAGGTCTTTACATGTTTTTCCAATAATATTCTATCACAATCATATGCCACAACCTGTTTAGACATTCTTGGATTGATGGGCATCCCTTCATGTGCCAGTTCTTGGCCACCACAAAAAGAGCTGCTATAAATATTTTAGAATATAGTGCTTCTTTTCCTTTTTCCAACATAATATTAATTTCTAATTTTCTAATTCATTATACATCCCACTGAGATCATTTCAATTTTAATTTGATATCATTGGCATGAGAGATACCAGTCTGTGAATCAATAATCATTTACTAAGTACTTATCAAACACTGTGCTAAGTGCTGAGAATATATATATGTGTATGTGTTTGTGTGTGTGTGTGTGTATATATATGTATATATATAAATGTCCTCACATTCTAATGGGAAAATAAATATCCAAAAAATCTTCTATATATGAAATATAGATATATTCTCAGGGGGAAGGGGCAAGGGGAAATGGAAAGATCTCTTTCAGAAGGAGAAGGTAGAATTAGGGCTGTCTTGAAGGAGTCCTAGGAGACCAGAAAGTGGAAGCCAGGAAGGAGAGTATTCCTGACATGGAGAATATCCAGTGAGAAGGCCTGAACTCGAGACGCACAATGTTCTGTGTGTAAGAATAGTGAGCCGGCCCCTGTGAATGGATCACAGAGTAACTGGAGGGGAGTAAGGTCTAGAGACCTGGATAGGTAAGAATGGACTGGATTATGAAGGACTGGCTTTCAAAACCAAACATAATTTTATTCTTGATCCTGGAGGTAATTGGAGAGTTTATTGACTGGGTGATGGAGGTGGATGACAGTTTTTTGTCAGCCCTGGGGACTTCATCAGGGAGAGAACTGATGGAGGGAGACCATCCAGGGGTTACTGCAAAAGGCAGAGCAGGTGGCTTGCCCCAGGGTAGAGGTCAGTTGCTAAAGCAGTCTGCCAGATGAGTTCATGTAGCCTAATAGAAAGGAAATTTGGCTTCTTATTGGCCACAAAGATACTGTTTTAGAAGAGCTCTTATTCAAGTCCTAATCTACTTTTCTTCACTGGTTAGCTGTTTTCTTATATATGCAGCACTCTAAACTACTGATATTTAATTAGGAACAGAGGTTTTCAGTCTGCTCAGAGTGACCTATCAAACAAAGTACAAGATAAAAAAGCACGTATAGGTACGACTTCTTAGAAAATTTGGGGGAGGATCTGTTCTTTCCTATTCACTAATGCCATTGGCTTTGCAAGTCCCTGTGGATTTCTTGTCCTTCAACTTAGTTGGCATCTCAGAATGTTTATATAATGGGAATCACTACATTTTGCCCCCTGCACTGTCATATCCACTAAGTGAAATGCCATCATTTTTCTAATTATACATATGACTATTCAATTAAATAAAACATTTGTTGAGCATTTAAAAAATTGTGCTAGACACATTGACTAAAATGGTTGATGTACAGGGAATGTATGAATGGTAAAGAAGATAGGACAGTGAGAGGGGATGATAAATGGAAAACCTGATTGTGATACCCTGGTATATAAAATATAAAAAGACACATAGAAGGGCTTTAGCATGTAGACAAGTGTCATACGGGACAAGAAGGATGGATGAGTTGCAATCTGTACTGATGTAGCGTGTATCCACATTAATGAGATGATAGATCCATTGATGAATTCCAATTGAGCTGAATGATCATGATGACAATTTGAGCTGAGTATTGAAGGAGCAAAAGAATCGGTATTCATTCATCCTGTTACATAGTGATCAATATTGAGGAGAGTCATCCTTTAGCAGCAAGGCTATAGGTGGTCCATGAGAATTCTCTAGTAAATGTGCAGGTTAGTATCTATAAAAGACCACACTAAAATATGTTGTTTTTGAAAATATATTTTGTCTTCTACAAAGCTGATTCTATGGTAAGAAGTGACTAAAATCACAGATCAAAAACATAGTCAAAATACTGATTGGTTAATCAAAAAGCTTCCCAAAAGTTAGCTTCAAGCTAAAAGACTCTTTGTTTTCTGTAGTTTATAATGCAAAAGTTGCAAGAGAGGTTTTTGCTCTTGCTTTACAAGTTATATAGGATACAGTTTGCTATCTCACAAATATGTTTTGTGTGTTACAAAGAGAGATGAAATATTGGAAATTCAGTATCACTTAAAAAAAACAATTATAGTACACTCATCAATGAAGATAGGCTGGTAATACCATCATGTGGTGTGAACATTCATACCTTATGCCTTGTGTATATAAAGGTAAAGAATAAGTAGATCTTCAAAGACTAGATTTTCTGATATTAAGCATACTCTGGCCCAAAACCATTTTGGAAGTCACTAAAACCTAGAGCTATGAAAATTCAAAGGAAATGTCCCACTAAACTCAAAAGGTGAGAGCAATCTTTCATTTACCCAGGCTTTCAACTTCAAAGTCATCTTTTATCCTACCCTTTTCATTTTCCTTTAGTCCTCTCATGTCTAATATGTTGCCAAATTTTGTTGACTTTACTTCTAGAATGTTCAAAATTGAATTCATTATATTTCCCACTCCAAATCCTCTCCCTTTGACAATGATAGAGAAATTTAGAATTTAGCTCTCTAGCTGCTTATCATTCTTGAATCATTACTATTCCTCACTCCCCATCTGTGTCCAAAGGTCCACTGATTTTAATATCTCTGAAATACACCTCCTTCTTTCTTCTGACATTGCACCATCTTGATGCAGGCTTTTATTCTCTCATGCATGTATTATTACAATAGTCTGCTGGTTGGTCTGCCTGCCACAAGTCTCTTTCCTTGCTTCAATCCATCCTCCATTTGCACCAAAATGATTTACCTTAAACATGGGTCTGGACCACCCCCACCCCCCAACACTACTTAAAAAACTGGACACTGGCATCCTTGCCTGGTCCTCAAACATGACATTTCATTTCTTGGCTCTTGCTCAGAATCCTTTTCTTCCTCATCTATGTTTTCTGACTTCCATGGATTCTTCCAAGTACTAGCTAAAAATCTTACCTTTTAGAAGTCTTTTCCAATCCCTCTTTAATACTGGCACCTTTCCTTTTTTTGTTATATCTTATTTATCCTGATGTAACTTGTTTATTCATTGTTTGTTGGTTGTCTCTCCCCTTAGATTGTGAGCTCCTAACAGGCAAGGTCTTTTTTTTTTTTTGATCTCCAGTCTTTATCATATGACCTGATAAATAATAGACACTTCATAAATGCTTACTGACTGGCTGATTCTTACCTTTCTCTTCTTTTCTATGAACAAAACCTCAGCTCTAGTTCAGGCTCTCATCATCTCTCACCTGGACTATCTTAACAACCCTCTAGTTGGTCTTCCCCATAAAAGCTCTCCTTCATTCAATCTATTTATCATCTACCACATTCATATTTCTAAAGCACAAACGTGGTCATATCATGTCCCTACTAAAAATATCTAGTAGCTCCATAAGAATACTAGATATTGTAAGAAAATATATGGCAGCCATGTTGAGTCAAGAATGATGGACAGTTACCTGCTTAGAATGTAAAATGGACTAAGCTTGACGTAAGCCAAGGCAGTTAGGCTTGGGTATAAAAGGAATAGATCTGAACCAATCTTGGTCTCAGTTTGGAGATATTTGGATGAGGGTGGATAGGGTTTAGGAAATAGCTTATACTCTCTTTACTCAGCAATCAGCTTTAGTTATCATACTGATACAACTATGTTCCATCAATCTCTGTTTCCTGATTAAAGTCATCAAGAAGACCAGCAAAGATATCTATCATTCAGCAGGGTCAAATCTTGATTCAGGGCTGAGGCCAGTCAGGCCTCAGCCAGGCTGTCAATCACCAAGATCCTTGATCAATAATATTCAATGTGAAGATTCAACAACAATTTAACCCTCTAGATTATCTAGGATTCCCAATTCCCACTTTCCATCAATTACCCCGGTTCACTTTCCCTAAATTCATCAATTATTAAATCATCTTATAAGAAATCACTTGCCTGAGAGTTTCAAACATCTAGTAAGGCTTTTGTTAATTGTGTCCTGTATCAACTTAGGAAAGGGCTTTACTTCTATATTCCTTTAATCAATTCCTTAACAAATATGCAGTCAGAAAAGCATTATAGATCAATAATCATATTTATAGAGAATCAAATCAAGGAATATATCCATTAACATCAATGTACAGGGCTTCAGTTGGATAAGGGTTAGCTGAATTCCACTATCAGCTGATTCATAGCTCAGGCTGCTAGCCCTGGGTTACTGTTAGCCATCTCGGGATTAGAGTAAACAGATTCTACATATTCTCCTTTTAACATCAGCTGCATTGGGTTTGACCTTTTGGGTTCACTACCATATTTAGGTGTCCTATTAGGACTCAACACTCTTAATTAATCCAGTCCCTAGATTGACATAACAATATATACTTTATACTCTAGGACCATGGTGGTGAACCTATGGCACACATGCCTGAGAGGGCATGCAGGGCATTCTCTGTGGGCACGCCTGCCATTGCCTACCAGAGTTCATTACTAGAAAGGGAAAGGGACTCAGGCTGAGTTGCTCCCTTCCCTCTCTCCAATGTACCTGAGGACATTTTCTCATTTCACCTGCCCCTCTGCCCAGCAGCCTAATGGGAGTGCTTCCTCCCTCCCATCTGGGATCTAGAATAATCTGTCTGATTGTTGTTTATCTTTTCAGACTGAATTCTTATTACTCACTTTCATACACTTTCCATTCTAGGCAAACTGGCTTATTTGTTGTTCCTCACATTTGACATTATTTCCTAACTCTTCCCTTTACAAAAACTCTGAGTAGAATACATTTGTTCCATATCTTTTTCTCTTAGATAATCTAGTTTTCTTCAAAAGAAAATTCAGGAATCCTTCATACCTATTTTGCGCCCTCTTGGAATCCTGCTAGTATTTTTCTCCCCCTTTAAATGACTGTGTATCACTTTGTGCAACTTTGTAGTTACTTATCTGCCAACATTTTTTATTCCACCCTCCCCACCACCCCCTCCCCCATCAGTTGAATGTACGCTCCTAGAGGGAGAGATTATTTTCTTTATGCCTCTGAATGTCTAGTACCTAGCATAGTGCCTGGTACATAATGCTTGTTGAGTGAAATTGAATTAAAACATTTACATTACATTGTGGCAACTTTAGGCACACCAAGATAGCACCATCTCATGTATTATTTTATTACTTTTATTTAAAAAATTTTCCCCATGATTACATGATTTTTGTTGTCTTTCTCCCCTCTTTCCCCCTCCTCCCAAAGTTGGCAAGAAATTCCACAGGGTTATACATCTATTATCCCTCAAATCCTATTTCCATATTATTCATTTTTGTAATAGAGTAATCTGTTAAAACCAAAACTCCAAATCATATACTCATATAAACAAGTGATAAGTCATATGTTTTCTTCTGTATTTCTACTCTCATAGTTCTTTCTCCAGATGTGGATAGCATTCTTATGAGTCCCTCAGCCGTGTCCTGGATCATTGCATTGCTTTTAGTAGCATAGTCAATCACATTTGATAGTCTCACAAAGTTTCAGTAACTATATATAATGTTCTCTTGGTTCTGCTTATTTCACTTACATGAGTTCATGTAGGTCTTTCCAGTTATACAAATCAAGCAGCTCATAATTTCTTATAACACAATAGTATTCCATGACCATTACATACCACAATTTGTTCAGTCATTCCCCAAAGGATGCCTCCTCATTATCCAATTTTTTGCCACCACAAAAAGCACAGCTATAAATATTTTTGTACAAACAGAATCTTTTCCACTTAAAAAAATGTCTTTGGGATACAAATCCAGTAGTGGTGTTGCCAGATCAAAAGGAATGCATTCTTTTAAAGCTCTTTGGGTATAATTCCAAATTGCCTTTCAGAATGGTTAGATCAATTCACAACTCCACCAGCAATGCATTAGTGTCCCAATTTTGCCACATCCCCTCAAGCATTTATTATTTTCCTTTCCTGTCATATTGGTTACTCTGCTAGGTTTAAGGTGGTTCTTCAGAGGTTTTTATTGCATTTCTTTGATCAGGAGGGATTTAGAACATTTTTTCATATGATTATTGATAGTTTTGATTTCTTCATCTGAAAACTGCCTATTCATATCCCTTGACCATTTGTCAGTTGGGAAATGATTCTGATTTCTTATAAATTTGACTTAATTCTTTGTATAGTTGAGAAAATTTGCAATAAATTCCCTCCTCCCCAAAATTTGTTGCTTCTCTTTTAATTTTGGTTGCATTGGTTTTGTTTGTACAAACACTTATTAATTTAATATAATCAAAATCATTCATGTTATATCTTGTAATGTTCTCTGTTTCTTGCTTCATCTTACATTCTTTCCTTCACCATAGATCTGACAGGTATACTATTCTATGTTCACCTATTTTACTTATAATAACACTCATTATGTTTAAATCTTTTACCCATTTTTGAACTTATCATGGCATAGTGTGAGATATTGATCTAAACCTAATTTTTGCCATGCTGTTTTCCAATTTTCCCAGCAGATTTTGTTTAATAACGAGTTCTTATCCCAAAAGCTGGGATCTTTGGGTTTATTGAACACAAGATTGCTGAGGTTATTTATTATCTAGTCCATTCCACTGATCTATCTTTCTATTTCTTAGCCAATATCAGATTGTTTTGATGATCACTGCTTTATAGAATAGTTTATGATCTGGTATAATATTTTTTCTAAATCTATAAAACAGTTTTTTGGCCAGGCATCTAGGTGGCTTAGTGGATTGAGAATCAGGCCTACAGATGGGAGGTCCTAGATTCAAATCTGGCCTCAGACACTTACTAATTGTGTTATATGGGCAAATCACTTAAACTCCATTGCCTAGCCCTTACCACTCTTCTGCCTTGCAATCAATACACAGTATTGACTCTAAGATGGAAGGTAAGGATTTTTAAAAATAGTTTTTTGGTAGTTTGATAAGTATGGCACTGAATAAGTAAATTAATTTAGGGAGGATTGTCATTTTTATTATATTAACTCATCCTATCCAAAAGCAATTAATGATTTTTCAACTGTTTAGTTTTATTTGTGTGGAAAGTGTTTTGTAATTGTTTTCATAGAATTCCTGTGTTTGTCTAGGCATATAGATTCTGTGTTATTGGAAATTTGGGGGTCCTTGAACTACATTTCCCATAAACCCACTGGCTTCCTGTCCTTATGCAATGACATAGATAGGAAGATAAAATTGAGAGGCTGGTGTTCTTTCTCTTTGCTCTCTATCCACCATGGTGGCCACAAAGAAGAACACTCTTTTTAAGCAGCCATAGCTAGCATGGCATGTGGCTTCATTTTCTAATGGCTGCTAATAAATCTTAAAAAACCATAATATTCTTAAAGTTATCATTTATATATTCATTTTATTTTTTACATTGATGGAAACCACTAAGGGATGGAAGATAACTCTCAAAAAAAATTTTTTAAGATAGCCTAGGTAAGATAAATGCCTTGCCATGACTTTTCACCCTCCCCCTACCCCAAGGACTCTGAGAGAACTCCAGACTCTCTGGAGCTGCTGCCATGCTGCTGCCATTTTTGTGTTTTTGTTTTTTCTCTTTTTCCCATTTTCCCTGCCCCCTCCCCCCAACTGTTTTCCTTTGAGTAGTTTTTCTGGAAACTCTTGGCCGAAAGGGAAAAGTCACTTCTCTGGCTGATCCAAGCTGCTTGCCTGATCCCTCTGGCTGCCAACCCCTCTGTCTGCCCCTCCCTGGGAATGGACCTCCAGCTGCTGTTGCTTATGCTGTCTATTCCACACAGTGCCTGGAGATCCCGCTCCTTCCTGGAGTTGCTACTGATTGGAACTGATTTCTGGGTTTACTATTTATTTCCTCCTTAAATTCCTTTAGTTTCTCCTTTAGAAATCTGGATGGTATACCATTAGGTGCATGTATGTATAGTATTGATATTCCTTCATTGTTTATAGTACCTTTTAGCAAGATGAAATTATCTTCCTTATCTCTTTTAATCAGATCTAGTTTTGCTTTATCTTTGTCTGATCATGATTGCTACTCCTGGTTTTTTTTTTTTTAAACTTTAACTGATGCATGATAAATTTTGTTCCAGTATTTTACATTTCACCCTGCCTCAAATGTGTTTCTTGTAAACAAGCACATAGTAGGATTATGGTTTTTAATTCACTCTGCTATCCACTTCTGTTTTATGGTTGAGTCTATCCCATTTGCATTTACAGTTATGATTACTAACTGTGGATTACCCTCCATCTTATTTTCCCCTTTTGATACTGCTCTTTTTCCTTTCACTCTGTTCCTCCTCACTTATATTTTGCTTTTTATCACTCTCACCTCCCCACCCCTCCAGGTACTGCCTTCCCTTTCCTTTTCTTATTCCCCTTCTACTTCTCTATAGGATAAGATATATAGTTCTATGTTTTTCCCTCTCTGAACTAATTATGATGAAAGTAAAATTTAGACATTGCCCATCAACATCTTCCCCTTCACTGTAATAATTTTCCATGCCTCTTTATATTATGTAATTTATCCCATTCCATCTCTCCCTTTCCTTGTCTCTCATTTCAATCTTCTTTTTCACATCTTGATTTTTTTTGCATATCATATCATATCATCATAGTCAGCTTACTTCCCCACCCTCTGTCTAAGTATATTCCTTCTATCTGCTCTACTATGCGGAATAAAGTTTATGAATTACATATATCTTCTTTCCATTTAGGAATACATAGAGTTTGATCTTATTGAATTCCTTACATTTTCTCTTTCTTATTTACCTTTTTAGACTTTTCTTGGCTCTAAAATTTGGCCTTCAATTTTTTTTTTGTTTAGGTCTAGTTTTTTTTTTCCTTCAGAAATGCTTGGAAACCTTCTATCTTATTATAGAATGACCATTTGTGTTCTGAAAGAATATACTTAGTTTTGCTGGATAGGTGACTCTGTTGTAAACCCAAATCTTTCACCTTCCTGAATATCATATTCCATGCCTTCTGATCCTTCATGTGGAAGCTGCCAAGTCCTGTGTGATTCTGATTGTAGCTCCATAGTATTTAAATTGTTTCTTTCTGGCTGCCTGCAGTATTTTCTCCTTGTCTAGAGTGCTCTTAAATATATTCCTCAAAGTTGTCATTTGATGATTTCTTTGTGGAGGTGATTTGTGAATTCTTTCTATTTCAATTTTATTTTCTTGGTTGTGGATATCTGGGCAGTTTTCTTTGATAATTTCTCTTATTGTGATGTCCAAGTTTTTTTTTATCGTGGCTTTTAGGTAGTCCAATACTTCTTAAATTGCCTCACCTAGATCTATTTTCCATGTTAGATATTTTCTCAATAAACAACTTCATGCTTTCTTCTATTTTTTTTTTATTCTTTTGATTTCATTTTACTGTTTCTTGATTTCTTACAAAATTATTTATTTCTAGCTGCTCAATTCTCTTCACTCCTTGCTATAGTCTCCTATTGACAGTGGTCCCCTCTCACCCTGGTATCCCAGATGTTTTCTGCCTCATTTTATGTTTTTTTTTCTTCTTGAAAGTTGCTTTTCTCTGTCTCCTCGTTGGTTCTTTCACTCCTGAATTCCTTTTGTGGTGTTATTTTAAAATTGGTTGGAGAGAATTCTCTTGGTGTTTTTGATCTTCCCTGCTTCTGCTCTACCATCTTGGCTCCTGTTGTTATTTTTTGATAGGATTCAAACAACATTTGCTGAACCCTAAAAAATTTCTTATGACTCAGATCTGGTACAAGGAGGGAGGGGAATTCTACTGAACTTCCCATAGTGACAATTATAAGTCTCATTCTGTGGATAGCAATGAGTTTATAATCATCCTTGGTACAAATGTTACCTCAGACATTTACTAGCTGTGTAACACTGGGAAAATTATTTTATATCACTAGGACTCACTTTCTTCATTTGTAAAATGTGAGGTTGAACTCATTAACCTCAAAGGTCTTTTCTATCTCTCAATTTGTGATCCTATTATTTCTTTCCATTTTTCAAAATGCTATATATAAACTAAGATGTGAAGGACAAAGGCAATAGAGCTATCTATAGGCTATTCTTATGATTAATATTCAGGATTTAAACCCCCAAATGCTCAAGTTAATGTTAAGAACATAAAAATGATTTATCTACTTAGGCCTTATATCTATATGGTTTATCTGTTTAGGTCTTATTATAAGGACTTGGCTAAGGACAATGAAGGAAAATGCCATTAATATGACTCTTGCTTAGAAGTTCTCATTGTTCCTCTGGTGGCATTCATTAGGTCTGCCCACTTCTGGTTAGACAGGACCAATGGAGTTTATAGAGTTTATTCTTATGATATGGGTTCAGGGCTATATAATATTCTCAAGGGGTGTGTGTGTGTTGTGTTTCTTTTAGAAAACATCAAAGCTTATTAGTGAAGGTCAGCAAGTAGAAGAGCTAGAAGACAGGATGAGTTTAGGCTTCTCCAAAGTGTAGGCGGCATGATACAGTTGAATGAATGACAAGTTTAGAGTCAGAGATCCTGAGTTCTTACTTTTGACTGCAATTTTTCCTTTGTTTGACCTTGAACAAGCCATATAACATCTACAGAGCTCAATTTCTTCAACCAAAAAAGGGAGATTGGATCAGTTGACCTCTGAGGTCCTTTCCAGCTATAATTCCAAACTCTTTTTGGTAATCAGTCATGTGTCTGGTAACCTGTGGAACTCTAGGATCATTTATTTGGTAGAGAAAGGAAAGTTGTAATCGGTGAATTTGGGAAAGGTGTTAGGTTAAAGGGGATTTGGAAGGGATGTTGTCAAGGACTTGCTAGGTAGGTAATATGAGTTGTAGGTAGGATGCAATAGTGAGATTTAGGATATAATATGAGGCTGAAGTCAGGGAGTATAACACTGAAGGTAACAAAGATTTCCAGGGAGAGGATGAATTAATTTAAACAGGCAAAGAGCAGCAGGGCTTATAGACTAGGACTTAGACTAAAGACAAATTGAGGGAAATAGACTGTTTGAAATTAACTACAGGCTTTAGTTAATTTCACAGGAAGGGACTTGTTTTGCAGTTACACCTTCCTTCAAGATGGATACCCCGGCTTCCCTTCAAGCCCAGAGTATGTTGATTCTATTCCTCTTTTTCTCTTTCTTACTAATTAATTGACAAAGTAACTAACAGGTCTGTTTTAAACAGGTCTTCTCAGGTTAAATTGTCAGGTAAAAGGAATTAAAGGAAGCCCTAACAGTTGCTTAAAGAAACCTCAGGTGGGGGAAGGGAAGCAGAGATGGGGTTTGAGCAAGGTCCTACCCTGACTCAACTCTCAAGGTGATCTTGAAATCAAAAGGAATTATGAGGATGGCTACCAAACCTCTCTAGATAAAATACTGCAAGAGTATAGCTAAACCCTCACAGATTTGAAACTACTCTCTGATTCACTCTCCTTATTCACTCCTCACAGACATTTAGGTAAGGGAAAGGAAAGGTAGGGAAATGAGGTAGAGTATGGAGATACAAAGGGTTTATCTAAATTAACAAATCTCAAATAAATACTCCAAAGCTAGGCTAGGTTTCAATCTTCAGCAAGAGAAGAAGCAGCTCAGCTGGCCCTGGTTCTCTCTCCATGAGGTCCCAGGTCCAAATGAAACTTTCTTCCAAGATTCTAAACTCCTAACTGACTTCAGAACTCAGCCAAAGTCTGCAAAACTGCTCTGTCTCCCTCTCTCTGTACTACAAAGTACATCGTTGCTTCTGGAATCTCTGTTCAGTTGCTTACATTCTTGGAATTTCCTAGAGGGAGCATAGTTGAGGAAACCTACCTTCCATTTCTCCTCTCATTGGAGAACTATAATTGAAGATTGCTGCAAAATCTCATGGGTATGGTTTTGCTTTTGTTGTTATAAGAGAAGGCATTAAGTGGTTATGGATGCATAGCGAAAGATGAGTAGTATAAAGAAATACCTCAAAGATATCAATGAGACTTTAAAAATAAAAGAAACTACATGGAGAGAATGTGCTATTCTAAATCCTGTCACAGAACGTTAGGTCTGGAAGGGACCATACACATCATCTAATCTTATGATCTCATTTTACATTTGAAAAAACTAAAGGCTAAAAATGCTAAATGGTGGAAATAGGACTGGAAATACTCCAACAATACATAGTTTATATTTTTTAAAAATTATAGATTTCATCCAGTCTGACCATGGGAAAATGCTTGGTTTTAATGGGAAAATGTCCAGTTAAGTAGATGCTTAAGAGTGAAGCCCAAATAAGTTAAGAAATGGTAATGGAATGATCATTTGCTTCTAATTAATTTAATGATGATGAGATTCAGGTATCCAATATCTAAACGTATAAACAACTATATGATATAGTGGATTGATGGCTAGACTTAGAGGGAAGAAGACTTTTGTTCACATCCTGGTAGCAGCACTTACTCACTGTATGTTCCTGATCAAGTCAATTCACCTCTATTTCCTTCAGTTTCCTCCTAATAATAACACCTTCCTCACAGGGTTGTTGTGAGGATCAAATGAGTCACCATATGGTAAGTTCTTAGCTAACCATGGATCCCTACTACTACTACTACTACTACTACTACTACTACTACTACTACTACTACTACTACTACTACTACTACTACTATGACTATTTTATCAGTTTAAGAATCTGGCAAACCTTGTCTCTAATATTGTTTAAATTTCTTTTATTTTTAACTTCTCCCATCTGAAAATGTGATTCCCTCTCTTTCTCAATAGAGTAAAGGAGTAGAAATCTCTATTTATTTATTTATTTATTTATTTATAAATCTATGCTAAAAAACCAACTTTGTCTAAAGAACATCCTATATGGATGACTGGGAGATTTTGGATGGGGCTAGATCTAGTTATATGGAAAAGAAACTGAAATTACCTTCCAAATTGGATATATTATTACATATTTTACCTGCTCGCTGTCACAGTGGGTACTGTCATAGAGAGAAATTGTGGGATTAAAACAACTGATAAAGTCTGCCAATTCCCATAAGCAACCTTTTTTCAAGAACATTTGTCAAAAATACATTAAGAGGGGGCAGCTGGGTAGCTCAGTGGATGAGAGCCAGGCCTAGAGACGGGAGGTCCTAGGTTCAAATCCGGCCTCAGATACTTCCCAGCTCTGTGACCCTGGGCAAGTCACTTGACCCCCATTGTCTACCCTTACCACTCTTCTGCCTTGGAGCCAATACACAGTATTGATTCCAAGATGGAAGGTAAGGGTTTAAAAAAATACATTAAGATATATATGGTACTAAGATCCTTGTGGGGTCCTTATTATTAGATAAGTGGCCACAAATTTACAGAGAATTTCTATGTAGTTAATATGTAGAAGAAATCTGCAACTATGGCAATGGGCCCTGCCCTTGGGAAACATCCTGTGTTTGTTTTAAAGTGAATTATTTTGGGATCTTATTTGTTCCTTGTTAATGAACTCTTTATTTTTTTGGCTTCTCATATAGTTATGTGTTGAAGTCTTGGCTTCACTAGACAGTGCTCATGAGAAAACATATTATATGAAGGGTGGAGACATCCTGGTCATCTTGAAGATGACTGAAAGGTCAGCTCTTTATGTTTCAGGACAAAAGGACTTCAACAGTTCTAAATTATATCTCTAGAATACTTCATACTTTTATGATTCAAAGGAGAAACCCTTACATCAACACCCAATGCCCAAATGTTTGGCAGAATCAGGGTTTCCCATTTCCTTCAATGTTTTTCCATTTATTTATATTATAGCTCATACAATTTTGGAGCTGGAAGGTACCTTATATGTCATCTAGACCCCATCATTATATAGATAAGGAAATTAGAGTATGGGGAGTTGAAGTCACTTGGCCAACGTGACATAGCTGGGCAATAATAGAGCCAAGATTTGAACTCAAATCTCTTTTTCCTGTTTCCCCAAATGGTACTCTTTTTTTTGCTATCATATATTGGCTCCAGCCCAGCAATATGACAAGCATGCTGTAGCAGACATCAGGCAACTATTGTAATTCATTGTTGAACAGTAGGAAGAATACTGGCTTTAGTCAAAAGACCTATAACTGAACCCTGGCCCTACCTCTTTACTTCCTGTATAATTTTAGGCATGTTATTACATTTTCCTGAGATTTACTTTCTACTTCTGAAAAAAATGAAAGGGATGGTTTAAGATGATCTTTAAAATATCTGTCAGTTCTAAATCTATGATATTATGACCAATCAATCAATCGATATTTCTTAAGTACTTTGTCAGATACTATATTAGGTAATGAGACCCTCATATAGTGCCTTTTGTTTAAAGATTTCAATTATTTCATAAACTAGTTATGGGTCCATGTGACTTTAAGCACAATTATTCAGTCTCTCTGGACTTGTTTTTTTTTTTTTATTTGTGAAACAGATATGGTAATATCTGTCCTGCATTTATCAAAAGGTTTTTAGGAGGATCATTTGGGTAATACATGTAAAGTTCTTGATATAAGCTATACAAATGTCAGTTATCATCCATCTTAATAGTGTCATCATCTCCACTGACAAGTTGGGAATTTATTGAAAGCCTCAAGAAATCTTTGACAAACATGAGAAGAGAGTTTCAAAACTTTTGACAATCTGGCTAAACCAGAAAGTGACTTTTGAGCTTTTCTATTAGTCAGTGAAAAAGAGTAATTAGGATTAACTTGTTTTGTTCTGTACCAACCTGGGAAGGAAAAGGAAACCCAATAAGTTATATCACCTCCATCATTTCCTCTTGTAATCAGGGCATATGAACTATGCGAAGCACAGGGAACACACATAGCCTGCTAGATCTGTAGGTTAATTCTTTCTTTTTGTAGCCAACTGTATGTTGAGAACAGGGCTAAAAAGGGGAACTCAGTCTATTCTATAGAGCTTATTTTCTGCATTAAGGCAGCCAGGGAGGGTATAATCCTATCCATGTTGCTTTGGTTCAACAATTTCCTTAGTTAGGAAAGCCTTCTCTCCAATTTCTATGACCTCTGTATGATAGTCCCACATTTGTACTCTAGGTCATATGAATAGGAAGGTATTTCTTTTTAGCCATCTGGTGATCATTCTTTCCTATGCCCTGCCTCGTGCTCTGAGAATGCTGCTTATATGATACCAAGCCAGCTAGCAGGCTTCTAGCTAGCACTCCTTCTGTGGCTCCCTTTAGCCTACTCACATTGAGTGGTGGATTTAGCTTTTTTGGCCTCCATTGACTGTGAGTGACTTATTGTTGACTGGGTATTTGATTTAAATTAAAAAAACAAACCCACACAGAACAAAAGCTAACTAGTTAGTAAAACCATTGAGCCTCTTACTGTGTGTACATGTATGTAGATACAATGAAGGCATTAAATATAGACAGCACACTTACCATCATTCATTTTTTCCTCATGTTTTGATTTTTGGTAGTGGAGACGGTAGCATGAAATTAATTGAAAATCAAAATGGCAACCAGTTAGCTAAAGATTGATTAGAAATACAGGGCTATTTGAGGTAAAACTATCTTGGGTTTGGTCAGCGCCTAGATAAATTAAGTTGCCTCATGTCCACAGCTTGACCTTTAAAATGCCTTTGTCCATGGTTAGCCATTTCACAGATATGTAGCCACAGTGGGATTGATGAGAGGGAGAAGATTAATTTAGGCAAGATTATCTTCACTCCTTGAATAACAACTCAGAGCTCAGGTTCTACTGATACAGGGAAAAGACAGGATTTTAATAACAAGATTCTATAAGAATCCAAGGACTTTTATCTACTACTTGCTGGCTGTGATTCACTTCAATTTACCAAATATTTATTGATATCTTATTATTAATAGCCATGAGATTATTGGTCATATATCGTAGAACTAAAGCATGCCAACTTGGACTGATTCAGTGCTATCAAGAAAGAGAGAGGAACATCATATAAAATAACCCCCTGCAAAAGAGTCTTTGGGAGAGGGAAATTTCAGATTAATAAGGGAGGAAAGTAAAATAATTCTTCCAACCATTCACCTAAATGTGATGATAAAATGTAAACTACTTGAGGGAAGGGATTATCTAATCTTTATATTTTTATCCTTAGCACCTACTACAGTGACTGCCACATAGTAGATGATTAATAAATACTTATTGATGACCTGATTGTGACTTCTCTCTACCCTTGCAATGGAAAATGTGGGGCTAGAGGCATTATTTACTTTATAAGACTTTCAACTGCCTCATTATTGTGCATTCTCTTGTTGAGATAAAAGAGTCCACAGAATGAACTCAGGGCAGTATCCTAAGTCAAGGCCACCCAAGGACTTTCTGGAAGAAGTAGAATGAATACTTTAGATTTCTTGGCCATTATCTTAACCAGACTTGGTATTTTTCAGAAACCCAAGGGATAGATGATAAATCAATGTCTTTCAGAATAGTGTCTCCTTACTCATAGTCTAAACAATGAATTTCCACCAGACTTTCCCTTCTATTTAACTTTTATTAAAAGAAGTGCTAAGGTACTGTGATACAGTACATCATATTTATTACCAAAATTATTAACAAATATACAAAACTTATACATGTAATTTTCTTACATCCATTTATTCTTCTATAATACTGCATTTGTTCAAGTAGGTTATCTACAGTATGTAAACATCCCTTGGATTGACCTCACACAGATTAGGAAAGCCCTCTAACCCATGTAGTTATCAGATATCTTTCTTCTTATTTGGCTTTCTTCCATAGCATCTAATAATCTTCACATTTGGCACGTGGAAGAGACATCTACAGTGCAAAAGAGGCAGTTTTTTTTTTCTGGTTTCATTCTGATCATTTTAGCAGTACCACAGTTAAAGAGCTGAGAGGAGAATAAACATATGCTAACATCTTAGAGATGGATTAGTAGTAATGCCAATGACTCTTGCTTCAGCCATTCAACTTGAGCACAAAGTCAACACCTCTTCCCTCTCCCTCCCTACCCCCACCCCCTTCCCCCATGCAAGGCAGATAGAAGCCTAACCTTGTCTTAAAAGGGTTTTTTTTTTAAAGAATTTCATAAATTCCAGAACGAGTAAGATTCATTTCACACAAAAATACTGAGATCTCAGTTTCTTGTTTTCTTTTGTGTGGGTTGATTTCTGTGGTTTGGTGAGCCAGCAAAATCCATAACTGGAAAATAAAATGATTGTGGAAGTATGGGCCATATCTCTGCTGGCTATCCCCCCCTCCCCCTCCCTGTTTGAGCTGAGGATTAATATCTGTGTCCGTAAGCTTCTTTATGATCCAGGAAGCAAAGGTCTGCAGTGAAAAGAAACCCCATAATACCACAGCAATTGGATGTCAAGGTTTTAAATACAGCCATAAGAAGGGCAGCGCCCCCCCCCCAATTTCTTTTGTTTTGCCTTTCAATTACTTAATTTAATCAAGTAAAGCTGATTCAGAGAGCTGTTTTCCCCATCCCCTCCCCCATTCTCACTCTCCAGCACAGTATTGCTATTTAGAAGACCACACCCATATTCACAGAAGCATCTGATGAGAATGGATCTGTATTTGGACTTGCACTGCATTGTGGGAACACTCTGTGGTCCCTCTCCCCCACAAATTTGTTACCACAGTGGCCCGTTGCCTTCTGTCACACCATACATTTCTGCCAGCTTTCGGAAACGTGGTCCCCAGTCTGTCAGGAAATCATAGCTCTGGTCTGAGTCCGAAGTGACTGACTGTAATGAGCTCAAGGACCCGGCCACGGAGCCATCCCCCTCAAACATGTACGTCTGGAGGGAGTCAAAGGGAGGGGCCCACAGATCCATGTCAGCTTCATAGAGCTTGGCTAGCACGTAGCTGTGGACGTTGCTGTCCATGGTGCATGTCTGAGGAACATATCGAGACAGGCTCTCAATCTCAGGCAGCATGTCCTGTCTTGTCTTTGCCGCTGCTCCTGTCTGTGCTTCCCGTGGATTCCACATGGCTGCTATGTCAAAGGCCTCTGTGTCCTCCTCCCCGCCTCCTTCGTCATCATAGCGGACAATGTTCTCATGTATGTTCTCTTCATCATCAATGATGTAGGGCTGTTTCCTGTGTCGCCTCATGGATAAGATGAGCAGCACCAACACTGTGAAAAGCAAACAGGCATGAAGAGAATCAGGACCCAAAAGGATGATGACAGACTGAGACAATACATCAAAACCATATTTACCTCTGTATTTTTTTTTATCAAGTTTAAATTCTACCTCTAGACTGAAAACAAACAAGCATACAAATATACATGGGGAGATCTAGTTTAATGGCATTTCATATGAAAGATATATGAGGATGAATCATATTAGAATTACTATGTTCAGTTCTGGGCAAATATTCTGGGTTCCCTTTCTCTGGAAATATTCAAGCAAAGACTTGACAAGGAAGCTGTTGAGGGAATTCTAATATCGGACATTTCCCCTTGTATGTCCCATAGACAAATCCAACTTAAAATAGCCCAAACAAAACTTACTATCTTCCTAAAGTTGTCTATTTCAATTCTGAGAGCACCATCACCCTTCAGTCATTAAGTTATCCAACCATGGTATCATCCTCAATTCTTCTCTCCTTTCCCTCCCCTTTACAATCACTTGTCAAGTCTTGGCAATTCTCTCTCTCTTTAAAACAAACAAACAAACAAAAAAAACAAAACCCCTTACCTTTTGTCTTAAAATTGATACTAAGTTTTGGTCCCAAGGCAGAAGCACAGCAAGGGCTAGGCAGTTGGGATTAAATGCTTTGCCCAGGGTCACATAGCTAGGAAGTATCAGAAGCCAAGTTTGAAGTCAGGACTTCTCATGTCCAGGCCTGGCTCTCTGTTTGCTGAACCTCCTCACTGCCTCTCAATTCTATCTTCATGCTATCTCTTGTATCATTCCACTTTTCTTTACTGGCATTACTATTACTCTAGCTCAGACCTAAGTTTCTCAACTAATAACCTTGCTTACAGGTTATCACCTCTCTAATATATCCTCCATAAAGTTGCCAGAATAATTTTCCTAAAGGAAAAATGGAAAAAAGTGGCCATGCCACTTACTCAAAAATCTGTAGCAGGTTTCAGTTCCCCATAGGACAAAATAGAAATTCCTCAGCTTTGTATTTAAGTCTTTCACATTTGACTTACCTTTTTACCTTTTACCTTTTCAGACTTGTTTTATATTACTCCACATCATATATTTTGTCCAGTTGATATCCTGTTAACTCCTGCCTCTTTACTCTCATCAGTTTATGGATTGGATGATCATCATTATATAGATGATCTTCAGATTTGTATACTTGAAGACATCTCAAACTCAACACACCTAAACTCAAATCCACCCCATCCCCAATTTACCACCACCCCTTTTTTTGGTGAAGAGCTGATTTTTATTTTTATTTATTTTTTGTTCTCAATTTTTTAATGAATTACATATAATAACTAATTTCTTCACAAGTTTTCCTAAGTTATATAATTGAACTTATTATCTCTTTCTATCCCTTCCCTTTTCCTCCCAGTGCTGGCAGGCAATTCCATCTATTTAACCTGATTTCTAACTTCTCTGTGACTATAGAAGACATCAACAACTTTCTAGTTATTCAGGGTTATAACCTCAACTCCTCACATTCAACACTCCCACATTTGCACTCAGTTGTTAAACCTGATTATCTCTATGTCCAGGAGATCGCATATATTTGCTTTCCACTCATGTGGCCATTCCTTTATTTCAGGCTCTTATCACCCCTTACCTACATTTTCTGATGGATCTTCCTGCCTCAATTCTCTGTCCATTCCAATCTATCTTCCACACAAATGCATAAGTGATTTTTTTAAAGTGAAGTTCTGACTATGACACTAAGTCATTAAATTCTAGTAACTCTTTATTACCTCTAATATCAAATATCAACTCTTTTATCACACATTTAGTTTCACACAAATAATCTTCTTATATTTCAAGTACTTACTGTCCCTCCTTTGTATCTCCATATTCCATTTCTATGGATTTGTACTTGCAAAAGTTTATTTGAGCCCTTTGTCTTTGTTCCCAGACTGTGGCAGAGTCTTCTGAGCTCATTTTGGTCTAATCAGCCACAGTTGGACACATTGGACATTGACCCTGACATAGTGATGTAATCTTGGAGAATCAAAAGAGATAATATTTGATATTATGTGCTTTGCATAGTCCTTTCCCCTTCTGCCTAAAGTAGTCCTCTTAAACAGGTCATATAAATATCAGTACTCCTATTTTGTCAGTAATGAAATTGAGGCTAAGAGAAGGTAAAGGACTTGCCTAAGAATGGTCACATATAGGACATGTCATCAGCAGCAATCGAACAAGCACTCTCTTTTCTGTCCTTGTCCCTGTCCTTCTTTCCCTTCCTCTCCTTCTCTCTCTCTCTCTCTCTCTCTCTCTCTCTCTCTCTCTCTCTCTCGCTCTCGCTCTCTCTCTCTCTGTCTCTGTCTCTCTGTCTCTGTCTCTGTCTCTCTGTCTCTCTGTCTCTGTCTCTGTCTCTGTCTCTGTCTCTGTCTCTGTCTCTCTCTGTTTCCAGCTATGTAAAGTGAGATTCCATATTGATGAATTCATGGATTCTTGATGTAGTAACATATATACATAAAATGTAGCATGGAATAGAGAGTATATAAATAGAAAGAATAAATAATATAAAATATAAAACAATTTTATAAATAACATACTAACAATATATAATAAAACATAAATTTATAAATAATAATAGCTATTAAAATGAATAGATCCATATGTACATCTATTCATGTTTTTGTCACATACACAATACAGAATGATTTGTGAACCATTCTGTATTGAAAATCACTTGAAAGCATTTTAAACTCTCATTCTTCTATAATAATGCATGAAAAGTAGACACCCAAAATCTAGTACTTTCTCTAAGTAAAAAAAGGTAGAAAATAGAAACAATCTTTATTCTTCCAATAATTCATGTTTCTCAGAAAGGCATGCCCTGAGAAAATTAATTATGCTTTTTCTTGGAGGGCAGGTAAAGAAGAGTGTCCAATAAAATACGGAAAATGGGAATAAAAAAATTCATGTTAGTAACTAAGCACCTCATTTTTAAGATCTGTCCTTGAAGGTTTGGATAATATTTTATCCCAAGAACTGTATTCTTTCTAGGACATGTTCACTTGGGTTTAAAGGCAAGATAGAAATAATCCCATTGAGCTGTTTATCTCTGTGACTGAAGACATTTTCTGGAAAGTGTGTTAAGATTTTAGCTGTAGGACTTCTATTGATTGTGTGTGTGTGTGTGTGTGTGTGTGTGTGTGTGTGTGTGTGTGTGTTTGTGTTTTGTTAGAGGTGGTGAACAGTGACAGCTTGACAACCCTGGAAAGTCAGACACAGTTTATCCAATGGGAAAACATAGAGTGTGGTCATATGCTCAGCAAGGGTTTAAGGATTGGTTAATAACTCACAAAAATGATTTGAAAGATCTTGGGCTATGAAATGGAGTATTTGTAAATGCCAAGAAGTGCTTCAAATGCCTTAAAATTTTCATTGTATTTTACAATCAATCAACCAGGCAACATATATTTATTGAATTCCTCTGATGCAGTCAGTACTGGTATGATGTGGGGAGAAAAAGAGACATAAAACATAGTTCTTGCCCTCAAGGGGCTTGCTTGTGTGTCAACTGACAGAGAAAGCGATCAAAGGAAATTTGTAGTCTAAGTAGGGAGAAGAAAATGAAACTTCAAACTATCAGCAAACACTGAAGGAAAGCATGTAGTTAAATGATCAATAGTTTGATAATGGCAACTCACAGTAATAGAATGCTGTAAGGTTCATAGCTTTACATATATTATTTCATATGGTCCTCCAATAACCTTGTGAGTGAGGCAGGTGCTAATATTATCCCCATTTTATACATGAGGAAAATGAGTTTCATAAAGTTCATATGATATTTAGGACCAAAACCACATCTTTTAAACCTGGACTCCAGGGCAGCTAGGTGGCATAGAGTGCCAACCTTGGAATCAGGGGAGCCTGAGTTCAAATCTGGTTTCATATGCTTACCAGATTTGTGACCCTTGGTAAGTCACTTAAGCCTGTTTACCTCAGTTTCCTTATCTATAAAATGAGCTGGAGAAGGAAATGGAAAACCATTTAAGTATCTTTGTCAAGAATACCCCAAATAGAATCAGGAAGAGTTAGACACAACTACAATACTCAACAACAACAACCAGGCTTCCACCTACCAGGTGACCCTACCTCTAAGCAACAAGAAGTGCGCCTGGAGTTCATAGAAGGGAATGATCCATAAGAACTTTGAAGAAAGATTTTAAGGGAAAGGTAGGACTTGAGGTAAATCTCGAAGGATGGGTTGTAGAGTGTGCATCATTTTAAGGGGAATAATTGAAGCCATTCCTCATGTGAGGAGTAAGAAAAGAGGGTTGTTATATGAGTGGGAATGCTCGTGGCATATTTGTGGGGCAGGGAGAAGTTTGGCTTGAGTTGAATGAAAGGTATATGCTAAGAAATAATGAGATATGAGGTTGTACAGGAAAATAACAGTTTTTAACCTTCACAGGCTGTGAGAGTATATGTTGAAGGTAAGATAACTATCACAAGCTATCCCTCACCTTAAGATAAAGTATCTGGGTCAGGTCTTTGCAACTTCCATTCTTTGTCTTTTTTCCTATCCTTCCTGGAAAGCTCAAATCATCTCAAATCCTTTGGGGCAAATGCCTGTTAACCTCATTTGGTGTTCAAACCCAGCACCTAATATCTTCAAACATGCTACATTAGAGTCACATAGAACTCTGAAGCAAGTTAACATTTCATAATTTTAGGCAATTGGAATCAAATTATGAACTTTAAATGTTATAGACTTATGATTTCATCTGAGTAGGGAAGAAACCAGCAACTGTTCTGTAACTTATTGTCTTGGAGTTAGCTGAAGTGCTTCCTGATAGGCAAAATAACTTGCATGGGGTCATTGAGCCATCTAGCCAGTTCAATAAATATTTATTAAGCACCTATTATAAGGTGCCAGACATTGTGCTAAGTACTGGATAAAGAAAGGCAAAAGTCAGTACCTGCACCTAAGGAGCTCCCAGCTAGTATTTATTTGGATGGGTTAGAATTCAGATCTAGTAGAATTCTATATCTGCCATGGCATACTATAGCCACAAATGATGCCCTAAAGATCACAATGCCCAGTTCTTCTTGTATCCTGGCCAAAAACAGAACACATTGGAAAGACCTCACCATAAGTTCCCATCCTAAAGTAGAAAGCTGCTTCAGCAAATTTAACAAGACTCTTTCCTTACTAGGTCTGTAGGAACGCCTCTGAAATGGATGGAAACCTTCCTGTTAATGAAGTACAACCCAGGAGAGTGGAAAATGAGATCATTCTGAAGGGGCAAGGCTGACTGCCATCAGCTTATGTGCCACCTGTGACTTTCTGCTTCCAGAGCCTCCTGGGGGCTTTCTGGGAACACAAGTGATGCCTCTTGAACTCCACTCCTTGTGTAGACAGCCTCTTTTGTGGGTGAGGTTGAAAGAATTACAGAGAACATATTTGGCTGAAGTAACTAATGCGTGAAATATGAAGTTCCTAAAAGATTATTATTATTATTATTATTATTTTGTGGGGGCTGACAGTCTGAGTTCTCGGCTGACGGTAAGTAGCTTTTCAGTTCTGCTGCTTTTTGTGACATTCAGCTACATGAGTTCCCCTCATGCCATCCTATGGGTAGTTTGGGAATTGCAATAATATTCTCTTTCTGTTATCAGTGGTAGGAAACCAGAGGAATCATCCACTAAAGAAGGTTAGAGCTGGAAGGGACCTGAGAGATCATTGAGTCCAACTCTTTTATTTTATAGAAGAGAAAAGTGAAGCTCAGTAGGTAATTTTCTGGTTCCAAGATTTCTTGGATCTCCAAAAGTTATTTGGAAATCTATATGTGGCAGAAAGAATATAGGACTATAATTTTCATCTTTTGACATTCAAAGCTCTATGGACCTTGCCACATCATTTAATCTCTGTGAGCCACAGTTTTTGCAAATGTAAAACAAATTTGATCTCTAAAGATTCTTATGACTTATTCTATGGTTTTATTTTCTTCATATAGCACTGAGTATATAGGATCATATACAGTATTTAGAGCTGGAAGAGACCTTAGGGGACATGGAGTACAACCCCTTCATTTTATAAAGGAGGAAATTGAGGCTGTTGTTCAGTAGTTTTTCAGTTGTACCAGACTCTTCTTGACCCCATTTTGGGTTTTCTTGGCAAAGGTACTGGAATATTTGCTATTTCCTTCTCCAGTTCATTTTACAGATGAGGAATCTAAGGCAAAGAGGTTATTTGTCCAGGATCACACAGCTAGTAAATGTCTGGTGCCAGATTTGAACTCAGGAAGATGAATTTTCCTCTGACTCCAGGACTGGCACTCTATCTACTTACAACCTAGCTGTATTTCTTGAAGAATGAAGAATATTCAATTTGGAGAGGATAATACTTATGGGAGCTATTTTCAAGTACTTATTAAATGGAAGGTGATATTAACATTTTTTCTGCTTAATAAAACAAGGCATAATTAGGAACAATGGATAGAAGTTATAAAGTAGAATTATATTTGAGGAAGGGGGAAATGTCCTCAAAAGTAGAGCTACCCACTAATTACTCAAATTTATAAGGAGCTAAAACAATTGTACAAAAAATCAACTCATTCTCCAATTGATATATGGGCAAGGGACATGAATAGGCAATTTTCAGATATAGAAATCCAAACTATCAATAAGCACATGAAAAAGTGTTCTAGATCTCTTATAATTAGAGAAATGCAAATCAAAATAATTCTGAGGTACCACCTCACACCTAGCAGATTGGCTAAAATGACAGCAAAGGAAAGTAACAAATGTTGGAGGGGATGTGGCAAAATTGGGACATTAATGCATTGCTGGTGGAGTTGTGAATTGATACAACCATTGTGGATGGCAATTTGGAACTATGCCCAAAGGGCTCTAAAAGACTGCCTGTCATTTGATCCAGCCATATCAATGCTGGGTTTATACTCCAAAGAGATAATGGGGAAAAAAGACTTGCACAAAAAATATTTATAACTGCACTCTTTGTGGTGGCAAAAAATTGGAAAACAAGGGGATGTCCTTTAATTGGGGAATGACTGAACAAATTATGGTATCTGTTGGTGATGGAATATTACTGTGCTGAAAGGAATAATGACCTGGGGGAATTCCACGTGAACTGGAATGAGCTTCAGGAATTGATGCAGAGTGAAAGCAGCAGAACCAGGAGAACATTGTACACAGAGACTGATACACTGGGGTACAATTGAACATAATGGACTTCTCTACTAGCAGCAATGCAATGATCCAGAACAATTCTGAAGGACTTATGAGGAAGAATGCTATCCATATTCAGAGGAAGAACTATGGGAGTAGAAACACAGAAGAAAAACAACTGCTTGAACACATGGGTCAGCGGGGATATAATTGGGGATATTGACTCTAAACGATCATCCTAGTGCAAATGTCAATAACTATGGAAATATGTCTTGATCAATGACACAAGTAAAACCCAGTGGAATCGTGTGTTGGCTATGGGAGGGAGGTAAGGGAGGGGAGGGAAAGAACATGAATCCTGTAACTATGGAAAATATTCTAAATAAATTAACTAAATAAAAATTAAAAAGAACATTTTTTTAAAGTAGAGCTATCCAAATGTGAAGTGGGATGTTTAGAAAAGTAATGGATTTCTTCTCCCTTGAGGTCTTCAGGCTGGTTCCAATCAGCATCTTTGTCCCCAAAGGGATATCCTCCCCTGCCCTGCCCAGCTTCTCTTTATGTGTTGGCTCCCCCAACAGACTGTAAGCTCTCTGTGAATAGGAATTTTCTTCTTTGCTTGCTGTACAGAAAATTCTTTTTCAGCTGTGCCTTGGTTGGACTAGATGGGCCAGTAAGCTCCCTTCCAACTTTAAAATTTTGCAGAGTTCTTGTTAATATTTTCCAGTGTTTTCATTTAAAAACAGAAAATTTCCTTTTTTTAAACCCCTAACTTTTGTCTTAGAATTGATACTGAGTATGGGTTCCAAGGCAGAAGAGCAGTAAGGGCTAGGCATGTGGGGTTAAGTGACTTGTCCGGGGTCACATAGCTAGGAAGTGTCTAAGGCCAGATTTGAAGTCAGGTCCCCCTGGTTTTGTGTCTCTATCCTCTGAGCCTGCCTGAGGAAACTTTATTTTATTTGACTCTGCTGGGACAATGGAAAACCTAATTCACCCATTTGCCCCTCCAATATATACTCATCTCCATAAGCAGGTTGCATATCTAATATCCAAATAGCCATTTTTCTGATATTCTCCCCCAAAAACCTCACTTATAAACTAATATAATTATGCTCTCTCAATGTTCTCTCCAAGCTGAGTATGACAATTATCTGATTCCCAGGCATGAGAAATTATATGCATTATAGATATTTTCCTGGTTTCAGCATCAGATTTAGGTCTGTGGAGAGAGAGGGCAGAAAAAAATGGGGAGTGAGGAGAAGTTTCCTTTGTTAAGGAGGAAGCCTACATTTAACATATTTATTTAATAGTAGATCATATTTGTAGAGTGCTTTATAGTTTACAAAGCATTCTTCTCACAATCATTTGAAAAAGATAAATGTTTTCTCCATTTTTAGATGAGTAAACTAAGTAAATTTTAGATGAGAAAATTGAGTGACAAAGAGAAAGGCATTCTAAAGTAACCTGGCAAATATGTGGTAGAGCCATCTCAGGTCTTTCAGGGTTCTTTCCGCTATCTAAGTGTCTGCCTCCATAAAGGAAACCTAGCAAACGAGGTCATTTGAGAGGAGTAGAGAAGACTTCAAGGCTCCAGATATCACCTTTGTATTTTTTATGATATCTACCTAGTATCAAGGCTTTGTTGTCTTTTTTTTTTTAATTTTAAACCCTTAACTTCTGTGTATTGACTTATAGGTGGAAGAGTGGTAAGGGTAGGCAATGGGGGTCAAGTGACTTGCCCAGGGTCACACAGCTGGGAAGTGTCTGAGGCCGGATTTGAACCTAGGACCTCCTGTCTCTAGGCCTGGCTCTCAATCCACTGAGCTATCCAGCTGCCCCCAGCTTTGTTGTCTTTTAATGTACAAATATTCCTGGGACCTCTTGGTGTTGGTGTTGGTGATAACTCATAAAAGTGCTGAATAAATGCTTGTTGATTGATTGATTATTAATCATTGACAATTTCCAGTTGGTCTCTGCTGGATTAAGGCACAGAACAGTTAGATTTTGTTAAGAAAAAGAGGGAGAGATAGGTAGGGGGTTAGGGAGATCCAAGGAAGACAGAATCCTTGGGGAAACAGGATGATGTCACGAAGGGAGAGCAGTATTAAATGCAAATGGCAGAAATAGGGTAACCTACTTGAGAATAGGGACTGTCATATATATCTATCTCCATATCTGTATCTCTCTCTCTTTATATATATATATATATATATATATGTATATGTATATATATATACACACACACATATATATATAAATAAATATATTTAGATATTACCTAGTAGCATGGAGAATAAGCTCAGTCCATACTTTAGATTTGAAATAAATTGAAATGATTGCCAAAGACAAACTCTACTTACTACAAGAATTTGCTTACTGCCATACTGATTGTTTACTCAGACACTCAAATGGATTTGGATTTGTGGACATGCTCTCTGATGATGCTTGTTACAACCTTACTATGTCTGCCCATCCTTGTGTGCCTTTTGTCTGAGTCCTCTTGAAGTCTAGACAGGAGATCCACCCAGTGTGCTATCAGCTTTCCTTGCTTTCTCCTAATAGTATGAGACTGTCAGTAGAGAACCCTGGGATCAATCTGACATCCTATCTTGCCAAAGGGGAGTGCTCCATAATTGGCTTTTTGTCAATGTGTCTATCAATCATTTTTGTTTTATCTTTTATTTCCCTCTTATCCCCAAATTGTTGTAATCCCCTCTAGGTAAAGTGCAATATTTTATATACTTCTCATAAAAGAATCTTTAGAGGTACAAATTGATTATTTGAAATGATTCATTGGGGAAACTAGGCATGTTAATCTCCCAAAGACCTCAGTTGGGGAGATTTCAACATCTCCCAATAGAATCACAGAGGGGATTTTTGGAAGAGAATTTCTCTCTCCATTATGTCACTTTGTTTAATATCATCTATCAGTGACCTGGAGGTCAAAGACTACTGAGTAAATTCAGGTATAGACAAACCCTCATAGAAAGGAAGTTAAAGAACCAAAGAACCAACAAGACAGGAAATTGTTTCCACAGGCATAGCCCTCTGGGTGGTCCAAGCAAATTAAGAAACTATGGTTGGTTCCTGAAATGTGACATGTGAGAGCTATTGGGTGGAGAAAAGAGCTTATAAGTGGTGACCAGGAGGTCTTTGGGGGTCTTCTGTCTGGAGTGAAGGAACCTGGAAGAACTCTTGTCAGTGCTTAGCTTCAATCCATCATGGTAGTCAATAGATTAGGAAGCTAAGTATTTCTCTACATTTTTCCTACTTTTCCCTCTCTTTACTATTATTACTTTGATTTAATTAAGTTATTAAGCTACTAAAAGCCTCATAATTTTAATTATTACACTGTGAATGACCATCCCATCTTCTCTTCCTCTCAGAAGTTTCCAAGGGGGAAGTGAGGCAAAGAATAAAGAGAACTGTCTCTAGAATCAGAGGATCAAGTTCAAATCTCAGTTCTTCCATGTGTACCTGCTGGGTCACTTAATTTCTCTTGGTCAAAATTTTCTCATCTTTGGAAAACAAATTAGGAAGTTCAACTTCTTGCTGTTCAGTCATGTCAGCTGTGCTTGACTCTCTGTGACTGCATTTGGGTTTTCTTGGTAAAGATACTGGAGTGTTTTGACATTTCCTTCTTCAGATCATTTTACAAATGAGGAAACTGGATCTGGTGATGTACCCAGGATCACTTAGCTAGTAAGTATCTGAGACCAGATTTGAATGCACAAAGATGTCTTTCTGACTCTTGGCCTGGTACTCTATTGGCTATGTCATGAGATTGAACTAGCTAGACTCTAAAGTTCCTTCTAACTCTAGGACCCAATCTCTGTAGTTAAACATTGCACCCAGCTTACATTTCCTATATCTTCTCCATTGCCTTAGGTGGTGCGCTCACTTTTAATTCTTTTGAGACTATTATATTCTATGTTTTGCTGGCATACAGCAAAATTAATAGGGTTACTAGTAAAACTTGGGTAATGACTTTTTCCTCCATGTCTTAATAGCAATTTCATACTGAGTTCCAGCTTCCATGAGGATGTTAGACATGAGCTGGAAATATATGGGAGGGAGAAGGCCAAGACATGCTCGATGTAGTTCTAAAATCAGTGAGTGTCTGACTGGGCACATGTTTTAATTATTTAGAATTGGCTTAATATCAATTACTGTTATGGATGAAGTAGGATCCCACCTGGATCTTGAATATGGATCAGATTTAAAAATTTTTTTTCATGCACAGGTGTTGGGAATTTGATCTCAGTAGCTTATTTTCTTTGGCTTCTTTTGTTGACTTCTAATGCTGAAAATGAAGCCATTAAGTGCCAGGAAAATGCTAGTGACATGATTACTAGTACCCTCCCTCCCAAACTACATTCTATTGAACTACTTTCTATATATTTTTATTCATTCACCTTCTAATTATTGCTCAATCTATCATCTATCCATTCATTTTTCTATCATCTATCCATTTATCCATCCATCCATTTTCTATAGATCTATCTATCTATCTATCTATCTATCTATCTATCTATCTCTCCTCCATTACAAAGGAAACTCCTCAAGAGTAGGGGGTGTTTCTGCTCTTAAAAGAGTGCCAGGTACATAGCAGATGTTTAAGAAATAATTGTTGGTGGATTGATAGAATGATGGCTAGAACAAAGTACTGAGCACCATCCTATTTAGCATTTTAAGGTTTGCAAAGCATTTTTCATACATTTTTTAATTTGGTCCTCACAACAACCCACTGAGGCAAGTACTGCCATTATCACTGTTTTTGCAGATAAGGAAACTGATATACAGAGAGTTTAACTGATTTACCCATGGTTATACATCTAGTCTGAGGTGGGTTTTGAACTCAGATGTCTCCTGACTTCAAGACCAAGGCTCTCATTATACTATCTACTTTTTGAAAATAAACTAAACTCAGTAGATGGCAAATACAGTGAAATCTGAGGAGGCTGAGCCATCTAAGTTGGCTTCTCAACTCTTCCTGGCCATTCACTAGTTTTGAAACATTTGGTAAATCATTTCATGTCTCAATGCCTCACTTTCCTCACCCATAAAACAATGCTTTGAGTATTGTCAACATGGATATTTCTGTAGTGCTTTCCAGTTTGCAAAGCACCTTATGGATCTTATCTAATTTGATTCCCACAATTATTTCATGAGATAGATCAGTGGTGGGCAAACTATGGCCTGCGGGCCAGATGAGGCCCCTTGAAATGTTCTATCCAGCCACACAACATTATTCCTAATCTGACGAATACAATGAGGATACAATACAATGAAACTTCGAAAGAGTTACCTTAGAAACAGCCTGACAGACGAGCATTTCCTTTCCTTTGGCCCCCTCTTTAAAAACTTTGCCCATCACTGAGACAGATGATTTATCTTGTCAATCTCTAGAGTTCTATGATTCTGATATATTGCTTTGAAAACATTCTGGTCTTTTTCAGATGTGAATGTGATTTTTCCATTGAACATTAATAGTACTTCATAACCCACCCTTCATATGCCTTTCCAGCATTAGGGCATATTTGTTTCTTCTCCTTTTGTGAAGACTATGGTTCAATTAAACTGGCCTTTGTGTTGTTCTTCACCCTCATCACTCCATCTCCTCTTCCCAAATCTCTGTCCTGTTTCACAACCCCCTCTCTGTGCTTGAAACATTCTCACCTCTGCTTCTTAGAGTTCTTAGTTTTCTTCAAAATTTGGTTCAAATGGCATGACCTTTTCTGATACTCTTCACTAGGGGCTCCTCATGCACACTTTCTTATATTTATTTTCTATTTAATTATGACTGTACATATCATAGAACACAAACTCCTTTTGGAGCAGGCAATAAAGTTTCATTTTTTTTCTTTGAATTCCTATCACAATATCTGGAACACTGAAGGTGATTGATAAATGTTTGTTGATTGACTTATTATATCCCACCAGAAAAGCAGGAAGTTGATCTAGGGCAGGGACTGTGTCCTATATTTCTTGTCTTCTTCCCCTTTTGATTTACCTCTGAATCCTCTATTATCTTTCAGTGGGGCCTCAATGTTGTGTTGGTATACTGACTGGCTTGATTGTTTCTAACTGGCTTTTGAAGGAAAAGGACATTTCAGGAGAGACTTTCTAGAGTAATAATGCAATAATAATGCAACTACCATTTTTGTTATTCATCAGTGTCCAATTTTTTGTGACCCCATTTGGAGTTTTCTGGGCAAAGATATTAGATTGGTTTATCATTTCCTTTCCAGCCTCATTTGACAGATGGGAAAAACTGAGGCAAATAAGATTAGGTCCAGAGTCATACAGCTAGTGAGTGTCTGAGATCACATTTGAACTTGGGAAGATAGATGAGTCTCCCTGACTCTAGGCTGAATATTCTATCCACAGTGTCACCTACCTGCCCCAACTATTATTTACATAAAGCATTATTTAAGATTTTCAAAGCTAGTACTCAGGACGGAGTAAATGAGAACAATCACCACTTACCTAGGAGAACAAAAATGCAGGCAAGGATGGCGATGAGGGCCCCCCTGCTCAGGCTGACTGGGAGCATGTAGGCTTCAGCGCTGCAGGACATCACATCACCCTCATCATCACAGCTACACACCTGGACTGTCAGTGTGCCCGTGCTACTCAGCATGGGCCTTCCATTGTCTGCAATCAGGATTGGAAGGTAAAAGACATTCTGCTCCTGCTGTCTAAAGCCAGATCTCCTGGTAAGAATCCGGGCAGTATTGTCTACAGTGAGAAAATAAAAAAAAATTGGTTTGGGGCAGTAGGGAGGGGAGGAGAGAGGTGGGAAGGAAACGATATACAAACAAGTGAATTACAATTTTCTAGGGAGGGAAGAATGAAAAGAGGAGAGTGACAGGAAGACCAGCCTCTGTGATGTTCCCATGTTTGCATTCTCCCTGGTTTTGCATACATCAGCATTTGGCCTCTGTTTCCCTGTCTGAGTTTTACTTGCTTCCAGGCAAAACATTGAGACCTAGGAGGCAGGCCTCTTTCAGAAGAGTGTCCTATCCTTTGTGACATAAACTGCCCAGGGCTAACTGTCAGCTTTCAGATCTCACCAAAGTATCTTGGGGGAAACCAGACAGAAATGAACAATCAAGGGCAACTCTGGTTCCTGTTTATTCTTGCTCAGCAGCTTTTCATGGCCTTACCATTGCTTTGAGCCTCTAGTTTAAAAAAAAAAAGAGGCTAAGGAGACCTCAGTGAGCAACCCTGGTGATTATGGCAGATTGCTTTTTTCTATCACATTCCAGCTTAGCTAGAATTCATGCCCTTTACTCTTTTACTTTTTGTCTCTTCAAAGGCAGTCATCAAATCCTCTGGTGCCTTTAGAAAAGGGTGTTCCTTTAGTAGAAGCTTATTTGAAATCCTCTAGTCATGGGCTACTGCCATTTCCCCATAGGTGGACTTAAGGTAGGGATCCTGCTAACTTGAAAACTTAGATATACTTGGAGATGTGGGAGGAGATTTGACCTTGATCAGTAGCTTAATTCTCAAGGGTTTCTACCCTCCCTTCCTCCCTCTCTTCCTTCCTTCTTTTCTACTTTCCTCCCTTCCTCCCTCCCTCCCTTCCTCCTTTTCTCTCTCCCTCCTTTCTTTCCTTTTTTCTTTCTTCCTTTCTTCCTTTTTTCCTTTTTTCCTTTTTTCCTTTTTTCCTTCCTTCCTTCCTTCCTTCCTTTCCCTCTCAAGAATTTTCCAACATAAAGTATATATGATTACAAAAGAACTCATTGAGATATAATTATGAAAATATATAAGTCCTCCAAAGTTCATGAAATTCAGGTTAAGAATCCTTGGTGTAGTATAAAGAACAATGATCCTGAAATCATAAAGGACCTGAGTTCTTAAATCTCACCTTGGATATCACTAGCTATGTGTCTTCAATTTCCTCATTTGTAAAATGGGGATAATACCTGTGATACACGGTATAATATCCGAAGTTTCTATGTGTCTATTATTTTTGATACATTTGCTTTTCCTTCCTCTTTTAAAAAATCTCTTGTAAAAATCATTTATAAGGGATGATTACAGCAAAGGCTGGGGAAGAATAGAGTAGAAAATATAAGTGTTATAAAAACAAAAGATTTATCTCCCTTCTAGGGTGGCTGTGGGACTCAAATGAAATAAATATAGAAATATACAAAACATGTTAAATCACAAATGTTAAAATTCAAGATAAAAAGTTAGCTATTATTATCATTTGCTTAAAACTACATCTATTTAGCATAAGTTCATCAAATTTCCTCCAGCATAGGATTGAACTATATGCATTATGATGTTCGATAATGATTTTTTTGTATTCCCAATATTCTTCAAATGTGCCTAAACTATAGAACAGGTCCATTTTTGCAAAATATATATATATATATATATTTGAGGAGAGGAAGAACTTGAGAAATGTATTAGAGCATTTTAATGATGACACTAAAAGGTCCAAGTAGTTAATCAGTATAATAAAATCTATTATCTTTTTTATTAATATAGCTATTTGCCTATTCATCCATCTATCCATCCATCTATCTAATCTCTTTTATCTGTGTTTCTGTGCTAGAGTTTGCTGACTCCTGGTCTAGACTAAGGTTTGCAACTGGAGGTACAGTCTTTAGAACTCCTCTGTATACACACATACACACACAGAGTATATATAATCTGTATACGTATACACATACACACATACTGAAGGAAAGAAATACAAATAAAAGGAAATGTGATGTGTGGCAGAGTGAAAAAATAAGATTTTGCTGGAGTGCAAGGGACAGAATGTTCAGAGGTTTGGACTCTCGGCATTTTGAGAGAGGCTTCTGAGGAAGGTTAACGGTCAGGCTGAGAGGGAGTTTTGAAGTAGTGAGAGAAGGCACAGCTTCAGGCCTTGGCTCTCCCTGTGATCCAGCTTGTTATCCTTGCTGACATCTTATTTTGATTCCTGTCCTTCCCTGCAAGATTCCAGCCAGTCTCTGAGAGGAGACTTGAGAGGATTAGTGAGAAATCACAACTCCTTGGACTTCCCTCTCCTCTGACCTGGTTTTTGGAGTGTCCTGTGTACTCTGTTTGGATTCTGTTCAATCTACTGTTATTCCTGCCACCATGACCTGACCTGAAGAAACTCTATTTACCTACATGGATGAGAGAAATACAGCTTGAGTGATCCAAACTGCTAAGTTACCTCTGCAGGCTTAGCTTGCAGTCTTTGGTGACTAGATCACTGTGGTCACCTACCCTGATCCAACAACTTGCTCTATTCATCGACCAAAACTATTTGGAGTGGCTATAGAGTTAAGTAGCTAGAATTAGGGAGGCTTTGGAGGATTTAGATAGAGAGGTAGTTAGAGGAGCTCCAACTTTGTTGGAGACTGAAGAGACCTTTGCAGGTCAGTGGGTTCTGGGATAAGTATAGCTTTTGTTAGCCTAGGGACACCCCTAGCCCTCCATCCTCATCCTATCCTGATTATTCACTTCATTAAACCTGTTTTTATGAATATTTAAGAGAGTTAGATTGCGTTTATAAGACTCCCAGGGCTGAGAGTAGCCATCTTGCTCTCTGTGTCTGAATGGACATTACATCTACAGACTTGAGTTCCACCAACCTTTTTACTCAGAATAAACCACGTCTTTCAATACACAACTATATCTATGTTATAGGTACTGAAAAAGTCAATATTCCAGAATTGAACAGGAAGAGGAAAACAGTCTGGGTTGTTTTGGGGAAATTTTATAGTTCTCTTAATGATCTTACCCCTCTGAGATAAAGAATCATCTCTTGAATACTATATTCATAGTTGTCTAATATCATGACATCAATAGGTATAAGTTATAGAAACTGAGTTGAAACCTAAATTTAAAGATCACTCAAAAGGTAGACATCGCTGTGAAAAGGATGCAACACATTATAAATGAGAATTTTGCATCAGAAGTTACATGGAGGATGCCATCCCAAAACCAGATGACTGGAGGGCAGGTCAGTGCATGAAAGCAAAGGACAGCTGATGGGCAGGCAATTGCTTCCTTGATAGACTTGAAATATTAGAATGCTTGAAACATGATGGACTTTCATGGTAACTGTGTCTGAAGACCTTCGTGACTATCATACAAAGTCGGTCAGAACTGATGGGTTGTCATCTACATCATTAGAGGGAATATCCACCTCGATGAGATCACAGATCTGATGGAGCATTGGACTATTTTCATTGACAAGTGTTCAAATATAACCACCTGCATGAAGCCTTTCATGGTATCCTCAGCTGTAAAATACAGGGTTAAATGATTGCTCAGGGTTGCATAGCTAGTAAAAGTTTGAGGCGAGGTTTGAACTCAGAAAGACTCATCTTTATGACTCTAGGTCCAGTGCTCAGTCTACTGTGCCACCTAATTGCTGTAGCCAGGTTGCACAAGGCTTTGAAAGTAAAAGAAAAAAGCTTCCATTTAATTAATTATTAATCAATCAATTAATTTATTATCACACAATTCAATTTAATTATATATAATTATATGCATATTATCATGTATAAATATAAGTCCAAATAATTAATAATAGAGATAATAGAGAGCCACTGAAATTTGTTGAGTAGGGTACTGATTTGATCCAAAGATCTGCATTGTCTAAGTGTGATGTCTTTTCACAAACATATTGTGGATTTGGATGTCTCACATCTTTTCCAAAGAATGAACTGTGAAGTGTGCTTGTAGATAAAATTGGCAAGGGAAAATGTTACAAGTTTATGCTTTCTGCTCAAAATGTCTGCTTTAAATACTGTTCCAAGGGATGAAGCCTTTCTTTTCCTAGCCATCCTGTTCTAGTGGCCTTTCACATGTATGGATGTTGGCCCCAAGAATTGATACTTGAAATTGACCCAAAGTAAGTCTTAAGAAACCTTGGACCCAATATTTTGCAACATTTTTTTTTCTCTATATGGGTATTGTACCAAATGTCAGTGTGGGGAGAAAAAAAACACAATCATTCCACAGGCAATCTGATAGGATGTGATATGATATTCTACAAATCAATAGTTCTTTTATTCTTTCCCATGATTTTCTTTCCAAAACTCACTCCTGAGGGGTAGAGGGCTATTTTTGCAAGCAGGGTTCCCTGTAAAGTAGATAAATGGAAAAATATAGATAATTTCTTCCCAACAAAACATCAAAGGCCATAGAATATAGCTATTACAGAGGTTTTGGTTGACTTTCATATAGAATTATCAAACTGACTTTGGAACACAAAATGGGAAAAGCTAAAATAAGTAGTTTTGATGCTTTTAGAGATTTGCTTCTGTGAGATCAGCCTTTGTAGCAAAGGAGATTACAGTGAGTTTGAAGAGAATAAGCAAAAGAATGATGAATGGGAATCTACCTGTTAGCTGAACTATATAAGTTCCATGAGGGCAAGGACCTAATTTTATCTAATTTATGTATTTCTCCATCCCATCCAACAAACCAGGTCTGGTCCCTAGCCCCAAGTTTTCCCAACAGTTATTTAATAAGGTTTTGTTGTTGTTGTTGTTGTTGTTGTTGTTGTTGAATTGGATCTAAAAACATCAAGGGGGGGATGTTTGAGACCAAGATCAAAGTCTCTCTTATTATGAGTGTTTATTACTCATTACTATCTGTTTTTTTTCCTTAAAATTTTTATAAAAATAATTCCAGAGTGGTTGCTTGGCTGGATAGGGAGCTGTCCACCTGGGATAAAATTCTACTTGTGACATATACTGGCTGTGAGACCATGGACAAGTCACTTCACCTTAGTGTTTTAGGTAACTCCCTAAGACTACACATTGAGAACATACTTACCTGAATTGACAAAGGAAATTTCCTCACTTTGTAATTCTCTATACCAATGACATTAAAAGTATACTACCTAATGCATTAATGATATGAGGGAAACATGATTACATTAAAGAAGTTAACACAAACTGATAGGTTTTGTTATTTATAGAATCATAGATTAAGAAGAAGTACCTTAGAGATCATTTTGTCCAGTTCCCTTATTTTGTAGATTAGAAATGGAGGCCCAGATATATTAAATTATTTTCCCAAGGCTGGACAGATAGTAGCCTCCAAAGAGGGATTTGAACCTAGGTTCTCTGACGCGAAAGCCAGTTGGTTACTTTATATTGTATCATGCTGAGCAAAGTTTTGTTTCCTCATGTGAAGTATTGGATTTCATATTGAAACCAAGCTCTATTTAATGGAACAAGGCTTTAAATGCCCCTTATTTTTTAGAATAAAACTAGTTTAATAGTTGGTCTCTTTAGATTCAGACATAATTAGGTAAGGAAACTTTAGATTTACCTGAGAGGATCTTGAAATTTAGAGGTATGAGCTTCCTTTATTGTATTCTAATCTAGACCACTGGCCTTGTACCTTTGGTGACCCCAACTTATGACTTCTTTCTTTACACCCACAGTGTAGTGGGTCTTACCTCTTTCCTTGCCTGGTTCCAGATTGTATCTTTCCCACTTGGCACTTGGGTTCTGCTATATGTGCTGCTTATTCTGGTTGCATTTTGGAGTTGAGGTAATAGAAAAGTAAAGCTATTCTGCTACCATCGAAATACTATAATATGTTTTCACTTATTTTTTTCCCACTGATATGAAGGTGTCATAGTGAAGAGAGTGCCAGGCTTGGAGCCAGGATGACTTCATATCTAACCACAGATACTTAGTAGTTGTGTGACCCTGGGTAAGTCATTTTAACCTTTTTGCCTCTGTTTCCTCATCTTTAAAATGAGCTGGAGAAGGAAAAAGCAAACCACTCCAGGATTTCTGCCAAGAATCCCCCAAATGATGTCATTAAGAATTGGACAAAACCAAAATTACCAAAGAACAACATGCACGCATGCATGCACACACACACTTACATTCCTATTCATAAGTATCATAATTATCAATAGTAGGAGAATATTTGTATGGTTGGAAGAATATTTTTTTAAAACCCTAATATCTTTATATCCTTCTATATTAATTTTATTTGTTACAGGGCTAGGCAATGGGGGTTAAGTGACTTGCCCAGGGTCACACAGCTAGGAAGTGTCTAAGACCAAATTTGAACCTAGGACCTCCTGTCTCTAGGCCTGGCTCTCAATCCACTGACCCATCCAGCTGCCCCCTTGGAAGAATAATTTTTGAGCAGGAAAAGGCCTTGGAGATCATCAAATCCAGTCCTATAATAACATTAATAATAATAATAATAATATTTTGAGGCTGTATTTGAACTCCAGTTTTCCTGACTTCATATCTGTTTCTCCATTTAACTAAGAGTACTGATAGAGCATTGTTATGGTTGTATCTTTACCCTTAACTCTCTCTCTGTTCTTTTTTCCAAGATATGTTTATTACTTCTCCTCCTTTGTTGGTCCTTATATCCAGATGCTACTTTCTGCCTTTTCTGATTCTCTTTTCCAGCTCATTTTCTCTCACTTTCTCTAAACTCTTCCAGCACATTGACAGAGCAGTAAAGAAGAATCACAACCAGTCAGGGAAATGAAAAGAATGTTTGGAGCCAGAAGGGAAGGTGCTTCATCCCTGACACCCTGTGGAGAAACTTAAAAAGGCACTAGTTGTTAAAAAAAACACAACAACCAGCCAGATTCTTTCCCCTATACCAACTCAACGGGCTTTTCTCCTACCTTTGAGCAAATCCATATGAATTAATAGTAATTCTCCCTTAGCTTCAGATGTACAAACCTGCAGCAGGTCCATCAGAGGGAAGCTGGAGCTGCTGGGACATATATAGCTGAGAAACATGCTTTAGAGAAAAGTGGGCAGAACTGCATGACCTTCAAGTCCTCCCTAAGCAGCAGGTATCATTTGGTGTTACTGGAAATAGCACTGTAATGGAAAGCATCACCAGCCCAACTCTCAAAATGAGCATTGCTGCCATAACTAACGGTCTGTGGCTACTCTCATTACCTTGATTGTCCCTTAGAGTGAAGTTGGGGTTGTTAGCTGCCTCAGGAGCCAAGCTGTAGTAGAAGTGCTGACCATCTTGTGGGTCATCCTGGTCTATTGCGCTCACGGTCTGAATCAGCTATGGAAGGACATAAAGGAAACAGGGTGAAGCAGCTATAACCAACTGAAAAACTCCCACAGCTCACGAAAACCCAGAGTTCTTTCTCTCCAATCAGTGCCTTGCTAAGCCAAAAAACAATGAACCAACCAAACAACAACAACTCCCTGCCACCAAAAAAAAACACAAGTTTCCCCAAGAATGATGGAGCCATGGCAGTGTCAGCAAATTAAAAAGTTTTGCATGACATTTACTCAGTAGAATTGTAGCCATGGACAGAGTAAAGGACATAAATGAAAAAAAAAACTTTTATTGGTATCATTTGTTTTTAGAGAGTTTAAATTTCTTCCTCTATCCCTTCCCTGCTTCACTCTCGGAGCTATTTCTTATAGTAAAGATTTTTTTTCAAGGAAAGAACTAATATTTGAAATTTACCTAGCTCTTTAAGGTCTGCAAAATGCTTTATATATGGTAACTCACTTGATCCTAACAACTCTGTGAGGTTGAGGGGGAAAGGGGAAGAGAAGAAGAACTTACTAAGTGCTAACTATGTGCCCAGCACTGTGCTAAGCACTTTACAAATAGTATCTTAATTGATCCTTAGAACAACTCTGGGACTTAGGTGTTATTAAATAGATGAGGAAACTGAGGCAGATAGTGATTAGGTGACTTGCCGAGGGCTACACAGCTAGAATCAGGTTGAATGTTTTTAGAAAATTAATTAATTTAGAATATTTTTCCATAGTTACATGATTCATGTTCTTTCCCTTCCCTCTCCCCTTACCTGAGCTGACAAGCAATTCCACTGGATTATACATGTGTCATTGTTCAAAACCTATTTCCATATTATTAATATTTGCAAGAGTCATCATTTAAAGTCAATATCCCCAATCCCCAAAATGCAGAAGAAAAACATGATTGATCACATTATGTGATCAATCATATTTTTCTTCTGCATTTCTACTCCCACAGTTCTTTCTCTGGATGTGCATATCATTCTTTCTCATAAGTTCCTCTGGATTGTCCTGTATCATTGCATTGCTATGAGCAGAGAAGTTCATTCCATTCCATTGTGCCACAGTGTATCTGTCTCTGTGTACAACATTCTCCTGGTTCTGGTCCTGTCACTTTGCATCAATTCCTGGAGGTCATTCCAGTTCACATGGAATTCCTCCACTTCATCATTCCTTTCAGCACAATAGAATTTCATCACCATCAGATGCCACAATTTGTTCAGTCATTCCTCAATCAATAGACACCCCCTCATTTTTCAATTTTTTTTCTTCTATAAAGAGTGTGGCTATAAATATTTTTGTACAAGTCATTTTCCTATTATCTCTTTGGGGTACAAACCCAGCAGTGCTATGGCTGGATCAAAGGGCAAGCATTCATTTAAAGCCTTTTGCACATAATTCCAAATTGCCCTCCAGAATGGTTGGACCAATTCACAACTCCACCAGCAATGCATTAGTGTCCCAATTTGCCACATCCCACCAAAACTGATCACTTTCCATTGCTGCCATATTGGCCAGTCTCCTAGGTGTAAGATGATACCTCAGAGTTGTTTCGATTTGCATTTCTCTAAACAGGAGAGATTTAGAACACTGTGATACTTCTGATTTCTTCATGTGAAAGCTGCCTATTCATGTCTCTTGACCATTTGTCAATTGGGGAATGGTTTGAATTTTTGTAAATTAGACTTAGTTCCTTATATATTTGGGAAATTAAACCTTTGTCAGAGAGTTTTGTTATAAAATTTCCCCAGTTTGTTGCTTCCTTTTTAATTTTGTTTGCATTGGTTTTATTTGTACAAGCACTTTTTAAATTTAATCAAAATTATCCATTTTGCATTTTGTAACATTCTCTATCTCTTGCTTGATCTTAAATTCTTTCCTTTCACATAGATCTGGCAGGTATACTATTATATGTTCACCAAATTTACTTATAGTTTCCCTCCTTGTATTTAAGTCACTTGTCCATTCTGAATCTATCTTGGTCTAGTGTGTGAGTTGTTGATCTAAACCAGTGATGGGCTAACTTTTTAAAGAGGGGGATAAAGGAAAGAAAATGCTCATCTGTCAGTCTGTTTCAAAGGCAACTCTTTCGAAGTGTCATGGTATTGTATCCTACTCATTGTATTCGTCCGATTAGGAATAATGTCGCACTGGCCGGATGGAACATTTCAGGGGGTCTGCATCTGGCCTGTGGGCTGTAGTTTGCCCATTACTGATCTAAACCTAATCTCTCTCATATTATTTTCCAATTTTCCCAGCAGTTTTTGTCAAATAGTGGGCTCTTGTCCCAAAAGCTAGGATCTTTGGGTTTGTCATACACTATCTTGCTGAGATCATTTACCCCAAGTCTATTCTATTTATTGACCCTTCTGTCTCTTAGCCAGTGTCATATTGTTTTGATGATCACTGCTTTATAGTACAGTTTAAGATTTGGTACTGGTAGGTCTCCGTTCTTCACACATTTTTTTCATTAGTTCCCTTGATATTCTTGATCTTTTGTTCTTCCAAATGAACTTCGTTATAATTTTTTCTAATTCTATAAAAAAGTTTCTTGGTAGTTTGATAGGTATAGCACTAAATAAGTAAATTAATTTGGGTAGGATGGTCATTTTTATTATGTTAGCTCATCCTACCCATGAGCAATTAACATTTTTCCAGTTATTTAGATCTAGTTTTGTGTGGAAAGTGTTTTGTAGTTGTGTTCATATAATTCCTGTGTTTATCTTGGCAAATAGATTCCTGAATATTTTATATTCTCTTTCTAACTCTTGCTGCTGAGTTGTGTTGGAAATATACAGAAATGCTAATGATTTATGTGGGTTTACTTTGTATTCTGCATCTTTGCTAAAATTGTTGTTCATTTCCACTAACTTTTTAGTTGATTCTCTAAGATTTTTTAAGTAGACCATCATATCATCTGTAAAGAGTGATAGCTCAGTCTCCTCATTGCCTGTTTTAATACCTTCAATTTCTTTTTCTTCTCTAATTGTTACCACTAGTATTTCTAGTACAATGTTAAATAAAGAGGTGATAATGGGCATCCTTGCTTCTTATTGTGAAGGCTTCTAACTTATGCCCATTGCATATGATGCTTGCTGATGGTTTTAAGTATACACTGCTTATTATTTTTAGGAAAGGCCCATCTATTCCTATACTTTCTAATGTTTTCAATAGGAATGGATGCTGTATTTAGTCAAAGACTCTGCATTTTTTGAAATAATAATATGATTTCTGTTGGTTTGGCTATTGACATGGCCAATTATATATACCATCCTGGCATTCTTGGTATAAATCCCGCCTGGTCATAGTGAATAATCTTCAGGATAAATTGCTATAGTGTTTTTGCTTGTATTCTATTTAAGATTTTTCCATCTATGTTCATTAAGAAGATTAGTTTGTAGTTTTCTTTCTCTGTTTTTGGTCTGCCTGGCTTTGGGATAAGTACTATATTTATGTCATAAATGGAATTTGGTAAAATTCTTTTTTTGCTTATTTTGTCAAATAGTTTGTATAGTATTGGGAATCAGGCTGAATTTGAATCTGAGTTTTTCTGACTCCAGGCCAAAAGCTTTATCCACTGTACCACCCAGATGAAAGGTGCTATTATTGTCCCTATTTTACAAATAAGGAAATTCTTGTCATAAGATCTTAGATTTCAAGCTAGGAGCAACTTTAGAGAAGACCTGGTCCAAAATTCTCTCATTTTCATATATAATGAAATGGAGTCACAGAAAGGTTTTTTTTCTTTTTTTTTTTAACCCTTAACTTCTGTGTATTGGCTCCTTGGTGGAAGAGTCATAAAGTTGGGCAATGGGGGTCAAGTGACTTGCCCAGGGTCACACAGCTGGGAGGTGTCTGAGGCCAGATTTGAACCTAGGACTTCCAGTCTCTAGGCCTGACTCTCAATCCACTGAGCTACCCAGCTGCCCCACAGAAAGGTTAAGTTACTTGCCCTTGGTCACAAAGACTGTAATTGTCTGAGGTAGGATTCAAATTCAGGTTTCCTGATTTCAAGTCTCATGCTCAATACATTGTACAGAGCAGTAAATTTTAAAAAATCTGACAAAAAATCTGACAATATACACAGAATTCCACACCACAGATAAACTTCTCACTTCTGTAAAGTAGGTGCAGAACATGTTTTCTCCTACTCTTTTTCTGGTATCAGGCTTGTAGACTTGTTCTTTGTAACATGATAATATATATTAAAAATGTTTTGTTGCTGTACTTTCTGTTTACATTGCTGTAGTCATTGGATATATTTTTTTGGTTCTGTTTACTTCATTTTGCATCAACTCATACAAGACAACTTTCCATGTTTCTTTGTATTCATAATTTTTTATTACTGTAGAATTTACTACTCCAACTGGTCTACTCAATTACCATTTGATGGATATTTATTTTGTTTCCTGATTTTTGCTACTATCACAAAAAGTGCTGCTATAAATATTTTGGTAGAGAGAGAGAGAGAGAGAGAGAGAGAGAGAGAAAGAGAGAGAGAGAGAGAGAGAGAGAGAGAGAGAGAGAGAGAGAGAGAAGAGTTAACATGGCCTAACATCTGATGTCAGGTGAGAAAAAGGAGATATAGAAAGGGAATCAGGGGCTTTCTGAAGGTACCTTTTGCCTACTTTATAATTTTGCTTCAGATCTTTTCTGCTCACATACTTTCTTATTAGGTTCCCTAAACTGCAGCCTCTTCTACCCTTCTAAGGGACTCTTCTTTGTGTTTTCTCTATTACCTGACCTTCTGGAGAAGCCTTTTTTTCCCCTTCCCAGGTACATCATTGGCTATTTTTATAGCGCACGGTAAGTTGACAGGCAGCCTGACATTGGTTAGAGAGCTAACTTTGGAGATGCAGAAAACTTAGTGTCAAGCCCCACCTCTTACACACTTGCAGTGAGACCCTAGGTAAGCCATTCCACTTTTCAGTGAAGTAGGAAACCCTTTAGACCAGTGATGGGCAAACTTTTTAAAGAAGGGGCCAAAGGAAAGGAAATGCTCATCTGTCAAGTCTGTTTCTAAGGCAACTCTTTTCAAGTTCCATTGTATTGTATCCTACTCATTGTATTCGTCAGATTAGGAATAATGTCTGGCCCATTTCAGGACCCACCCCATCTGGCCCTGTGGGCTGTAGTTTGCCCATCCCTGCCCTACACCATAAGTGCCAGAGAGGATACTTATCTACTTTAGTAAAGTTTCCTTACCTGGAAGATCCTCATATCAATAATGTCATTAGTCTAGTTCCCAAGTTTAGTACTAAGCAGTCAAATAAAAGGGAGATCAATCGATCCTCAAATATTTATTAAAACCTACTATGTGGTACTATGAGTCACGGCATTATTAGATGTGTGGCAACAAAGAAATGGATATACAACTCTGCACATTTATCAGGAAAGGCCATATCAAAATGTCCAATATGACACTGACTTTTTAGGGCAGAACTACGAGGATCCTGTGTTTTAATGAAGAAAAGGCAAATCTGCTTTCCCGGTACTAGGTTAGGAATGACCCTAGTCATTGTCCTGGCCAATGACAGATCAAGCCTTTCTTGGGGTATGCAAGTTTCATTCTTGCCCTCAGTATTAAAAGTATCCTGTATGATTAATCTCCATGTACTCTTCAAGGTCACTTGCTAGAAATAAGTTCACGTTTTCTTGGAGGCAAAGCTGATGCCCTGCTATGGCCACTGCAACACAAGGAAACTCAACTTTTGACAAATTTATTTACATCTCTAGAGAATGATTTGGAAAGCAGACCAACTCTCCTTCACCCAGGCCCCTAGCCCCCCAAAAACCCCAACCCAAACACTAGACCTGGAGCCTAATTGAAAGCATTCAGTTTTCAAAAGCCAGAGAAGAGAATGTATGTGGAAGAAATATGAGGTGGCTCCCAGATGGAAGTAGTGATCTTCTCAAGATACTCTGGGCACCCATACTCTTAGCTCTGTGATATCATGTTACTAGTAGGTTGTGCTTAAAGGTGAGCCTATTGTAGCCTATTTTAAATGACTGCAGAAAGATGGATTTGCTTGGGTGACTCCATTTAATAAGAACAATGGCTAAAATCTGTGAACCTGTCAGAAAACATCTTTTCCTGCCTTAAAGCTCTCTAAGAAATATGGAAGTTATAGAATTAGATTTAGACTTTATGTCAGGAGAACCTCTCTAGCAATTACAGAGGCCTAGAAGTGCAGTAGGCTGCCTTGGGACAATGTTGGGCTCTTTGAAATTCCTTAAGCAAAGATTGGATCACCACCTGTCAAGGGTATTGTCATAGAGACTCTGAGAGTATGGGTTAAACTAGATGGCTGCTCTGAAAATATGTGATTTTGTTAAAAGAAGAGACTATTTTATTTTTTCTTCTAAAATGATAAGACTTTTAAAATTGAAAATTAAAAACAACAAATTGTAAAAGTGCAATTAGGAAAAAAATAAAGTGAATTAACAATAAAAAAGATAAAACTTCTTAATATTCTCTTAAAAGAGCCCAAATTTATATAGGTATATAGATTTATATCGCTTTAAAAAAACATTACTTTCTGTCTTAGAATTGATAAGAAGAAGAGCAGAAAGGGTTAGGCAACTGAGGTTGAGTGACTTGCCCAGAGTCACAAGCTAGTAAGTGTCTGAGATCAGTTTTGAACCCAGAACCTCCCATTTCCAGGCCTGGCTCTCTATCTGCTGAACCACCTAGTTTCCCCTATCTATATGGAGTTTTAAAATTTTCAGCTTACTCTATGTGTTATTATATTTGATCTTTGCAATAAATGTGTGAAACAAAGGCTTTTATTAGCCCTCCTTCACAGACAAGGAAACTGCTTTGCCCAGGACCATACAGTAATAGATGCCCAACAAAATTCAGACTCATGTCCTGCTGCCTCCAAGTCTAAAATTCTATCCACTATATCACCTAGCCTCTTTTCATTATCTGTCCCTTCTATGTTACTAGGTGAATTATTATTTTTTTTAACATGGGTTGGATTATGTGACCACTGAAGTCCCTTCTAACTCTCAAATTTGGAGTTTTTGTGAATGGAACTTCAACAATTCAAGCAAATGTTAAGTTTAACAGTTCACAGGCAGGGAGTTGGAATTGTATTTAGACTTTTCTAAATTATTTTTCAATGCATTATAAGCCATAAAATTGAACAAGTTTTGCGAGAAAAGGATGAATCAAAAATATAAAGATTTTTTTCCTGTTACAGAAAAGTTATTCTATCTTATGTATACAGACAGAGCAGAAAAGTGTGTGGTCATTGCCTAGTGAACTCATGAAGATGCTTTAAAGGCTTTGGCTATGCAGATATTATACAGTGATGCTTGGAATAATAGGAAGCTATGTATATCAGAACAGAAAACACAAGGGATAGGTAAAAGCAATCACAGTTCCTATTCAAGAATGACTAATATAGATAGTCCCTAACTTACAAATGAGCTAGATGTACAAAAGACAGGCAGCTATTCCTGTTTCATCCCATCTCACCCCATTCCATTTCATCCTATTCCATCCCATCCCATTTAATTCCATCTCATTTCATTCAACTCTATGCCATCCCACTCTTATGTGATCCCACCCCATGCGATTTTATTCCATTCTATCCTATTCCCTCTCCTTCCCTTCCTTTCCACCCCATTCCATCCATGCTACCCAATTAGAGACCATACTACCGCAGCCACACAGCTTGCATTTTGAATCATTTTGAAGAACTGAAGAGCCTTGAGAGAATCCATTGGTTCAAATGTTTAGTGTGGGAAGAAACTGTGAAAAGCATGAATAGTTTAGGGGTATTGTCCAAGGGATCAGATTTCTAAGCAGAATAGGCTTGTCATCATTGAGACTATATTTTATGCATTACTGCCTGATGCTTAAAGGAAGTAATGCTAGATATCTTCCAATCTTTGAAGGGCCATCACATTTTCTTTTTGCCCCTAGAAGCAAGAACTAGGAATAATGATTGAAGTTGAAGAGATACATATTTAGACTTGATGTAAGGGTAAACTTACAACCAATTTGAGTGATCCAGAAGTGGAATAAGGTGTTTCTAGAGCAGAAGTTCTTAACTTGGGGTTCATGGACTCCTAGATGAGTGGATCCATGAACTTGTGAGGGAAAAATCATTTCTTTATTTCATTATATTTCCTTGTTAAACCTATATGTTTTATCTTATATAATCAAAATACTCCTCTACAAGGGGTCTTTTAGTTTACCAATCTACAAAGGAGTCTATGACACAAAAAATTATGAACCCCTCTTCTAGAGGTAGTGGGTTCCCCCCACCCCCGTCTTCAAATGGAGGTTGGGCAACTTTTCAGGGGTGTTCTTTAAGGGATTTATACTCAAGGATAGATTGGCCAGGATTCCCTATGAAGTCAAGAAATGCAACTCTGGAGAGTGTAAAGGGGAAAATTATTATGGCACAAGAGGTTCATGAGGGATCTGTCATTTGAGGTTTTTAGGTAGTATAATAGAGCATTGGGCTCAGAGTCAGATAGAACTGCCTTAGATATTTTCTAGATATGTTATGCTAGAAAATCACTTATCCTCAGTTTCCTCAACTGTAAAATAGGGATAATTATCTCCCAGGGTTGTTGTGAGGAGCAAACGAGACAATATTTGTCTAGTCACAGGGCCTGGTATACAGTAGATGAATAAATGCATATTTCCTTTCTTTATCTCTCAATGGAGAGCAATTTAACTATTGTTCTTTTGGCTCAGTTTGGGATCAACATTGAGAGAATGACTGTTTATATTTTTTGGAATATAAGAGAATAATTTGAGAGTATATAGCAATTAGTAAGTACAGAGAGGGCAAGGTGCCACATCATAGATTTTAGTCAGCATGAAAGGATCAAGTACCCAAAGAAAATCTGAGTGAAAGTATCATTGGGAGATGAAGAAGGGTTGTAGACATTAAGAGGATAAGATATCGGATGAACTATTTATGTTAATGTTTTGCAACCAGAGCTCTGAAGAAAAGAGGAGGGAAGTGTTTTCTTCTGCCTCCCCTTCTCCTGCTATCATATATTTCCTACAACCCCTATTTCCCAGGACCAAGAACTTAAGCTAATATTATTTAGTTCAGCAACTCTATTGGTTAAATGGTCTTTTGTGTGCTACTTTGGGAACCTAACCACAATTTATATTATTGTTTCTATGGAAGAATACATTCAGAGTTTTGAAAGACTGATCATTATGCATATTTTAGGAGAATAACTTGTAGGGAAATGTTGGAGCTTAAGGTATGACTGATTTTTTATAATGAGAAGATTTTAAGAGGTGGTTTCCTGAGCTACACACCCATTTTCTGTGCTGGGGAGCAATCAGTGAAAAAGACAATCCAGTTTCCAGCATTTGGAATAGTGCTTGGCACATGGTAAGCATTTAATGAGTACTATTCATTCATTCATTCATTCATTCATTAATTCATTCATTCATTCAAAGGCCTCACTCATGTGGGTCTACTCACCTGCCCTGCTTTGGCATTTTCACATACAAAGGCTTCATAGAATCGGGGGAACTCAGGAGCATTGTCATTCACATCCAAGACCTTCACTGTGACAGAAACACTTCCAATTTGTGACGGGTTGTCTGAAGACAGAAATAGAATACTGAAAGAATAAGCTGTTCAGAGGCCCAGGAAAAATAACTCATTGAAGGAAGTAATGTATTTACTTGGTCATCATACTGGTTGCTCCTAAATCAATGGATGAGGCATATATAAATAATAACATAAACAAAGACCATGATACATACCTAATATAAAGCAAAGCTAAAGTCAGGTAAGAAGACAATGAAAGACTGAGCAGGAACCAGGGATATTAGAGGGAAGAAAGGACAGATTTCTAGGTAAAGGGAACAGACATGGGGAATAATAACAGGTACCAAGTTTTTCAAAGAAAAAAAGACTCAGAATTCCTGGCTTAGCTTTGCCTTAAGATTTTAAATATATCTAAAAAAAGCCAACCTTGCTCTCTGTGCTTTATTTAAGATATCTAATCTGATATACAGTGTAGTCCTAGGTTATTGTACTGAAGAGTTCTGCTCTGAATTATATTTCATTGCAATGCAAATAACTCAACATTTAGAGATTAAGCTAAAGGTATTCCAGAGGATTGAGCATAATAGATAGAATGATATAATGGATAGAGCACCAGGCCTGGAGTCAAGAAGATCTGAGTTCAAATCTTGCCTCAGTTGGGTATGACTCATACATGCATCTTTGATAAAACTTATGTTTGAAATCCAGTTATCTTTAGCATTGCCCTACCCATGTCCCTTTTCTGACTTGGCCTCCATTCTGTTTAGAGCAGAATTGAAGTGAATAAACATTGTAAAGTTAAGGGATGAGAAACATCTCTTTGCAGCAATGCTGCTTTATCAACTTTACCCAAATGCCTTCTTGGTTCACTTTTCATCCCACAAAGTGCCTCCTCTTAAAATAAAACATCCCCATATACTCCCACTCACCCAACATTAGGATGGCTTTGTGCACACCTTGTCAATCTCTATTTCCTTGAAAGAAGCAAAGCCTATATTTGTTCTCTTCAGGTATCTTCCATTTTTCTTATGTGACAGACTAGTTCCTTTAGGGTAGAGTCTATTTCTTATATACTTGTGTCTTGCACAGTGAATATTCAATTAGTCTAGGATCAAAAAACATACCTCTAGAGCTAAAAAGGCTCCTAGAGACCACCTCAGCCTACTCATTATTTTACAGATGAAGAAACTGAGGCCAAAGTCATAGAGATTGAAAGCCCCAAAACTAAGATTTAGCTTATTTCTTCTGTCTGTAAAGTCAGTACATTGAAATGACTTTCATTCTTTCATAATGACAAACCTATTGGAGGTCACCTAGTTCAAATTGTCTGATCTAATCTAAAAATATTTATTAAGTACTTACTATGCTTCAAGCATTATGCTAAGTTCTAGAACACAATTGATAAAAATGTAGACAATCTCTGCCCCCTGAGGAGCTTACAATTTAAATGGGGGGACAACAGACAATGGAAGAAAGGAAGGTAGGGGGAGGGATACCAGAGGTGGGGTACATAGCATGGAAACATCTTGTTCTTAGGAGCTGAAGGCAGACAGAGCAGCAGATATGAAGTGGAATGAACTAAGAGCCCAGTTTCTGTCCTATATAAAGGACAGTTTTGGGAGTAGGAAGGGATTAGATTAGCCCTTCAATCAGAGGAGAGAAGAGGCTTAGTGAGGTGGTGTCAATCAAGACTAGAGTTAGCAGCATGGTGGTGAGATTAGAAGTGAGGAGCTTAATTAGGGAAGGAATCTTGTGTGGAGTTGAAACTATGCAGGGCAGCAGTGCAAAGTGGAATAAGAAAACCCTCCAATTAAACATCTTTATGATGTGTCCATTCAGCCCTGATTTAAGATGGAAACTTTGGGGGAAATGATCGCCTTTCCATGTATCCCATTCCAGTTAGTGGCAATTTAATTGTTTGAAAGTTTTCCTTACATTGAACTGAAATCTGCCTTGCTGTGACTTCTACCCATATAGCCTACTTCTGCACTCTGGGGTCAAACAAGAACAAGTCTAATTTTATTTTCCTTCTGACACTCCAGATACTTGAATAAAGCTGGCATGTTCCTACTGTCTTCTCTTCTTGTCAGTTCTTCAAATGATCTTTATTTTGAGTTCCATCAATATCCTTGGTAGAGCTTCTTTAGGTTTCCTCTGGTTTGTTTATGTCCTTCCTAAAGAATGTCCTTCCCCCAAATCGAATCTAGTCATCCAGATTTAAATAGGATAGAGTAAGCAGACTTTTTAATCTGTCTCGGAATAGCAGACATCTATAAATGCAGCCTAAGATAGAATAGCTTTCTTAGCTGCATCTACTGAGCCATATGGACCTTTAAGTTGACAAAACTGCCATATTTAAAAGATAAATCAATAGTTATCTATCTATCTTTCCTCACCTGTATGTTTCTATAATTGATTCCTTTTCAGATTCTACTTCAAGACTATATTTCTGAAATTTTATTTTCATCTTAGGCTTATTAATCTTTCCAGTACGTCGAGGTCTTTTTTATGTGTATCTTTTTGTTTGTGCAAAATGTTAGTTATTAAGAGTGTCAGCTTCAGGGTATCTATAAGTTTCATAAGCAAGCCTTATCTGAGTGAATTTTAAAACTATTGAACAGACCAGGACCATGGACAGAGCCCAGTGGCCCTCCAGGAGGCATACTCTTGGCTTTAATAAAAAGTCTAGAATCTTAGAATATTAGCACTAGAAAGGACCTTTTAAGTCATCTAATTCAACCTCTTAATTTTATCTATGAGAAATCTGAGGATTATAAGGATGAAATGGCTTGCCTCAGTGATATAAATTAAATGGCTTGCTTCAGTCATTGGCAGAGCTGTGATTCCCTTTTTCTCCTTATTCCCAAGGACAACAAAAATGCATATTCAATTAAGTTCTTGAAATTTTCACATTCTAGAACACCTAACTTTATTTTCTAAGGGACACTGCTATTATACTTACTCATTTCCATAGCCAGGACAGTGATATTATGCCATGAAATCTCTTCTCGGTCAAGAGGTCTTGCAGTCATAAGAGCTCCTGTTGTGATGTCAACATAAAAGAATCTCCCAGGGTCACTGCTTCTGTCAATTGAGTATCTGTAAAATATGTATTAGAAACATTGTATTTGCCTCTGAAAGAAACCAATACAGAGTATCCCATCATGCAATGGACCATGCAGGATATGAAGACATGGTTCAATGGAGTCTGTAATGGAATTTAACTCAAAAGGCTATCCCTACCAATAATGATTGAGAATTGTTTGCCGATCCTATGCAAATTTGAGAATGTCACTCTTTTCCTGTTTTAAAACTATTTTGTTTCAACGTGTTTAAAAATGTAAAAGGAATAACATGTCTAGTCCCTTTAGAACATGACAGAACTTTAATCTAGCAGAATTTCCAAGGATAGTAATGCAGATGCGTTATTTGTAAAAGCCAGAAGCATAGATAGTACAGTAGTTAGAATCCTGTACTTGGAGTAAGTAGGTCTATCTGGGTTTGAATCCTGCTTTAGACACTTATTGGCTGTGTAACTCTGAGCAATTCACTTAACCTCCCATTGCCTCAGTTTCCTCAAATGCAAAATATTGGCACTAATACTTATACTTCAACAGGGTTGTGAGGAAAACCTTTTTAAAAACTTGAAGAATCATACAAATGAAAGCTATAATTATTATTGAAGTGATTAGGAGAGTTGATAGGATTTTATAAAGCCCAAGGGAATTATTCAGCTTCCTATCTTTCCATTTTAGGTAAGAGCAATCTTATTCTTTGGGGAGAAAACCAAGCTTTGTAGCAGAGCAATTCAAAGAAAGCAGGGTCCAGGGACAGAGAGGGACTAGATAGATAGAAAGAATGCTCAAAGAATTAGGAGAGCAAGGATGACAATTAATTCCTTCTCTCTGATAAGCTGTAAGTAAGGTTGCTGTTTAGGGCTTTTGTTTCTAAGTTAGAAATGCTGAAGTGATTATAGGGAGCTTTAAGGGAGTTATAAGTTATTTGAAATGCAGAACCTAAAAACAAGAAAATAAAGATTTCTTCTTAAAGCAGGATAAAGAAAACCAGTTAAATAAACCACTGATAGAAAACAGTTGAGGTTTAGTGGGGGAGGTACTTAATTTGTATGTAGGTATTTATATTTCATTAATCTTGCTCCCAATGGTATATCACTTTCTTATGCATAGAATTTCATGTTATTGATTATTCTAGTTAGAAGCAGTGCCTGCTGCATACAGACAGGACTCTTCTCTCTGTCTGTGAGAAACCCCATGATGATCTCTTTCCAATGAAGTGAGAGTTTCCTTGGCAACTATCTTATTGACTTCAATTAACCCCTTTTCTCTCCTAATCTCTGAAGACCTGCTATTTTATCACATTTTAGTTGTTAATAACTATTTATATAACAAGTATTTCTAATGACCTCATGAAAATGTTGAAGTAAGCCATGTGTGGGCATAGAGGCCTCTCTGCCTTTGGAGGAAAAAACAAAACAAAACAAAACTTCCTGACTAGAATTTCCAAGTGCAGGAAAGAGAACGGAGGCAGAGCTAAATCCGCTGTCCACCATACATAGAGAGCCAATGGCCACTGTACTCAACTGTCACCATTATAGCAGTGGCCTGAGCCTCTATTTGCTGTGACTGGGATAGCATAAGAGCTGAGACCCAGAGCCAGTGATGCGAGTTGCCACTATGATTATAGGGAACTGGGGTTGCCAGGGTAATTTGGATATGGTACAGATTCCAGGGTGACTGGATCATGAATTTCTGGAAACCATATCTTGGTTAAATGGGAGGAAAACAAATGAGCTCCTACCATAACATTACCATACTCCAATTAACTGAAGTCTCTGGCCTTTGAAAGCTGACCTTAAACTTATAACTTCTGCCTCTCATCATTTTGCCACTTAAAAAAAATGGAAGCCTAGTGGGTGATATCATTCTACTTTAGGAAAAAATTGGGAGGATCACTACAAGGCTCTTAGTACTCATATTATTCATTTTCTTTGTATAATGAAATATGTGGCTAGGATATAAATGGCCTGGGAAGTATGAAAGATGGAGTGAATTAGATTAAATTAAACCAAACTGTTATTTCTCTAATTTTAAATATTTTACAGCCACATACATCTCCATTCCCCTTGATCAAGATAGAACTGAGGAGAACTTGGGGTAGGAGAAGATGGAATCATCACTTTGCATGTAGTCTGAGCACCCTTTGGTGAATGGTAGGAGAATACTTGTATCTATTGAGAAAGTTCATCTACATTCACTGAATACCCTCTAATTGAACACTGGGGTAGGGCCTGTCATTTCCTGGCTACAAAAGTATACATTGTATTTCCTAGCTAGTTAATGAATTAATTACACAACAGGCCACTTCTCTATAGGTTGTAGAAAACAGTGGAAAAAGCTTCAGGTGAATAAATCCACCAAGTACGTAACTAGCATACACTATATGTTACATTTAATAATCTGGGCTAACTTTAAAAAATAGTAGTATAGGGGGCAGCTGGGTAGCTCAGTGGATTGAGAGCTAGGCCTAGAGATAGGAGGTCTTGGGTTCAAATTTGACCTCAGACACTTCCCAGCTGTGTGACCCTGGGCAAGTCACTTGACCTCCATTGCCTAGCCCTTACCATTTACCACTCTTCTGCCTTGGAGCCAATACACAGTATTGACTCCAAGATGGAAGGTAAGGGTTTAAAAAAATAAAAAATAATTGTGTATATATACATATATATTTATACATATACGTACATACACATATATTTACTTGCCTATCTTTTGCAGACAAGCTCATAAAAGACAAGCTTATATGCTAATCAATTATATGAGTTACAGACACATAGGAACTTCCTGACCAATTAGTCTATATACTCATGACTAGGAATTTTAAGTGATAGAAACTATCAAAATTGAAGGCATAATATCCAAGGGAGAAGTTATACTCTGATACTTTAGCCCTGAAAGTAGAGATAATGTTTAAATCGGCGACATATCTCAGATAATTTTATTCTAAAAACAAACAAACAAACCCCAAACAAACTTCAGACTTGCTCTTCTTGCCTACCAGTCTTAATTGGTTCTCTGAAAGCTAACATTAGGCTAAAATTTAATAGGATACAATTAGTTCCAGAGGAACAATGCCACAAAAAGGTCTTTGGCCAAATGATGGCTCAACAGGATTTTGTGACTTTTCACTAGGAGTTGGTAATCAAGTAATAATGTTATTGCTAAAAGATGTATGTATGAGACAATGACATATGAGATATGCCTCTAATGGAAAAAAAGAGTAAATGTTAATATCTGATTAGAATGAATAATTTGGCCAAGTGTTACTGATAAAAGGTCTTCTTAGAAAGTCCTATCATCCATAGTTAGAATCCTTTTCCTAGCTCTTAAATGAATTATTGGTGGAGTGAGTGTTTCTCACAGAGCAGTCTAATTCTGAACCAATTTCAAGAAGCAAAAGAATGAATGAAAGAACAAATATTAGAAGGACAGAAGAAGAATGTTTTTATGCAAATGGGAAGTGGAACTAAATGCCAAAGCTTAGTGTGGTTTATGTAGACTTTTATCTGTTGCCTGAATTTTCACTCCTAAAGAGAAGCATCATGGTATAGTTCAGTAGTTCTCAAATTGTCATCCAGGGACCTCTCAGAAACCTGAAACTCTTTCAAATGGTCTGCAAAGTAAAAACTATTTTCATTAAAATATTAAGACATTTAAATATTGAACATGATAAATATTAATAGATATAATATACATAAACCAAAGTTCATCATTCAAGGGGGGCTTCAGTATTTTTTGAGAGTATAAAGGGATTCTGAGACCAAAAAGTTTGAGAACCATTGGGATAGTGGATAAAAAGACTGGCCTTAGAGTCAATAAGCCTTAGACTCAAGTTCTATTCAGTGATTCCCAAAGTGGGCACCACTGCCCCCTAGTGGGTGCTGCAGTGATCCAAGGAAGTGGTGATGACCACAGGTGCATTTGGGGGCAGTGGATAACTGTAAAGGGGAGGTGATAATATGTGACAGGGGGTGCTAAGTAATATTTTTTTCTGGAAAGGGGGTGGTAGGCCAAAAAAGTTTGGGGACCACTGTATCTCCTACATGACGATGAGTAAATCACTGAACCACTTAGTTCCCCCCGGGGAATTCTCTAAGACCATAAATTAAAGTTGCAGGGCTGCATTAATCGAAGGGATTCCCACACTGGAAGTTCCCTGTACTGATGAAATCACAAGTTCAGGCCACCTCTCCCAACACCCACACCCGTAGAAGGTCAAAATAGGCATAATATTTGCTTGCTAAATGAAATTAATACAATATCTATCCTGTTTACTTTGTTTTAATTTTCATTCACTTAATGATGGATGCTAGCGAGAATAATATTGATATATAGTACATAAGTACTTGGACTTGGAACATAGAACAAGCATGGGCTCAAAAGGCAGACTTGGCTACTTGGCAACTAAAGTAGTCTCGTTTACTAGTGAACAAACATTTTTATTGGAAATCTTTCAGTTATTAAAACTTTAAGGGACCAAACTGTATTTTGCTTATATTTTGATGAACCTAACACTAAATATATTCTATTTTATTTTACTCTAAATGCAAAAGTTCTCCAAAGAAGCTGGTTTAGAAGTTCCATTCATTAAAAAAAAATGCCTGGCTCTTTAAATCAACATTTTAAATGCTGGTGAGATGTAGATACTGAGTGATTTGAGGTGCATTTTTGGTTTGTGATTACAAAATGTCTATCTTCTATGCAAAGCACAAGGAGAATATGCAAAACATGAAAATGTTTTAGAAGAAAATAATAATGATACTTGCAACAAGGAAGGAAGGAGTCACATGGGAAAAGCACAAAAGGAAAATTCTACTCCTTCCAAATATAAATTAGAGCTAAATACATTTTAGTTAACTCCCGATTGTCCTAGAGGTTGTTCTCCACTTCAGTGACTTCTATTCTGGACAGAGCCACTGGGAGGCAGTGGAAGCTAGAGCTAGATGCAGGTCATTTGCTTCAAGGCAGCTGTTCCCTCTTGCCTTTTACTAAATTAGGTTTAGTCGCAACCTCTCATTTGGTGTCTTCAGAAGCTCAATTTCTTTCTGATTGCGCTGATAGAAGGTTGTCTTCCTCTCTGAAATATTGGGATAGTAGAAAACTATTTCTTAGATCTTGGCATCACTAAGGAAATCTACCTTTTCTTGGGCCATTTTTTTGCTAAGAGAACCAGTTTTGTGTGGTTTTAGAAATCATTGGTCTCTCACCATACCAATAGCATAATAAAGACAGATACTATTCAGAACTTAATAAGATCTTTTGATTAGTGTTTAGGCATTCTTCTTTTTTCAAACCCATACCTTCTGTCTTAGATCAATACCACGTATTGGTTTCAAGGCAGAAGGGTTGTAAGGGTTGTAAGGGCTAGACAATGGGGTTAAGTGACATGCCCAGTTACGAAGTATGTCTGAAGCCAGATTAAAATCTCATCTTGAGACCTGGATCTCAATCCATTGAGCTACCTGGCTGCCCCCATTTAGGTATTCTCAGTCAAGCAATAATTTTCTGGTGCTTATGAACTTGAATGGAAAAAGATTTTCACATTTATTTCATTAAATATTCACATATTGTATATTTATTTATTTTCACAAACCTCTAAGTGAAATTTAGCATTTCCCTTAATAATTAAAACAGTTTTCTGAAGAGGAGTCTTGCAAAAGGCTTTAGGAGACTTCCAAAGTAGTCTATGACACATGAAAAAGATTAGGAACTCCTGGATTAGTGGAAAGACCTTTTAACTAAGAAGAGTGAGGAGGTTCAGATGGAGATTTTTTACATAGAATTCTGCTTTCTTACGAGCCATTTTTCTTAATTGTGCTTTCATTATACTGTGGGGATACATTTTCTAGTAATAATCATATTGTGAACTATTTTTCCAATTTGACAATGGTAAAGTCCAAAGACAGAGTCTGAGACTATGAGCATTTTATAATTTCCATATTCTTTTTCTTTTCAAAACTGAGCTCTCCCTAACTCTCCCAGGCTGGAAGCACTGGGACTACTCAGAGTTGATTCTGCCACTGATCAGCATGGGAGCATTGAAACTCTGTTTCCAATCTGTGCCAAGTCACTGATCCTTAGGCAGCATGTTGGCTCCTCTCTCCCAGAAGGCTCACCGTCTTGATACTGAACTAAGTGTGAACACCCCAGCAGCAAAGCCCAGAACCCCCAAACTCTGCCAGCCTCAGCCTCTCTAATAGCTGATGTTATAGGCATGCATCACCACACCTGGCCTAGTTTCCATGTTCTAAGTGAGCCTTTCAGAATTTTAATAGATTCTTTTTCATTAAAAAAAAGTCACAATAAGAAAATACAATTATTTTACCCTAAAAAAATAATCTGTAAAAATCTCTTCTAAAAAGTATCATTTAACTGATTGTTTGAAATGCATTTATTGTCACTTAAGGTTGACATGGGAACTTTTTGTAATTGCTTTTAATTGTCTATCTTGATGATGATAGTGATGACAGTGGGAATTTTTTCCCTTTCTTTTTAATTCCCCCTTTTTTTTGTTAGAAGGCATAAGGATAACATATGGCTAAAGCACTGCCACCATTTAAGGGCTCGTTGCCTTCTGAAAATTAAAAAAAGTAAAGATTATACAAAACTGAGAATGGAGAGTGAACTTGCTCAAAAGAAGGGCTGCCTCCTGAAAGTGCCATAATAACTGAGGGAACTCATGCTCAGAAAGGGGGCATCTTATTTGAGAATCGTTTGGCTCTTTTCGAGGTCAGTAACAAACTGCATATGGTGTATAGGAAACAGCCGTGTTCACAAAGAGGCAGATTTTCAACTCAAATACAGACATTCCTTAGTGAGAGACTACCCTGTTCAATATTGATACCAAACATTTTCATTGAGATGTAAACTGGTGCCAGGTGGGGAAAGCAGCCTGGTAACCAATAGAGAATTTGACAGAGCAGAGGAGGTTTAAAATGAGCTAACTGCTCTAATGCCCCAAATTCATTTTCCTGTATTGTGGGCTTCAACAATTAACATGGCAGATGGCCTCAAACATCTTCAAAATACTGGTCTTTTGTGTGAAGCCTCAGAGACTTGGCAATTGCCTTTGGAAAGCCGATGTGTCATTCTGTTCATCAGCTGTTTGGAGTTTTGTTCCAGGTCTGACGTGAAACCTTCTCAATCCCCATGCAACTCTCTAGTCCTATAACTCTCAGAGCACATGTAGATTTACATTGGTAGAGGGAATTTCCTAACTGGGAGTTCTCTACAGTAAAGAAAATACAGGTTGTATTTCCCATTCCCCAGAAAATGATTCGCCTAGTTAGGTTTGGAGAGGGCCAAATATATGTTTGAAATAAAATAAGGAGCTTTGGTAGACTTTAAAGTGCTATTTAACTCATATCATTACTACATTATCTCATTTGATACTAACAATATCTAGTATTTATCTCTTATTTTAAGGTTTGCAAATTGCTTTATAAATTTGATCCTTTAAACAACTCTGGAAGATAGGTGCTATTATTATTATTATTATTATTATTATTCCTATTTTTCAGATGAGGAAACTAAGGCATACAAGCTTGAGTGATTTGCTCAGGGTCATACAGCTTGAAAATGTTTCAAATTGGATATGAATTCAGGTCTTTCCATCTCCATACTCTGTTCTTTATCCCCCTGAGCTGCCACTCAAAACAACTCTACAAGAGAGAGAGTTCAAACAGTATTACATTATTACAAGATATTCACCTGATGGTTGAATAAACTAAGGCCAAGAATAGTAAAAAATGATAAATATAATATAATAAAAATGGTAAATAGAAGCAATAAACAGTAAAACGACAGAAAGAAAACTCAGGGCCATGCAGCTCATAACCAGTTCAAATCACTTCTTTTTTCTAACTCAAAATTCTGTGTTCTTTTGACTCTTTCATGCCTGTAACTGACTCTTGAAAGGAGTGTTTGGTAAGAAGATTGTGCTGCCATGTCTGGATTATAGCTGTATATTCAGACTGTTCATTGACAATGGACATGGTTTACAGGTGAGTTTCCAAGATGATATAGAGTCATATGATTTCAAACAGAAGAAATGAGAAAAAGGGACATATTTAGGGAGTGAAGGAAATGGGGAAGGACAGAAAGGGGCAGAAGTGGGAAGAAGTGTTTATGCTCAGTACATACAAGAAAGGGGTAGATTCCAGGATATGGGAAGAGGATGAAATCTGCGGAAAAACCTGATTGAGTTGTTGGTCACATCTGGGTCCTTGGCAGAAATGATCTGTATGGTGGTTCCAATCTCCACATCTTCAGGCACCTCCACAAAATAAAAGCCAGGATCAAATACAGGTGGTTCATCTACGTCTTCCACGCTGATGTGTACTGTGGTTGTATCTTGGAAAGGGCCCAGGTTCAGAAAACGAACTTCCAGGTGGGCATTGGCCCCCTCTACTTTTAAAGTGTAGCTTTTCTTGCTTTCAAAACTCAGTGGCTGAAAAGGGATTACAAGGGACACACAATTAACTACTTGAACATATGCCAGATGTCTAATGGTCTGTCTCTAATGATGGTTGATAAAAAAAAAAAGCCTCAATTTTTACAACAGGTCTGGAAAATGAAAGACTATATCTCTGTACTCTTGCCTTTCTTTTTCCTAGAGCAGTGATGGCAAACCTTTTAGAGACTATGTGCTTCCTCCTGCCCCTTCCCCCAACTTTGTAGAGTGCCCTGGCCCCCAGAAACTGAATGCTGTATTCTCCTGCCCCACTTAATCCTAGACAGGGTAGGAAAAAGTGAGAGGAGTGGCCTGAGCATTCTGCTCAGGTAAGGGAGTAAGAAGTTCTTCCATTGGGCTGCTGGGAAGAGGGGCAGAGAGGTGCAGTGGAGAGGGGGGGTCAAGCAGCTCTGCTGGAGTCCCTCTGTCTTTTTAGTAACTAACTCTGGCTGGTGATGGTGTGTGCCCAAAGAAAGGTCTCTGTGTGCCATCTTTGGCACATATGCCATAGGTTCGCCATCCCAGTCCTAGAGTATAAACTCGGGTTCATTCCAGGTACCTTGGATATGGAAGGTAGGGAAGAGGGTAGGTCTTGGGATTATTAACTGTCAAAAGAGTTTACCAATTAAAAATATTTTAGGTAAATTTTTATACATTTATTTTTGTAGTATCTCATATGAAAGCCATGGGGCACCGACATGAATATTTACTAACATTTAAATTCACAGAGTTATATCTGGAAGGGATCTTTGAGATGATCTTCTTCAACCCCATCATTTCATAGATGAGAAAACTATAGCCTAGTGAAGATGACTGGGACAACCAAAATCACACAGCAGATGGTGGAAGAGCTGGAATGAGAACTCAGGTCTCCTGACTCTCAGTCAAATGCTGTGGTTCCGCCCCCCCCCCCCCAGATAACAAATTTACTTTGAGTTTCTAAAGTGATTATTTTATACGAAGTACTGCTTTTCTTCCTCATTTGTATAGTTACTTCTCCAGCTGAGATCTCTCATTTCAAAAGAAATAAAGTTTTTCTGGGGAGAAGACCATAAGTGATATTTGTTTTTGAACAATAATCTGTTTCCTATTTTTCAAACTGGCAAAAATGGGGGCAGTCTCTTTAAAAAGATTAAAATGATCATTATTCCAGAAAGCAACAACAATGCAAATCTTTTATGAAATTAAATCCTGTAAAATAATTATAGAGAATATCAAAGCAATTACATGATAGCTCAAATGTCAGGAGTTAAAGTGCTGATGACTTAATTTCTTCCAGCCCAGCAGCTGTGAGAAGAGAAAATATTTAAACACTTGCTGAAGCTGTTGAGAAAAGCCAAGGAAAATCAGCCCAGCAGAAACTTCTGAATGGATGTGTAGCTTGTTGGAAACAATGTGTTACTTGAGCAATTGGCTTACTTTTATAAAGCAAACCTTAACTAGTTTTGCTTAAACAAAGGAAGAATTACCTTAGAGGGGAAAAGTCAACGCATGCACTAGAGTTGGTTAAAATCACACTGTCAACAACATACTGTTTATTCTCTGAATTCAAGAGGGGAGTAATTAATGAAAGCTTTGCTCATTTGCATGAGTGTGACTAGAACAATTGGGATGTGACATATGGTCCTTTCTACATGGAATATCTATGAGTAGGCTGTCTTCTGGGGCTGCTGTTTGCAAGGAGTGCTATTGTTGACAGTGTTACTACCTCTACTCTGTGGGTGGCTAAACAGTTTTGTTCAAAGTGAGAAACCAGAAGCAAGAGAAGGGAATGAGTATCTAACCACTCAGTAGAGCTCTGCAGACAACATCCATGGGAAATTAGCCCAGCAGAAATTTCTGAATGAATAAATCTGAATGGGATTCTGCATATGGTTGAGATTTTCCAAAACAGCCTAAGCCACAGAGCAGATAATTTGTGTATTGTTATCATCACAGATTTAGAGCTGTGAGGGACCTTATAAGCAGTCACGTAAAAGTCTCATTTTTACAAAGGAAGGTCAGAAAGGTCCAGTGACTTACCCAGGATCATCTAGCTAGTTAGATTAGAGGTAGGATTTGAATTTAGCTCATCCTTCCTAATCTCTTGTTGTTTCCTGTCTTCCTTGGTTTACTTCAAGTCCCCACTAAATCCTACCTTGTATAATAAGTTTTTTACAGTCCTACTTGAAGTTAATGCCTTCCTTCTGTTGATTTTATTGCATTTATTCTATCTCTATGGATTGTACAGATTTGTTTATACATGGTTATCCCCCATTAGACTGTGAGCTCCTTGAGAACTGGGATTATTTTTGCCTCATATTTGCCTATATTATTCGCAGAGCTTAGCATAGCATCTGCCATATAGTTTGCTATTGTTCACTCATTTCATTCTTGTCAGACTCTTTGTAATGAAGTAGGTGAGTCTGGAAACAGATAGAAGTAAACAGATTTGTCTTAGATGTTTGGACCATAGAGTTCTGTGCATGTGCCAGGCTTTGCAAAGTCAGTGCACACAGACCCTTGCAAAACTCCTATCTGTCTTGCTCTCTTCTTCAGCTAACTCATATGGGGTTTTCTTGGCAAAGATACTGAAGTGGTTTGCCGTTTCCTTCTCTAGCTCATTTTACAGATGAGGAAACTGAGACAAACAGGTTTAAGTGACTTGCCCAGGGTCACCCAGCTAGTAAGCATCTGGGTCAAATTTGAACTCAGGTCTTCCTGACTGCAGGTCTGGCATTCTGTGCCACCTTGACCTGTGTGGTCATTGTGCCACCTAGTTGCCACTGACACATAGCATTACTCTAATAAATGCTAGGCGACTAACTAACTGCAGATCCATTGCTCTATACATTATACCACACTGCCTCTTAAGAAACAAAACCTTTGTGAGACTTCATGACTCATATATACCTACTCTTTAAGTGTGTTTTTAAAGAAAATCCTTTTGTTGTATAGTGTAAAAGATGTGATTTGAAATCCACAAGATTTGGATTCCAGTCTTACCTCTGACATTTATTAACTCTGCGATCACTTAATAGTCCTTTAAATACTCTGAGCATCAAATAATTTTCTAAGCCTACAGTTTATAGGCAGCTTAAAATCAGAGATCCTTGATGAATGAACTTTACCACCCTCACATACCCTCAAAAAACCTGCCTCTGTGCAAATGAGTTACTTCCAAATGAGTGCATTCTTCTGTCTTTATCTCTGCCCAACTTATCCCCCATGCCTAGCTTACGCCTCTCTCTTCCATCCTTTGGAACCTCTAGATCTATTCAAATATTGGCTCAAGTACCACATTTTACACAAGGCCCTTCTTAATCCTCCCAGATGTTGGTGCTCCACCTCATCAAAATTATTTTACACATATTTGTGTTTATGTGGTTTCCCCTGAGTAGGGTCAATTTTGTCTTTGCCCCTCTAGTGCCAAGCACAGATTAAGTACTAGTAAATCCTTGTTGAATTAAATTAAATTTCAGAGCATGAATTTAGACCTGGAAGTAATGTTAGAGATCATTGAATCCAACCTTCTCATTTTACAGATGAAGAAACTGAGGCACAGATTGAGTTCCATGCCTCAGTTCATCCAACTAAAAAAATAGATGAGGTAACATTTAAGCCTCATTTATCTTAACTCTGGGTAGCTAGGTGGCACAGGGGATAGAGTACCTGACTTAGAATAAGGAAGACCTGAGTTCAAATCTGGCTTCAGACATTTACAAGCTGTATGTCCCCTGGCAAGTCATTTAACCTTGTTTGTTTCAGTTTACTCATCTGTCAAATGAGAAGGAAAAAGATATGACAAATCATTCTAGTATCTCTGCCAAGAAAACCCCAAATGGGGTCATGAAAAGTTGGACACGAGTGAAAATGACTGAACAGCATTTTGGCTCCAATTTCAGTGCTTTATCTGCTATACCATTTTGCCTTTAAATGAGGTAATAAGGTAGAGCAAGGTACAAAGTAAAATGAAAACTAGGAAGGAATACAGTGAATTAGTCTTAGACTGACAAATTCAATGTGTATTACATGGGCCACAGAATTTCATTTTGAAATAGATGCCTGACAACAGATAGTATAGATGGAGCTAAGTTCAGATCTTGGCCCTGTCATTGACCTGATGTTTGATTCTGTGAAAATAACTTGATTTGACAGAACAATTTAGCCATCGATAAAATGTGAAAAATAGAAATAATATGCAGTGTGCCTATCTCGTAGGTTTCTTGTGGGTATTGAACGGGATGGTGTATGTGAAAACTCTCTGGAAATAGTAGAGTACCAAATAATCATATGTTAATGATGAATGACATATTTTAGCCACTATAATCCTTTATGGTGAATAACTATATCAGTAATACAAAAAACTTCTTGTCCATTCCTCATGGTTGATGAAGAAAGCATACTTACTTCCTATTTTTGCCTCTTGTTCTCCATGTGAAAAAAGAATAAATAGCTCAAAATGTTTATACTTCTAATGGAGAATATGTCCTTCCTTGGCCTCCATTTTCTCATAAGTCAAATTGAGAATGTGAGAATGTGTGAACAGATGAACTCTGAAGTCCCTTTTAGCACCAACATTTTATAATACTCTGATTCTACAAAGAAGTGGTTGCAAACTGGGAAAAGGCCAGTGCTATCCTCTTCTTTAAAATGAGTTCAAAATGTTGGACTGCGAAGTGATTCTGGGTACAACTTAACTTTGGTATTTGTAAAATGTTGTTAATCATCAGTTAAATGATGATTCACACCTCAAGAAAAGTATGAGGTACCAGCCAGGAATAAGTGAGTCTTTACAAAGAAGAGGCAATCTAATAAGAGCAATTCGATTTCTTATTTTGGAAAAGTGACAATCTTTGAAGACAAGTGGGAAACAATTGATGAATTGAAACTCTATTTCAGGAAGGTTTTTGGCTCTGTTCCATGGAATGTTTAAAAAAAACACAACAAAACCCTTACTTTCAGTCTTAGAATCAATACCATGTATTGGTTCCAAGGCAAGAGAAGAGTAATAAGGGCTAGACAATGGGGGTTAAGTGACTTGCCCAGGGTCACACAGCTTGGAAGTGTCTTGAGCCAGTTTTGAACCCAGGACCTCCTTTCTCTGTGACTAGCTCTCAATCTACTGAGCTACCTAGATTCCTTCTATTGGTATGCTTTTAATAACATAAGATATGCGCTACAATCTAGGGGTAGGATCTGAGTTCAGAAATAGCTAAAATGTTATTTGTGAGTTACATGATCAAATTGAGGCAATAATTTTGACAATGAAGCCAAGTTAGGATGAACTGACAAAACCTCAACATATAGGAAAAGAATTAAAAGTGGCTTTCACAGATTTGATACATGTTTTATCAAAATAAGGATGAGACTTCATAACGTCTCAAAAACAGATAATCCATTGTCTCATCTGATGTTGATATTGTCTTGCTTGAAACTAAGAGGATAGTAAGAGGTAAAGCTACATAGCACAGTGGATAGAGTACAAGGCTTGAAGTTAGGAAGACCTGAGTTCAAATGTGACCTCAGACACTTATTAGCTATGCAACCTCAGGCAAATCACGTAACCCTGTTTGTCTCAGTTTGCTTATCTGTAAAATGAGCTGGAGAAGGAAATGGCAGCCAAGAAAAGCCCAAATGGGGTTGTGAAGAGTCAGGTATAACTGAAAATAAATGATATCACTAAAAGAGGTGAGAAAAGATTACCATTTAATGTGTCTTTCAGCTCTAGGATAATGTTTTTTTCCTTAAAACTGAAGATGTTTTATGATACTTTGATAGAAAGATGAATATAATTTTGTTAGAGAATTACAGAATTTGAGTGTTGGAAGGGGCATCAGAAGCTCTCTAGACCGTCACATACCATGAAAAGAAGCCCCTCTACAACATACCCTTAAAAGAGGTCATTCAACATCAGCTTTAAGACTTCCAATAAGGTCTAACCCCTTCTTCATCAGGCAATCCATTCCACATTTGGGAAGCTCTAAGTATCAGAAATTATTTCCATTCATCAAACTTAGATTTTCAATGTCTAAACATTGTTCCTAGTTCTATAGAGTAGAAAAAAAGCAAAAATCTAGCTATCCTTCCCTATTATATACTCATGAAATTAATTTTCTGAACTGAAGCTTAAAGACTACCTACAGTAATGCTTATTAACTGTCATATTATTAGATATAGTCCATTTTCTTTCCCAATTGAGGGTTTTTCACATTCTCACTCCAGCATGCAAGATGTTCAGTATTCTGTCTAGCTATGTGTCTCTACATTTGACAAGCCTTGTCATATGCCTGATCCAAGAATGCAGTATTGAGAGTCTGGAGACCCGAGTTCCAATTCTGGCACTGTAACTTAATAACTGTGTGGCCTTGGTCAAGTCACCTTACTTCAATATTTCCTTATCATTAAAATGAAGGCGTAGGATTTGGTGATTTCCAAAATCTCTTCCAGGTCAAAATCTTTGATTCTCTATTCAAAAGCTCAAGACCAAGGGGGCAGCTGGGTAGCTCAGTGAATTGAGAGCCAGGCCTAGAGACCAGAGGTCCTAGGTTCAAATCCGGCCTCAGACACTTCCCAACTGTGTGACCCTGGGCAAGTCACTTGACCCCCATTGCCTACCCTTACCACTCTTCCACACAGAAGTTAAGGATTTAAAACTAAAAAAAAAAAAAAAAAAAAAAAAAAAAAAAAAAAAAAAAGCTCAAGACCAAGCACAAATACCTGTTACACTCGTCTGGAGATGTCCATCCAAACTAACTTCTAAATATTAAGAGCTGCTCTTTGTATCTGGATATTCAACTATTTTTTAATATACTTAATTCATTAATGCCAGGGCTGCCATTCTTCATCTCTTCCAAAAGAATATTATGAGACTTTGCCAAATGCTGGGCTGAAATTTAGGTCTATAACAGCATTCTTCTGTGGTACCAATACAGCTAGTAAGCTTTTCATGAAAGGCAACGAGGTCAGTCTCCCTCCATGCTGACCTGCTCTGGATGAAGTGATCTGTGCCCACCATTTTTCTTTTTTGCTGTTGAATAACTATGTCTTCTAGAAGTTTCTTTGAAGGACATTTACCCGAGTCTCTTACTTTTCAAGGATAACATAATTTGAAATACAGAAAGTGAATTTTATTAGTCTCTAATTGGTAAATGAAGGAAACTTTTATACTCATCTGGTGTGATCTCAAGGAACTTTTTGGATTGTTTTCTTGGACCTGACCTGTGATATCATTAGTATACCAAGTTCTAGGTGAGAATTTCTTTTACTACCAATGCAAATTGGCACCTCTCTGAAACTTCTAGGATTAGAGAGTTGCTTGGGGGCACAGAGAGGTTAATTGACTTACCTAGGGTCACACAGCCAGTATGTGGCAGAGACAGGTCTTGAACCCAGGTCTCCCTGATTCATAGGCCAGCTCTCTATCCACTTCACCACATTAATTAAATGTTTTAATTAACTGAGAGTTGCCATATATGAGGTGTGATTATACGGTAATGAAGCAGATTCTACAAGTCACAAATGAAAAAGAGTCTAATTACTTTATAGCTCCAGACATGCATTACCAATTTTCAAAGAATTAGAAGAGAATAAAATACCCTGATACTAAAATCATACTCAACATTTCCTCGGTGATGCAGAAGGTATTTCAGGTTCTTGCAAAACCTCAGTATCATCGTTTTGAACAACAATTATCATAGTATAAATATAAATTTCAGGCTGTTTAGTAGCCATTTCTAATTGTCAGAAAATTGGATAAATCAGCTTTTGCTCTTACTGGCTCCACCATAGTCTATCTGTCTGCATATCTGTCTGATTGTTTTTCCCTTACTTGTTCAATTATTTTCCTGCTATGAAGCTATATAAATTCAGTTGATTTTTACTATCTTCTAAACAGAACCACAACTAGCTATTTTTTGCACCTGGGAGAAATATTTGGTGGAAGGCCGAAGAAAAGGTTTAAATGAAAACCTTAAATTAACTCTTAAAGACATATTCATTTGAAGGTGAGGAAAGATCCCAGGATACCTTAAATTAGAAAGTTCTGAATACTCTTTCTGTTCTATTTAAGGACTGGTAAGTACAGCTGAAGCTCTTTATAGTTTGGAGCCTCAGGGACAAGCTCAGATCACCCTGCCCTAGTTATACCTCTGCTTTTAATGCAAGATTCTTTAAGAAGCTCAAACCCTTTAGAAATGAATTTACATGTATTTCAAAACATTTCAAAATAGTATTAGATCAGTGTGGTAAAGTTGGATAGAGAGCTGGCCAAAAGACGTAGGTTCAAGTTCCACCCAGATCTCGTGTATGCTGCCTGAATTTGGGGGGCTAGTCACTCAGAGTTCTCTCAGACCATGAGCTAAAAGGAAGGTGCCGACTTGCACTGTCAAAGGAATTTCTTCACCTGGATGTCACTAGGCTGATGAAATCACAGGTCCAATCCTTATTCCTCCCCTCAAAGAATAATTGATTGAGTTTAAAAAATTAAGAATACATTTTCCTGGCTAATCAAATTTAAAAGTTAAAACCAGAGAGAATTCATCTTCTAGCTTGGGTTCATAGCCTATATTCAGAACCATGCTTTCTTGGGCTCTGTGATATCCTACCTAGAGCTAACAATCACTTAAACAGTCATGTTTGATAAAGCTTCTTCAAGTCTCATTAGCATTTATGGATCTTCAAGTAGCAATTAAAAATCCCCTGCATATTATTTATTGATGCATAAATAATTTTATGGCTCACTTTATTGTTATTTATGGTACACTAGAGTAAAAAATGTGTGCTCTTCAAGTGCAAATATTGATCAAATCATTCACATCATTGGATAATTAAGCAACAAAGATTTTTAAAATGGGTAAAGAGTGAAGTGGGAAATTAGTATGGAGAAATGACATATTTATATACTTTTCTAATGACCTATTACCCTCTGTGTAAAATGAAGACACAACCAATTTTCACGTGTCAGCAAGGAGTAGAGAAATTTTTTTTGTCATAATAGAGCTTTTGCAACATAATCTCATTCATTTCACATTCATTCATTTATTCCTTCATGTCGTTATTGCTACCTACTGCCCAGAGTTGCTGTAAGGAAACTACACCATAAGGCACTATTTAAAGATGAATGATAATGGCCACCAGTTTATATACGTCCACAGGTCAAAACATAATTAGGTAGAAGACTACATGGTACCTTCCTAACTGTTATGATGCCAACTTGGAAACTTGGATCTGTATTGATGTCAAAGGTGTCCAGGCCATCTCCATCTACTATGGTGTACTTCATTTCTGCATTGATTCCTTCATCTAGATCTTTGGCAAATACACGTCCCACTGTAGAACTAACTGGAGCTGATTCCAACACACTCATCTGGTAGTGTTCTGAAAAGAGAGATGGAAAGGGAGAATTGTTGACTAGATGACCATCAAAAAACTCATCACTATTATCTAGAACAGTGATGGGCAAACTACAGCGTGGCCCCCTGAAATATTCTATCTGGCTGCATGACATTATTCCTAATATGACGAATACAATGAGTAGGATACAATACAATGAAAGTTCGAAAGAGTTGTCTTAGAAACAGAATGACAGATGAGCATTTCCTTTCCTTTGGCCCCCTCTTTAAAAAGTTTGACCATCACTGCTCTAGAACAATTCATCATTCATCAAGATATATCATAAAATATAATGTGATGGAATGGTGAGTATAAAGTGTTAGTCTCCCAATTTTTCTTGTTTAGTCATTTCAGTTGTACCCAGCTCTTTATGACTCCACTGGGGTTTTCTTGGCAAAGCTAGTGGACTGATTTGCCATTTCCTTCTCCAATTCATTTTATAGATGAAGAAACTGAGGGAATATGGTTAAGTGACTTGCCCAGGGTGAAACTAGGCAAGTGTCTGATTTCCAGATTTGATCTCAGGAAGATGGATCTTCCTGAATCTAGATCTGGCACTTTACCCACTGGACCACTTTGGCGCACAGTCTCCTAGTTTACCAGCTAATATTTATATAAGGACCAAAGGTTTGCTAAACACTTTTAAATACATTCTTTCACTTGTTGCTTCTGGTTGAGCTTCAAAGACCTGTTGTCAGACTCAGAGTGTTATCAGTATGTCTCAGGAGCTGTGTGACCTTGTTCATGTGTTTTAAATGCTTTGTAGCACAGTTCCTCATTTCTAAAATGATGGCCTCAGACTAAGTGATCTCCATGGTCCTTTCCATCTCTAACATTCTACGAGTTCAACAGCAAATCAATGCACCCCAGAGCTGTAAAAATGAGATGTGTGCAAGCCATCCAAAAATAAACATGCTGTCACAGTAAGTAAAGCAAAGAAGGAAAGAGAAGAGTTGTTATCCCAGAGAGTGTCTCTCACCCCCTTTAAAGTTTAAATGTTTTTGGTCTGGGAAGGATTATCATTATATGTGTCAGTCTTTTAATCCTGATTGAACTTAGAAAGCTTCCCAAATAGCTTTGCCAATATATCAACTGATTCATTAACTGTTTTGGAGAGAACTATAGAAAAGATCTTCAAAACTAACCACTTGTTTGCTCTGCTGACATTACCCACATCTATCTCTCCCCTATGTTTTTTTTAAATAAAACATCATTATTTTATTGATTTCTTGCAATCAAGTACTGCCAACTTGCATTACTCCCATTCACGCACCATTCAAAACAAAGGGCAAATTCCTTGGGCAATTTGTAAATGATGCCTATCATTTTAATACAGCAAACAGAAAGTTACAACTTATGATGCACCCTGATTAATTATGTGGGATGTGTAGGGAAGTGAATAGGATCTTTCTCCTAATGCTAAAGGGCCTGTAAAAGTGCTGGAATAACAACATTAGAGCAGGGCTCCCCAAACTCCAGGTAAATAGAATGCTAACGGAATTGCTCATGCAATAGGGCCCTAATAAATTAGATGCCTATCTTTGGAACAAGTATCTTTTCCTCTGTATTTCAGGATTGGGTCCACATAAAACACCAAGCACAAGAACTGTCATTATGAGAGGATTACATGGTAGTCCCCTGCTAGCATTGACTTGTTCTGTCATCAAAGTAATGCTATCCTTTTCTCCAATATGACATAGATCCCAATCTATGTTGTTATATTTCCAGGCCCATGGATATTTATCTTTGTTAAAATGTTTGGCCTCCAGGAAGCTAAACTTAACAATCTTTATTATTTAATCAGCCACGACTAAGTGATGAAGAAAAATATACAACTGTATTTTCCTAAGAGAATGGTTTTCTTTTCTAAAGCATCTCCCAAATTATAGGAAAGTCTGAATAGAGGGGCCCTGATTATCAGACATTTTGGGGAAAGAAGGTAGCACTAAGCCATTTATTACTCTGTATGAAGAGGATTTAGACCTATCTTTGCCAAATCAAAGCTAGGAGACAGGGGAGAAATGGGTTGCGCCAACAGATACCTGGCTTAGTGATTCCTTCTAGACACTTTAGAAGACGTAGATGAATGAATTATTGTATAGTCAGATTTGGTTGGGGAAATAAGGAAACATCATGCTTCCTACTAGTAAGAATTACATGCATAGTTTATATTATTTTAGAGCTTGAAGGAACTTGTGATATTGTTTCATTTAACCTCCTTTTAGAGAAGAAGCAATAGAATCCCAGGGAAGGTAAGCATTCTGACTAAGGTGAAAAAGGCAGCTGATGGCAAAGCCTTAAGCAGAAATCAGAGTTCTGTTACCCAATCCAGTTTTCCATGGCAACAAATGTACATATCTTTAGATTTGGAGCTTCTTGAGGGCATAGAATGTCTTTTGCCTTTCTTTGTATCCCCAGTACTTGTCATGGGTGCCTTGAGGGTAGTGAGTGCTTAATAAATAAATGTTTATTGGCTGCCAGTTTTTTGACTCATTGACATTATTTGTTTATGAACTGAAATGTTTAAAATTTAAATACATAGTGTATTAGAGCATAAGGGAGGTACAAGGGCTGCTACTTATTTAATTTTTAATATTCAGATAAATAAAATTTAGTGAACTATGGAATGATAAGTTTTCCATTTTTCAATAGCCTACAGTGTGTAGCCATGGATTTTTGAAAGTAGAAAACAAATGTGAATCCCATCAACAATGGGATAAAAAATCAGAATGTTAATGGAGTAGAAGAAATAACTGAAGATAGTTTTAAAGAAGATGGAGCTCACCTGAACTTGGATTTAGCAAATCACAGGAGTAAATAATAATGATGTAAAATAAAGGGAGGAGCCTGCATGGTACAGTGGATAGAGTAGAGGGCCTGGAGTCAGGATTCAAATTTGGCTTCAGACATTAGATATGTGACCCTGAGCAAGCCACTTAACTTTGTTTCAGTTTCCTCATCTGTACATGAGCTGGAGAAGAAAATGTTAAACCATTCTAGTGTCTTTGGCAAGAAAATCCCAAGTGAGGTAGCCAAGACTTGGACACAACTGAAATCACTCAACAATGACAAAAAGGAAAGGGGATTTATGAAGGTAATAATAAAGTCAAAGAAATAATAATATAAAGTACAAAAAAATAAAACATCTGCAAAGTATCAAGAATTCAGGTGAAGAGGAGCTAATATGTGCAGAACACCTGGAAGCACTTAGTCTTATACTTCTTTTGCTGATTTCCATTTTGTCTTTAATGGAACATAATCTGTAGTTTTGCTCTGCCATAACTTTTCCATCAATTATTTGACTTTGAAGAAAATAGAGGTCATGAATGAAATATGTAGAAAACTATTACTAATCTGGGGATCCTTTGATTCCTTTCAGAGGCAGGAATTAGGGAACAGGACTAACTTTAATGTTACTTATTCACTATTATGTTGTTCAGAGATCACTCTTTTAAAGACCAAGTGACTTTGAGAACTGGTCTTTGAGTCAGAAGACCTGATTTGTAACCTTACTTGACACTTATTAGTTGTATGACCTTGAGCAAGTTATTAAAGCTCTTTGGGCTCAGTTCTTTATTTTTAAAGTGGGGATTTTAATAGTACCTACCTCTTTTGGTTGATGATCCAATGAGCCAACAAACAGATAAGTTTTGATTAGTATGAATAATGAATTGTGAATTGGTCAAATATATCCAAATTTGCACTATTCAAAGTTATAATTATCTTAAATATGGTATTTGGTTCCAGCCAAATAAACATATGCTTTGAGAATTATAATAATGTGGCTACTTCAGATAATTCATTATTTGTTCTAATTAGGACTGAAGTGCTACATACAAATACAGTTTATAATTATAATCAACATTATAATCAACAATATTTCCAAGTCATTTAATAATGATCTAAGGTTTTTTGTATTAAACATCCCTCAGCACGTGGGGCCTCCTTGCTCTAGATCAGTGGTTCCCAAACTTTTTTGGCCTACAGCCTCCTTTCCAGAAAAAATATTACTTAGCCTCCTGGAAATTAATTTTTTTTAAATTTCAATAGCAATTAATAGGAAAGATAAATGCACCTGTGGCCATCACTGCCCCCCTGGATTGCTGCAGCACCCACCAGGGTGCGGTGGTGCCCACTTTGGGAATCACTGCTCTAGAGCATACAGTTTTTTTTACAGCCTTCCAACTGTGGAAAATCCCTCCTGCCATGCTGTCCCCCATTTCCCATTGGTAAATTCCACCTAGTGACTCCATTTTGCAGAGGGGCCTAGGCAGGTCAATCTTTATTCCCATTCTGACTTTTTCAATTTTAACACCAAGCCCCAGGGTGGGTACTTTTCCCCACCCTCTACTTTTATAAGTTGCCTTTTCCCAATAGAGTGTAAGCTCCTTAAGGGAAGAGACTGTTTTTCTTTTTGCTTATATCCTTATTTCTTAGCATAGTTCCAGGCATATAAAACTTAATAAAACTTGTTGATTGCCTTCAAGTAGGGCTAGGATTTCCCTTGTAACTACAGCAAAATAAGGTATCTTTACAAAAAAGTTTTATAGTATTTTTCTCACATGTTAGTTTATTTGGATTCATGACAGTCTTCAGAGATGATGTACATTTTGACAAAGACATTATTTGAAAACATGGCTTTGAGATTATATTTGTAAAAACTCTTAGCACAGTGCCTGAAATAATGTTAGGTGTTTAATAGATGTTTGTACCATTCCCAGAAACCCTTAATTTTCATCTTGTCATTCCTTTTTAGTTCATATGTTTAATTGTCTTGTGGAGAGAATCTGAATGCTTATTTGAGTGCTAAGAATCCTTAACTCAAAGCCAGTGTTTCAGATTATGCTCATAGTCTTCTCAACACCATTTTTTTCTTTATCTGACTTCTCTACATATATTATTACTGCCATAATTCTCCTAGTCATTAAAGCTCAAAACATTCCAATCATCTTTAATTCGCTTCTTACTCTTGCCCTACCCCCTTTCCCCCAAGAAGACAAGATCTCTGTTCTTACTCCATCTACCTGGCTTAAGCCTTTATCATTTTATGCCTGGATTATACCAATAGTCTTGATATTCTTATTTCTTAGTTTCTCAATCCAGTCCTTCATGCAAACTGTTTTTAGACTGATCTTTCTAAAACATTGCATTTCATCATGTCACTCCCTTGTAAAATATCCTAGGGTATATAAATGCCTACAAAGTCAAGTCGAAATTCCTTAGCAATCTCCCCCCAATCTAATTATCTATGTACTCACCTTATCAGAGATTGGTTAGCTTATTCTACTTGGTCTTGCTCATTTCTCTGCGGGTCCCCTTCCAGCACTCTCTGGTTCAATGAAACTGACCTTTTTGGTGGTCCTCACACACAATACAACATCCCTCTTCATAGTTTTGCTCTTTGCTTTGTTTCTTTAAAACTTTCCTTAAGCCATACCATCAATATGAAGCCCTTTTCAGCTTTCTGTTGTCCTCCTCCATCATGCATCCTCCAGATTTATGCCCCATCTCCCAGAAACTTTTACATTCCGAAAGATTACTTTAACCCTGGAATTCACATCTAAGAAGGACCCTTCTGTCCATCCCTCTGATTGGTTGATTTCTTCCAGAATCTCTAACTAAGGGGGGCATCCAGGCCAGTCATTAAGTTATTTCCCATCAGGCCCCATTATGGGCCTCTCCATCATACCCTCTCAAGCCAGGTATTACCTCTGTTCCTCCTTTCTAGCTTGCCTTTTTATATGTTTTTCCTACATTAGAATATAAGCATGGGATGTCTTTCCTTTAGCTTATATTTGTATTTCCAGTGATTAGCACAGTGCCTGACACAGAACTGGTACTTAATAAATCCTTGACTGACTCCACCAAAAATGACCTTGGTTTATTTTGTATGTATTCATTCGTGTATGTATTCATATGTATTCATTTATGAATGTATTCATTTGGTACGCATTTATTATTTTGTACGTATTCATTTATTTTGCATGTATGTGTATATATATACACATATATATATACATATATATATATATATTGTCTTCATAATAGAAAGCAAGCTCCTTGATAGAAAGGAATGCTTCATTTCTGTCTTAGAATCCTCAGGACCCAGTATAATACCTAGTAAATAGTAGGAAGTTAATAAAAATTTGTTAATTGATAGATCAATCCCATAAATTTTCTACTGTATCCCATAGGAACTACTCCCTTTCCCCCATGTCTATTTTAGTCCTTCCTGTTCTTCAATCCCCCCATTCACATTATATCTTCCTGGCGAAGTAATCACTCTTTTAAATGCCTATAGTATATGTGATCTATCATATTGCAATATTCTGTATATCATGCTATTATATCAGGCCATATCATGATATCCTACCTATGTTGTTATAGTATACATTGTATTGTGTTGTATTGTGCCATATCATGTCATGTTATATCTGAGTTTAATGAAAAACTGGGAAGAGCGCTGAAATTTCTTGAGAGATCTGATTTTCACTTCAGTATTGCTTAACGTGGAATCTACAAGCACATTTCATATATACTCACTCTGTGGAAATCGGGGTGGATTATCATTGACATCGGAAAGGGTAATGTTGACTGTGGTTGTTCCAGCTAATCCCCCAAGCTGTCCTCCCATATCCTTGGCTTGTATAATCACTTCATAGTATTCTTTTGCTTCTCTGTCCATGTTCATAAGTGCTGTCCTAATTACACCTGCAGGATAGCAAAAAGTCTGTTCTTAAGAAAGCAAATTGTAAATCTCAATCTTGTTTCAAAAGAAATAGTCCTTAGGTCATGTATTTGGGTACTAAATCAAGATGGAAATCACTCACATTCCTGAAGCATCAGTTAATAAGTGTTATTGAATTCATCCCCAGATATTTCAGCAAAGTCAGTGTCAAATTAGACCTTCTCCTTTTGGCCACATTACTAAAAAGGAACATGAGGTGGCAGCAGCACTTCTCTTATGGTCCCAGGAAGCTGAAACCAATACATTTAATGCTTATTCTGATTTACCAAAGAACTAGAACTTTTGGTCATAAGAATAAAGCATTAGAGAATTACTTGGCTCTGGACTTTTAGAAAATTCCTCCACCCTTTTTCCAAGCTTGAAGATCTTCATACTAAAAATGTCCTCCTCTTTAATTAACCTATTCTTGCTTTGCTGCTTCCAGAACACTTGCTCAATCCACAGGAAAGCGAGGCTGGGATTAGGGAAAGATTTTTGTTTTGTTTTTACTTATTCCTATTTTGCTTTTTTCTGCTCGCTTTTACATTAATGTGGTACTACATTCAGCAAATTTGAGACATGAAGGATGCTCTATAAATTGTTTATTTTGAATATGTGTAAAAGATAAATCTCTCCAAACAACAACACAAAAGCTGTGGAATAACTTGGGTTTAATTTAAGAAAGAAATGGGATTGAAATCAAGATGCATTGGAATGTTTTTTTTTATCCCATTATGGATCTATTACATAACAGTGGCCAATAATGAATTGGAAAATATTGTCTCTCTGTTCATTTGAAAGCCTACGTATGGATATGAAAGAAAGATGAAAGGTCTATTCATTTCAAGATTTATACTCTCATTCTTTGTGACTAAATAATATTTTTACATGGAAAAGGAAAGGAAAAGTTTCTAGTTTGATGCTTATAATATTCACATTGGATCATATTGGTAACTTCCATAAGTGAAATATGTTGACTTTCTCCTTTTTAAATGCTCTCCCTGCCCTCCAGGGCAGCTTTCTCACATGCTTGACCTTGTCTTTACAGATGCACCCTGGGATCTGTCAAAATAATGTATAATTTCTCTTAGGATATAGAAGACATAATACCATCTTCTTACCTCTTCTCTCCATTCACATTTCAGTGTCTTATGGATGAACTTACTCTTTAGGATTTTGAGGAAAATTACAAATTTCTATTAATTTACCAATAATATGAAATCAAGTTTTTCTTTTATATCTTCACTACCTTCCCTTCTTCAGAGAAACTTATGTCTCCTCTGAAGCAAGCAGAACACTCATATTATGCCTGCCACACTTCGGGTTTCCATGTTATGTTCAGTTTCCATATGGAACTGCCTTATGAGAAGCTTGCTTACATGCTTCCAACTTTTCTTTCCCACTCAAAACCAGATCTCACATTCCTTAAGGAGGATTTTACTTTTTTACTAACGCACTGTGGTGTGTAACAGGAAGGATACTATTCTGGGAATGAGGAGACCTGAGTTCTAGTTTGAGCCCTTCCATTTAAGAGATGTACAACATTGGCCAAATTACTTAACAACTCTGAGACTTAGTTTACTCAGCTATGAAAACAAAACTTTTGATTATATGGATTTTAAGGTCTCTTCTAAGTCTAGTAGTCTATGTTTCCAGTGTTAAGATGTTAGGGAATGCTAATGAGTTGACTCAAGTATCCAAATGGATCTGATTTCTTGTTGATTTGGGAATTCCCTTCCAATAAATAGATTGAAACCATTCTTGCCTATCCCCCTTGTGTAATTCTCATCCACATTTATCAGAAGTCTTCTGTAAGTATTCCATTCAATGTTAGAGGATTTCTTTTCCCTAAGTCATGAGGATACCAATGAAGCACTCTGGTTGCTCTTGCCATATGACCAATATGTCCTCTTTTTCTTTTACACAATTCTCCTGTTCATCTTAACAGTTCCTCACTGTTTGGTTATATGTTGGAGTATCTGTCTACCTACCTACCTATCTACCTATCTATCTGTCTGTCTGTCTGTCTATGTCTGTCCTTCATTCTGTCTGTTTTTCTTTTTATATCTGTCTGTCTGTCTGTCTATCTATCTATCTATCTACCTATCTATCTGTCTGTCTGTCTATGTCTGTCCTTCATTCTGTCTGTTTTTTCTTTTTATATCTGTCTGTCTATCTATCTATATCTATCTGTCTCTGTCTGTCTATCTATCTATCTATCTATCTATCTATCTGTCTATCTATCTATCTATGTCTGTTCTTCATTCTATGTCTGTCTGTCTATCTATCAATCAATCTATCCATCTGTCTATCTATGTCTTTCCCTCATTCTGTCTGTCTTTCATTCTATGTCTGTCTGTCTATTCTAATAGCACAGTGTGGTAATAGAAAGTAAAATCCTCCTTAAGGAATAAGAAATATGCTTTTGAATGGGGAAGAAAAGTTGGGAGCATGTGAGCAATTCTCTTGTTCATCTTAGGAGTTCCTCACTGGGTTTTATGTTGGAGTGTGTGTGTGTGCGTGTGTGCATGCATGTGTGTGTGTATTACTTATACCATATACCTTTCTCTTGCTCATTGTACATTGCTTTTCCTTGGTTCTGCTGAGGCAGTGGTATTCCAGATCTTGCTGACTTATAGTAACAATAGTAATAAACCTGTATTGCTAGAATGGGTCATTGCTATTGTGGCAAGCTTGGGTTCAGTCAAAGTACTTTACAATTTCATAAAACAAATCAGCATTCTGTGGTCTTCAGCTTTGTGCCCAGCTCCTTGTCCTTCAGGACTGCATTCTAGGAGCTCTATAATGTCTTAGGGCTAGATGTAATCAAAACAATAACATCTATAAGTAGAAGCATGACCTTATCATCCACTATGATGCATTCCTTGACCTGGACTTTGCTATATCATCTCCATTTTAGTCCTTTTGGGACAGTTTTTATGTTTATTAACAGAAGTTCATCAAATAGGCTTATTTCTGCTTTAAATATCTGTTAAGAAATCTTGAATGATTTTGATATATGGATGGGAGTCATTTTATTCTAAAAGAAACTCTAAAACATTTTGTTCTTTGGAGGTGAATGCTTTTTTATAAACAATAAACAATAAAAATGAGATCTTATGTTCATCACATATTGTAATCTCTATTTTAAAAAAACCCTTATCTTTCATCTTAGAATCATTGCTAAGTATCATTTCCAAGGCAAAAGAGCAATAAGGGCTAGGCAACTGGTGTTAAGTGACTTGCCCAGGGTTGCACAGCTCCGAAGTGTCTAAGGCCACATTTGAACCCAGGACCTTCCTTCTCCAGGTCTGGCTCTCTAACCACTGAGCCTTCAATTCAAAGAGATCACCTTCATAAACATTTTGTACAGGCACAAAAGTCAATAATTGGTGTATTCTTGGACATTTAAAAAAATCAATGAGATCTGAAATTATTTTCTTCACTTTTTGAAACTTCCCCTCTTTTAGATACCTCATAAATATATTTTCCCTCAGTGCCCTTCCAATTTTTTGCCTCCAGCATGGAAATCATACATTTAATACATATGCATATACATTATATATATTCATATATACATATGTATACACACAAATTTACATACACATATGCATTTTATTGTCTTTATTCTTCTGCAATTCTTTTCATGGGTTAACATGTGAACTTGTTCAGGTAATAACTTCCTCGAGTCAAAATCTAAACTAAAACGAGCTCATATTTATATGGCATGATCTTTTCTCTGTGAGGTAGGTTGGACAAGTTTTATGACACCATTTTAAAAAGAAGAAAACTGAGGCTCAGAGAAGTTTTAATTTGGCCACAATCATGTAGGTAATTTGCTAAGTGACAGGGATGAAATTCAAACTCAGGGTCTCTCCTGATGCTAAGTCCTGTGATCTTTTTTACTTCTTCAGAATGCCTCTTTTAGCCGCAAAGGCATTATTCTACTAGCAACAATTTTATGGACCATAGAAAATTGCTGAGGAAGGTGAGAAAACAGGCCTTTTAGTGCCATTCAAGTTTTTACACAATCCTACCTGCTACATGTTCTTATTTATACCATCATTCTGCCCCTCTAAATTCCAAATCCTGCATCTCTAGAGATTACTGCACTTATTGAGGAAGAAAATGTATAAGTACAAAATGGCAGAGATATGGTTTAATAGCAATTTATGTTAAAAAAAGGTACAGGATGGTCTTTCTTAATGAATTACAAACTCAAGATGAGTGAACAGTGTGATACAGCAGCCAGAAAGTTAATGCTCTCTTTGGCTGTAATTGAGCATAGCATGAGAGAGACCAACGTTTTAGAAAGCAGAACTAGGATGCATACTTAGAAGTTATAAGGACACAGATTTTGACTTACAATTAGAATTGGAAAATCCATTAGAGAATGGAATGAACCTCTTTGTGAAGTAGAGAGATTCTCTTCACTGGGATTGTTTAAGGAGAAGGTAAATGATGACTTCTCAGGGATGTCTTAGAAGAGATTTATTTTTTGAGACATAGGTTAGATATGACCTCTGTACCTTTCTAACTCTAAGAAGCCAGGAAATTTCCTTTGTATGTCTGGCTCCCAGCACAGTGCCTTGCATATACTAAGTCCTTAATATGTTCTTTTTAACTGATAAGTTGATTTTGAGCAGTTAATTCCAAAGTATGTGGTTAGGAGATCTTGGATCTCTGATCCTTGTTTGTAGTATGGTACCTGTTTTAGAGTCCACAGAAAAATATGGTTGGCCCTGAAGAATGCTGTATACCACCCTGGCACTGTTCCCATACGTTGGGTCATCAGCATCAGTTGCGGTCACCTGGATAACTGATGTGCCTAGAAAAGGAGTGGAACTTGTTAAAAATCACATCTGGGAACACGGAACAGTAGTCTTGAGCGGCCCGTGTTAACAAACTATCAAGTGTTGAGCAGGACTTCAACTAAGAATAGTTGCTTCCTTTTGGTGGAAGTAGCTGTTTCCTTTTTGTGTCTTATTTTTCCATGGCGCACCTCATAACAAGTTTAGTGCATTTTGGACTTTCTAATACATCTTTTTAACACATGAGTAGATAAGACAATCCCACAGCCTTTTAATGGAATCTTTACATGCAGTTTACATGTTTTGTTTTATTTGTTACTTTTGTGCTCTTAAAATATTTTTTCCAGATAGATGAAAAAAGTCATCAATTAAAAAACATCTGATTGGTATAACAAAACCAGGCTTATATAACACTTGTTTATTCTCATAGCCAAGTGGTTTCATGTTTAAGTTTTAGGGGATGACCTGGTCTGACTGACCTTCCCAGTTTTACTTTACAGTTTCTGAGGAGTTTTGCATAATCTCCCATTCCCAGAACATTTATTAGGGGCAGTCTGAATGTCAGTTATTATTTGTGACAAAGTTTTTAACATCATCTTACCTACGGGGGACATTTCTGGCACGGTAGCTATGTAAGGTCCATCCAGAAATTTAGGCTCATTATCATTGATGTCTTGGATTTTAATAATGAATTCTGACTCAGGCTCCATAGGCCTGCCTGTCCGCCTGTCCAGGGCTTGTGCCCTTAATGTGTACTGGGCCCTTTCTTCTCGATCCAGTCTCTGAATTGCATGGATGTCTCCAGTGGTATCATCAATTGTGAACACAATCCCAGCTCCTTCTCCTGATAGAATGTATTTGATAGAACCATCTCCCCTGTCCATATCTGAATGAAGCTGATGGAAAAAGAAAGATTCTATTAAGAAAACAAGCATATGTAGTGAATGAAACTTGGCAAATTAACTTTCAATTCTGCCAGAATTCTTTAATGCCTTTCAAAACAAGGGGGTTGATTTTTAGTAACGTTTATCAAAGTTCACCTACAGAAACTCTTTTATATAGAACAACACATATTAAAGAATCAGCTTAAAAAGCTCAAATAATACACTTAAAAAAACCCCAAGGTCAAGATATTGACTTATCTGGAAAAATTTCTATCAGAAGTATAATACCAGGAATCCTAGGAAATATAGTTCCTAAATGCAGGGACATAAGAAGCCTAAGGAATAATTTCTTATTTGTGTAGGTACGTAACAGATTTAATTTAAAATAAGACCTTTGCCCCTAAAGCTTACCTCTTGAATATTTCTGCAGACCAATCACAAAATTCCCATGAAAAGTCTTGAAATATATAAGAACAATTTTTGTTTACCATTTAAAATAGGAAGGTCTTTGTGAATCAATACATTACATAAGCATTTCATTTTATGAAGATTCAAATTGGCTAAACAGAGGATGACAGCTCCTAATGTCATCTGTCAGTAGACAGATATAGATTTTAACTGCATGGCTGCTGGTTCAATACCACAAGTGAATCCTTCCCTTGCATGGGATAAACATATTTCTCCTTGAACCAAGAGTCAAAGGCATCTTCATGGGTCTGAAATGTCCTGATTGTCCGTAAGATGTTATATGACCAAAATGGATCTGATTTGTGATATCACCTTCAGTTTCTAATCTACCTTTCTTGGCTTATTCAAATTCCTGCCTTAAAAATACTCTCAGCCAGACTTACTCTTGCTCTGATTCAGAATTCTCTCTCCCCTCTCTATACCTTATAACTGTATAGACTATACTCCATGCCTAGAAAATACTCTCAAGTGTTACTCACAATGGAAAGCCTTTTCTGATTTCCCTAGTGCTTTCTCCCTCCTCAAATGATTATGTGACATATATATGTTAACATGTCATACAACCCTCCTTCCTGTCTCAGGATCATAAAGCTCCTTGAGGGCAGGGGATGGTGTGTGTGTGTGTGTGTGTGTGTGTGTTTTATCTCTGTAGGTCTAAGGCTCAGTATAGTTCATGCACATAGAAGGTGCTAAATGAATGTTTATAGGATTGGTCAGGGTGATAAATAAATAAATAAAAGTAGAGAGAAGTAAGAAGACATACCACTCTCTATTTTTCTTTCTGATCCTCTAAGGAAATAAAGTGAATTATTGTTATCTTGGACCATGTATTGTTTGTTGCAGCCCAATGGATTTGGTCACAGAGAAATACTGACATGATAATAATAATAAAATGCATTGGTATAATAGTCATCGACAACAAAGAGGCACAGTGGATAGAGTGCTGGGCCTCGAGTCAGGAAGACTTGTATTCAAATCCTTATTCAAACATTTACTAGCTGTGAGGTCCTAAAGTTATTTAACCTCTGTTTGCCTCAGTTTCTTCTTCATCTATAAAATAAGGATAATCATAATATCTATCTTACAGGATTATTGTAAGGATAAATGAGTTAGCAATTTGCAAACCTTAAAGCGTTTTGCAAACCTTAAAGCACTATATAAATGCTAGCTAATGAATACTGTTAACTAGAAGTTTATTACCTGATAGCTTTGATGTTAAACCTTTCTAAATTTAGAGGGTGTGTGTGTGTGTGTGTGTGTGTGTGTGTGTGTGTGTGTGTGTGTGTGTTTAAACCCTTACCTTCCATCTTGGAATCAATCCTGTGTATTGGTTCCAACACAAAAAAGTCCTAAGGGATTGGAAATAGGGGTTAACTTGCCCAGGGTCACACAGCTGGGAAGTGTTTGAACCCAGGACTTCCTGCTTTTGGGCCTGCCCCATGTGTGTCTGTTTATTATAAGTCGGTCTAAAGTGGTCCATCTCTCCATTTCTGGGCCAATCCTAGGAGTATTTCCAGGTTTGTAGCACCCACCTATTGGGCTTGGACTCCTTTAGTCAAGCCCCCAATAACTCAGTGTGACCTCCATGCCTTGATGCAGAGTAAGATTTCAGTGTTTGCTGGGGTAATAGCAGAGTGGCTAAATTCAGTCCATTGCTGCCAACACCAATGTGACCCAGATTGTTAGTACTAGCATTTTTCCAGTGAATAGTTTCTTATGATTAATTTATAAAAAAAAGACAACAGATGTTGTCATTTATGCCATACATGCTTAGCCAGAAGGGTATTAATGCACACAGATTTTCTTGTCTCCCTTCAGAACTCTGGTGCTGTAATGGGGTTAGGGGGGAACACATGGACTGGATTCTTCCTGTAAGTGCAATTCTCATGCATGGTCACAGAGGGTCAAAGCTGTAGCTGACTATTTGAATTTACTAGTATAGTGTAAATATGAAGATGCCTGCTAGTAATTAAAGGGCATGGAGTCACAGAAGAGACCTGAAAATACATATAAAATACCCTTTTACAAGCAGGTTGAGGACTGTTGCTGAATTTGAATGGGTCTTAGAGTGACTCACTACAAAATAATGGAAGCAGCTATTTTGCTTCCTAGAGGATAACATGTCTTATCTAAAGGAGGGAAATAAGAGAATAAAATAGAGTGAGAAAAAGCCCAGGATTTTTCCCCCCACTTAAAAATTCTATTTAGAATATAGTGTTCTTCCATTTCCTCATCCGACAGACTGTCCTATTATTTCTCACAAATGAAACCCTCTATTTAAACAGTCCAGAAAGCATAGGGGCACAGCTCTGACTCTACACAGTAGATGCTTATTCTGTTTGGACCTGGTTATACATAAATAGAAATCCATCCTACTTGCAACTGTGCTAAGTGTTGGAACTGTCTTTGGTTAAAACTGAAAACTATATTTATCCCCTCTCTTTAATAAAGAATGATACCTTAGAGAAGAAACATACAACTCTTTATAACTTTGGATAAAAAGAGCTTAATTTAGGCATTGTCAGATTGAAAAGGAACAAAGGGACTGAAATGATGTTAAGGCAAGTTATGGGGGTGGGATGGGGTAGAGACATGGCAAATTTCAACTCAATGGGAAGATATTCCCAACAATAGGTCTCTGTCTGAAAGTGAATGTATTGCCACATGAGGCAGTGAGCTCCCCAATATCCAAAGCTATTAAGCAGGGGTTATATGAGTCGATTTTGTCAGGGGGATTCCTTTTCAGGTATAGGTTGGGCAAGAGAGCCTCAGTAATCTTGTAAAATTCTAAAACAGAGATGGAATCATAGAATTTCAGAGAAATCTGTCCAATATTTCAGAAAGCTGCTATGATCCCATGTAACAATTTAAAAATTAAAAGAAAAAATGAAATCACACTCCAAAGCAAAATTGGTACTTAATACATATTGGTCAGCCATCTTTGTCAATATCAGAACTTTTTTTCTTATCTTTCCACGAGGAATGTACTCATTAAATCTCAAGGCTTAGATCTTCATTTTGACTGGCCTCGGGAGGATTTTGGAAATGCTTTTTTTGCTAGTGTGAGATGGGAAAGAATGACTTCAAACATAATAATAAAGCCAGTCCCAATGGGTCAACACAAATTTCTTTAGTATCTACTGTATTGGGAGTCTGTGTTTGTATACAAGTGTGAAGGACATCTCCAGAGCTAGCTTTAGGCAAAATGATGTAGAATTTATCTTTCATGTGCTATTTATGTACTCTGTCCTAGCTCTAAGGTTCCTTGCTCCTTTTCCCTATTGAGTCCTGTGTCTTGTGTGCTATTTTCTCTTTATCAAAACCTGATTTCTTGGATATGATATCCAGGATTTTTTTTTTTTTATCCTGGGACTCCATTCTAGAAGCATAGGGCCACAACCAGTAGGCAATGGGACACAGTCGCTCAGGGTCACCCAGCTGGGAAGTGTCTGAGCCCGGACTTGAACCTAGGACCTTTTCGTCTCTAGGCCTGGCTCTCAATCCACTGAGCTAGCCCAGCTGCCCCTACTTCAGGTTGCAGTTTCTTTAGCAGATGTAGTTTTTACAGGGTGGGGTTGCTAGCCCCAAGCCCAACCCTCCTCCTTTTTCATCTGGGCTAGGGACCTAGCCCAGGAGTGGTAAGGGTGGGAATCCTAGAATTAAATTCATCAGATATCCAGGATTAATATGAATTTAATTCTATGTGTTATCTTTCCCAAGGGTGCCTACCTTTTAAGCCTTATTTCTCATTGTAAATGAAAAGTTTTGTTCTCATTTTAAATGATTTTCAAGAATCAGCCAAGGGATGGAGGGAAAAAAAAACACCACAAAACTATTTGGAGCAGATTCTTCTGTGTCCCTGAATTAATGCGGTACAGTCACTGTTACACTGTCTTCTTCAGAACAGTGGTACAATAGAAAAAACACTTGACTTGTGGTCATAAGACATTAAGTTCCTCACTTGGCTTTGACATTACCTATCTGAATGACTGTGGGTAAGCCATTCTATTTCTCTAAGCCTCAGTTTCCTTCTTTGTCAAGCAGGAATTATACTTTACCTATAGGATTCGTAAGAGGCTATTGGTCAGTGAACTTTATTTATTTGGTATGAAAAATATGATTGCTAAGTAAACTTTATCATTTTTTATTTTAAAATTTTAATTAATTAATTGAGAATATTTTCCCATGGTTACATGATTCATGTTCTTTCCCTCCACTTCTCCCACCCCACTCCTGTAGCCAACATGCAATTCCACTGGGTTTTACATGTGTCTTGCTCAGTAAATTTTAAAACCCAGCCAAGTGTGAAATATTATTATAAGGCTAGCCTGGGATATGCAAACTCCCCAAAGGTTGTGGCTAAAGATCTATCTGTCAATCTATCTATCTATCTATCTATCTATCTATCTATCTATCTATCATCTATCTATCTATCTATCTATCTATCTATCTATCTATCTATGAGATATATTGATATCTAGTTTTAAATATTTTTTATAAATTAATAATTTTTAATAAGACCTATGTTTTCATTTGGGCAGGAGGTACCTTTCTATCCCAAGACAGCTTAGCTCCTACTGTGTTGCCCACTACATTGAGAGATTAAGGGACTTGTCAAAGGTCACACAGCTACACTATATCAGAAGTAGTACTTGAACCTAGGTCTAACTAACTAATCGTTCAGTATATAACTATATCTCTACTATTTTCATTACCAATTTTATCACATGACTTAAGATGCCAACCTAAAAAATGGGAAATGGCTATGATATGGTACAGATTCTGTGTCTTCATCTATGTTTTCTCTCGTCAGATTCTTCTAAATTATCTTTCTAAAATGTTCTCTTGATATACTAAGTTAGTGCCTTTTGTTCCATCAAACTGGTAATTGGTCATATTCTTACTAGGTGTTTGACCCTTTGAAGTCACTTAGCTTTTCTCAGCCTCAGTTTTCTCATCTTTAATGTAAGGATAATGATAGTACAATAATAGTACCCACTTCATAGAATTGTTGTGAAGATAACGTGAGAGAATATTTGTATAGTGATAGATAATTAATAACTATTTCTATTACTAAAATCACCTGTTTACTTTTACGGGCTAACAAGGCTACTTTTCTTCCTCTTTCCTCATGACTAATGATATGTTATTGAGAAAACCACAAAATCATAGATATAAACATGGAAGGGACCTTAGAGGTAATCTTGTTCCACCTCCTAATTTCACAGTTGGGAAACTGAGGCTGAGAGAGAATAAGTGGTATGCCTAACATCATATAGGTAGTAAGTGGCAGAGATGGAATTCAAACTCCTTTATTATGACTCCAAATTGCCTCAGAGTCGAGACAATCTGGTTTCATGTCCTTTTTTCTGCTGCACTACCTGTGTGACCCTAGACAACTCATATAACCCTTCAGTGTCCCCAGATAACTAGCTAAGACTTTAAATTGCTAATCTGCATTGGTAAAGAGACTTTACTCACTAGGAATTCTCAATACCAATAAAATCACAGGTTTAAAAATACACTCTTTACAAAGCATCCATTCAGAGGAGAAGGGAAGTCTTTTTCTGCCTAATTATATTTAAAGATGTTGATTGTATTGAGCTAAAAACTCTGATCTTGTTTTTAAAATACAGTAACTCTTCCCCCACCTGAGCCCACAGTCCCTAACTCTCATGGTCTTTCAATTATTTTCTGGGATAAAGCTGAACCTATCATTATTATTAAACAATCAATCAATCGTCTCTATCCCCAGCAAAAGAAACTCAAAAACTTGGCCATTTTTCTACACTGGATCACAAAAGGAGAATTGCTATAACAATAATTAGGAAGTAACTCTTATTGCTGAAGATTAGAAACTTCTCCTTTCATCTTAAAAAGTTACTCCATACTAAAGGCTTGCATGGAGCAGGGGAGAAGGGAATTTGGCAGAAGCTTGTAGTGATTTTGTTGTTGTTCAGATGTTTCACTTGTGTCGAACCCCTTTTGATATTTCCTTGGCAAAGATACTGGAGTGGTTTGCCATTTCCTTCTCTAGTTCATTTTATGTATGAGGAAACTGAGGTAACCAGAGTTAAGTGGCTTGTCCAGGGTCACATAGCTAGTGAGTATCTGAGGTCAGATTTAAACTTGTCTCCCTGCCTCCAGACCTGCCACTTTATCCACTATGCCACCTAGCTGCCCTTATGATGAAAGGAGATAAGAAATGGGGTACGCGGTCTTATCTGAGGAAACTAGTCTAATTTTCTCCTAGAAAATATTTTTGTTCTATGCCTTTTCTGTGCATTTGCGTGAGCCTGTTTGTTGTTCTTTGGGGAAAAAAGGGAACTATGTAGCTGGAGTGATCTATTAGGTTTAGATTAGGAAACAGTTTCTCCCTACTTGTATCTAGTTTGATAACATGGTAGCTAAAGGAGAGAATTCAAAGGGACACGGAGGAAGCATTTTTACCCTTGAATATGGGGAGTCCCTGGTGTAAGGAAGAGCAGATTACCATTTTGTGTTTACATAGCACATATCTCTGGAGAGCTTAATGTACTTCTCTGGCTTTTAAAATTAGAGCTCATAACATTTGTATGAGCTTCCAGGTATATACATTCTCTAGGGGAAACTGAAGAATAGAAGTTAACTGACTTCTTCTGGGTCACAAAGCAAATCAGTAGCTGAGTTGAAAATGATTCAATATTGATTCTTAGCTGTAATCAGTAGAACATGCCTATGTACACCCTGGAAGCAAATCTCATATTTCTTTTAAACACTTGCAGGACAGTGACACAATTGAATATGCCCACATGTCTAAGAATTTCACATTCATTAGAGGAAGTCTCAGAGGTAATAGTGAATGATAGCTGGCACCTTCGGAAGGCTATGAGTTGGGGTTGATTTGAAAAATATTTTAAAAAGCAATTACTTTTTTTGTTATTAAAGATCTAGGGGTTAGTTCTTTGCAGCAACATTGTTGATATTAGCCAGAGTTTGGTCCTAGGAAGCCAGCGTACGCCTCCTCTTGCTTTCCCTCCTTATATATGTCAATATAATCTAGCTAGGAGTTGTTACCCTAATGGTCCCTGGGAAGTTCAGTGCAGGCTCTATAAAGGCAACACCAATTACTGCTGCTAATTATTACTGAAGTTCTTCCTGAAATGAGCAAATACAGTGGCAGGCTCTTTAAATAGACATCTCTGGGAGGTCAAGGTGACAAGAAGTCAGACGCCCGCAGGAGCTACAGGGAATTAGATGTGCATGCACTGCTTGCCAAAAGGAAAAGAAAAGAAAGAAAATAGTACCTGGAAAAAAGTAATGGGAATATTCTAGATACAGAGCTGGAAGTGACTGCAGAGATCATCTAGCCCTCATTTTGCAGATGAGGACTCTGAGGAATAAGGAAATTAAGTGACTTGCCCAGCGTTATTCAAATGAGTTTTGTCAGAAGTGGGATTTGAATCTGACTCCTGAGGTGGTGCTTCAGTTTGGTTCAGTGTCTGACACTGACTATACAATGTCTTTTTATGTGTCTATCTAATCATATATAGAAATCAATAATTTAGATGACTAAATATGGCAGCTGAGTCCAGATCTCAGAGCTACCCGAAGTGGACTTACTGCTTTGTTAGGGTGTAAACTATTTGAGAACAGTCATGATCTTATTTCATGTTAGTATTCCCAGAGCCTAGCACTGTGCCTATAATGTATTAAATGCTTTAAAAAAAGTTTGTTGAATTATCAGTAATAAAGAGAAGATGAGAGTAGCACCTGACTACCAGCAATCACCATGCATGCAGCTCTTACTGGCCCTTGAAGATAGGACGGTTGTGTGGGAGCCAGCTTGAAAGGACTCGGTTAATTGTTAAATTTTCAGTGTGAGCATTTAGACTTGGGAAATCGGCAGGTCCTACAAATCAGGGTTTGATATATTATTTAGTTGACTGACTAGACTTAAGAAAGTGATGAATTCACTTCCCACCTGGCTGCTCACCTGGTTTACACCATTGTCTCTAGTCATCTTGCAAGATCAAATTAATTCTGAAACTCACACTTCTCTGCCCTTGCCTTTGGGACCCCTCTCACCCTCTATAACTGGATAGGGTGGAAGGTAGACAGCTGGGGACTCTTTCTAGATCCTCAATTTAAGAAAGGGCCAAGGGCAGACACCTCTTCATTTCCCAGCTGGCTGCAGGACTTCATTCTGCTCCTCTGGTTGAGTATTCTCTCTCCTCTCTCCCTCTTTCAATTATTTAAAATTATCTACTCCAATAGACTGTAAGCTCCTTGAGAGAAATGAGCATCTTTTGCCTTCTTTGTATCCCCAACATTTAGCACGGTGTCTGGCACATAGCAGACTCTTAATAAATGTTTATTAACTGACTCTTGGAGAAAAAACTTGTAACAAATATTAAATTTGGACATTTATTGCATGTACATTTTTTCCTGGAAAGCTGGGTTTATCTGGATATCAGTGTTAAAGGAGCCCCAGAGAGTACTGCCATCTGGGCCACTGGTCCTGTCCTAGGATTATAGACTTTGAATTAGAAAGGATCCTTATAGATCATCCATTTTTGAGTCCCTCATTTTATAAGTGAAGAAACTGAAACACCAAGAAGTTAATTGCAGGGCTAGAAGTGACAGACAGTGAAAAGCAGGATTTAAATACAGATCTTTACTATTGATTCAATTACCCTTTCCACTAAAACTCAGTGCTTTTTCTTCTCTGAAACACTATGCTTTTCTCTTGCACCTGTCTGCTCCCATCAATGGCTAGAGTGTCCATTTGGTTCCTTGAGCACCAATCTGGAGCCTATATAGAAGGGCTGGACTTGGGATCCTGGTTTGGGTCCTGAGAGAAGAGGATACTATAGTCAGTGAATATGAGTAATTCTCAGGCTTTTGCTCTACTTCTGATCCTATGGTCTCCATTACTTCCTTCAAAGAGCATTGAGCTACCAACTGTGCTAAGACACACAGTTGGGGATACAAGAGATGAATAAAAGGAACAAGTCCTTGAGGAAGAAGGAAAGAATGCCTTCATTGATTTAAAGAAAAACACCAACAACCCAGTAGCCCTTACCTTTCTATCAATACTGTGTATTGGTTCCAAGACAGAAGAGCAGTAAAGGCTAGATAATGGGGGTTAAGGGACTTGCCCAGGGTCACACAACTAGGAAGTGTCTGAGGTCAGATTTGAACCCAGGACCTCTTGTCTCTAGGCTTGACTCTCAATCCACTGAGCCACAAAGCTGCCCCACTTCATTAATTTTTTTAACCACTTACCTTCTGTTTTAGAATCAATATTCTATTGGTTCCAAGGCAAAAGAGCAATAAGGGTTAGGCAATGGGTATTAAAAATCTTGCCCAGAATCACAAAACTAGGAAGTTTTAATCCAGTATATTTTGACTCCAGGTGTGGCTCTCAATCCACTGAGTCAGTGGATTTTAAAAAAAATCCATTGATTTTTTACATATAGACTTACTGCTATTTGTCCATTTTAAGCATTTTAAAATTTATTTTTGCAGTGAAGCAAGGTATATCTATTTAGAACAGAAGTTCTTAAATAGGGTTCACAGATTAGCAATGCATGTAAAGAATATAAGGTAATTCGTGAATTTGGGTGAAAATTAAAAAAAATTCTGACCTTTGGTTTCTTTCATATCACATGCATTCAATTCGAGTATTTAAAAACATTATTGTGATAAGGAGTCCAAAGGCTTCATCAGACTATTAAGGGAGTCCACAATGCAGAAAAGGTTAAGAACTACTGAGTTGGAGAAAAGAGATTCACAAGCATGAAACTAGAAAACAATTTAGGTTAAAAAAGTGCTTTAGGGATTCACAATAATGGAGAAATCATTACAGAAAGGAGAACAGTGAGGAAAATCTCATGGAAGAAGTGGTTCTTGAGCATCCTTCCTGGGGAGTAGTGAGGAGAAAATTATGGTGAGGCAAAGTCAGCTAATGGAGATGATCAAATGATGGAAACCTGAAGAGTTTAAGAGTTTAAGTTTTGTCTAATAAGTTTTAGTGAGCCATAATAAGTTCTTTTTTTCACAGATGATTACTTCTAATTTTTAACTTTTATATTAAATTTTTAATAAGGAAATGACATGATGGAAATTATATTTAAGAAGATCAGTGTGTCATAAGTATGTCAGGTGCATTGGAGACAGAAAAAAAAGAGCGTTTGCTTTTTCTAGGCATGAGGAGATGAGCATGAATGAGGGTGAGATCAGTGGGAACTGAGGGGAAGCAATCATTTTTTAAATACTGCGAAGGACCTATTAACAAAATTTGCCAATTGCTTGGATTTGGAGGAATGAGAGAGACAATTCTGAGGTTTTAAACTTTGAGGTATTTGCTTGCTACACTGGGACATTACTTTGACTGCTAAGAGTTGAGTTACTGAGAATCACAACTTCTTTCTGTTCCTGAGAAAAGTGACCACAATAATTTGCCTTTAAGTTATCACTTAATAGAATTTTTTATTTATTTTCTATTCAGTTCACTAGTTCCAATATTCTTTCACTTGGTTGCTTTTATAGAATAGTTCTCTGATTAAAATTCAATTATAAAATAGGAGAAAGTCCAGCATTTGAAACAAGCAAGATAAACCAAAAATAATTAGTTGTAATTCCATTTTAAAAGTCTACAAGAGTATCTGAAAGCAGAATCTAGAGCCTATATGTAGGAATGACTTTTGCTTTCTTTTTTATTTTTTAATGTCAGAACCTGGGGTAATGAATATGAAAGTGCCTTTAAAAATGACAAAGAATATATAAATACAAGATAGTCATTTTTGTTATCATCATTGTCAGGCACCTACATGGCCTCTCTCTGAAACGCCCTGTATCTTTTATAGCCATCGACCTCCTATTCTGCCTATGAAATAATAGTAACTGACACACATGTTTCTTTAAACACCCTTTCTGTGTGTTATTTCATTTGAACCTCACAGCTTGTAAAATAGTTTCTAAAGACATTATTTGCAGTTGAAAAATCCTATATGTATTGTCCCCACCTATTAGAATATCATACTCCTTGATAGTAGGGATTGTTTTCTCTTTTGTTCTGTGTCTTCAGCTCTATGCAGCTAGGTTGTACAGTGGTTAGAGTGTGGGACCTGAAGTCAGGAAATTCTGAGTTCAAATCAGGCCTCAGACATTTAGTATCTGAGTGATCCTGGGTGAGTCACTTAATCCTGTTTGCCTCAATTTCCTCAACTGTAAAAAAACACTGTAAAATATAAAATGTAAAAACTGTAGAAAGGAATGGCAAAGCACTCCAATATTTTTGCCAAGAAAACCCTAAATGGGGTCACAATGAGTGGAACACGACTGAAATGAGTGAGCAACAAAAGCACTCAGTAAATGCTTTTGTGTTCATTTGTTCCTTTTTACATATCCATCCTCATTTTACTTAGAAGGAGAATAAGCCTCATCAACCCACAGCTAGTAAGTGTCAGAGGCAGAATGCAAACCCAAGTCTTCCTGCCTTTAGTTAGTATTCTCTCTGCTCTTCCATAATGCCTTTAGGAGTTTCCTTTTTCTCTATCCGGCATCACCCTGGAGGTAGATTCCCTTCTATATCCCTTAGTCTCTCATATCAGTTTGATGTTTCTGCCCCTGCAGGAAGCTTGCTGCCCTTCTGGGAAAGTGTTCTCTCCTCCAGACTTTTACTTCTACCTCTTCTTTACCTTTTGGATGTGAAGGGAGGGAAACAGCTCTGTTTTGGCGCATATCATCTAGCAAAACAAGTGATACTTTTCCATTTGTCTGCCCAAATGTTTGCCTTCCTTCCTCCAGCTTATAAAAGCTAGTAGGAGATGGTTGTCAACCACTAAAATGGTTGAGAATTAAAAAGGCATTTAATACTCATTTCCCTTATGTTAAGCAATTTCCCAAGCTCCAGACCCAGGTATTGTATATGGCTGCCCATGTATACAGTCCCACTCCACACGCTATAAACTATTCTGTATTATTGATTAGCCCGAATTAAAAGTATGGTCTTTGAAATATTTATGACCAGGCAACCTCCCAAAATATTTATGCGAGAGAGAGAATAAATAACTATGATGAATTTTCATTTTTCGTGGACATCATTTACTTATCATGGATGCATTGCTACACACCCTCGTTACTATACTAGGTACATGGAAAACATAATTTGTGGAATATAATAAAGTCCTTTCATCGAGTGAACATTTATGAAGTGCCTCCTACATGCGAAGCATGTTCACACTACTGGGTGAATAAAGATTACAACATGTTTTATTCATGATCTCAAAATAAAGTATATTGATGATGCATTTAAATTCATCATTCAAAAGTTTTTAGATAAAAGCCTTAGCTTCTGTCTTGGTATCAGTTCTAAGACAGGAGAATGACAAGAACCAGGCCATTGGGGGTTAGGGACTTGCCTAGGGTCATGTAGCTAGAAAGTGTCTGAGAAAAGATTTGAACCCAGGGACTCCTGACTCCAGGTGTGGTACTCTCTTGGTTGTGTTACCCAGATGCCCCTAAGTTGTTGCTGAATCCCGCCCCCCACCCCCACCCCGCAATGTGTAGCACATATCTTATTTCATTGTTGTAGTTCTTACCTTGCCAACATACAAAGGGTCAGTTCCAGTGTATTCTTCCAGAACAAAGAATTGATTCCAAACCCAACTTCTTTTCATTCGATGGGGCAAATGTGGCTTGTCCGACAGATGTACTTCCAGTTCTTTGAGGGGCATGGGAGTAACAGACAGCACCGTGGTTGTAAGGTCCATTAACCCACAAAAATACAAGGACATGCCAAGTCCAAGCCAACTCTTTGCTTTGCTCATTCTACCAGAGGTCCACATGGGTTGGCCAGGGTGTCAAAAGATAAAACAAAAGAAAAACCACTAGAGTTCAGCGACTTCTTGAGACGAAAATTATCAGTGTATTGGGCCCTTACTTCTTTCAAACAAGATCCTGCTTGCGGTCTGACCACTTGAAAGATGATTTCCTGTCAATTTAGACAAAAGACATTTCAATGATGTCAAGTACCTTCCTCGTGTTTGAGCAAGTTCTCGAGGAGCACCAATAAGTATTCTGTTTTCTACTCAAAAAATTAAAAAGTCATGATATGCTATCGCTTCAGTAATGTTTGAGTAATGAATAATATTTTGGCAAAAATCTTGCTATCTGTAGTCCCAAACCTTTGGCTATGGATTTCATTGGGGATGCAGCTAGCGAATAAATTTCTCTTCTTTTGGTAACTTAGCTGCAGGGTTTTGCTGTATTATTGATTGGCCTGAATTAATAGTATACTCTTTGAAATATTTATCATCAGACATCCTCCCCAAACATGTAAAAACAGCACTCACTTCCAAAATTTACAGCAGATAACTAATTTTCCATTAGGAGAATAGCTTTTCTTGGCTTATCGAAAAATAAAAACAAAAGCAAGCTTGCTCTTGTTACCCCTCTCTAGTACCAATACCCTGTCCATTATTGATAACATTACCAAACTTGGATTTCATTTATAAGCTGCTGTGAATCACTTGTGACTTTAATCATTCTTTCCAGACCATTGTGGAATTCAAGTTTCACACTCTGCTGCCTCTTCTCCCAGGAGCTGATAGGGGCTGTTAATGTGACATTTCTAGGATTTGAACGGTCAGTTAATCATTATATCATCCACAAAAGGCTTTAAAGGGCTGATGGTCACATGCTCCTGTGGGCTGGTTAAGAGAGCCAAACCAACACATTTTTTCTGCTTAAGTGTGAAAGGCTTGTTTAAGCAAAGGAATGTGGACTTTCATCAGGGGACACTTTTTTATCCCTTGAGGTTCTTTTGTTGCTGTGAAGTCAGATTAGCTAGTGACCTCACTTCTGGGTTAGGGATTATAGCAATCTATTCTTCCCTCATTTGGCTGGGTTTAATGAGGTGGTCGAGTGCTAGAGGTACCCTGTCAGAGCAGCCTCAATATCCTTGTGGATCTAATGTTATCACTGTTCCTTCTAAGAACTTTTGTTGCCTTGTCATAACAGATGGACTCACCAATATGTGTGTGTGTGTGTGTGTGTGTGTGTGTGTGTGTGTTTGGATTTAACAACTAAATAATGCTACCTTTTGGCAAGTATAAATTAGATGCGTTGAAACTCACTCTCTTCCTGCCGCCAATCTACAAAATCTTCTACGAAGTGGCTCTCGAATCCTCCCAGTTAAAATGATCAAGGATTAAAAAGTCATTGAATACTTATTTCATATTTCTGCATGAGCAAAGGAAAGCTTCTAAGAAAATGGGAAGGGATGAGGAAGAGTTTAGAATGATTGCAACAGAATGAGAGAAACCGATCATTTGAAAAGCTACAGCACCTAAAAAAGGGGAGTAGAAGCAACCCAGAAATGCCCTATGTAGGAGGACAAACCTCAGGGAAAAACACAACGACGCTGCTATAGACCAAGTTAGTAGAGAAAAGAATGGGAGGTCCCTCTGGATATAAAGAAGCCTATGTAGAGCTGCTCTCATTCCTGTCAATGGAATATAATTCTAGGAAAAGGAATTCTTACACTGACAATAAATAGGAGTTAAATTATTTCTATATTTTGTCTTTATATTACTTAAGGATCTAATATATTTTTGTTGTTCAATTGTTTCAGTCAAATCCAATTCTTTATCACCCCATTTTAGGGTTTTCTTGGTAAAGACACTAGACTGGTTTGCCATTTTCTTCTCTAGTTCATTTTTCAGATGAGGAAACTGAGTCAAACAGGCTTAAGTGAATTGTCTAGGACAGTGGTTCCCAAACTTTTTTGGCCTACCACCCCCTTTCCAGAAAAAAAATTACTTAGTCCCCTGGAAATTAATTTTTAAAAATTTTAATAGCAATTAATAGGAAAGATAAATGCACCTGTCGCCATCACCACCTCCCTGGATCACTACAGCACCCACCAGGGGGCAGTGGTGCCCACTTTGGGCATCACCGGTCTAGGGTCATACATCCAGTAAATGTCTGAGGCCAGATTTCAGCTCAGGAAGATAAGTCTTCATGATTCCAAGCCCAGTGCTCTATCCATAGTGCCTCCTAGCTGCTCCATCTAATGTATCCCTTCCCACTAACTCCTAAAAAAGTCATTTTTTAAATCATAGAAGACTTAAAAAGGGGAAAAAAGACACCAAGAAAGTTTTTCAACAACCTATCATCTGAGTCTGATATCATACATAGTGTTCTATACCCATTGTCCTCTCCCTCTCTGTCTGCAAGAAAGTGAGGGAGCTACAGCTTCGTATCTGTTCTTCAGGGCTAATTTCACAGCATTGAGTTATGTTGTTTGGTAGTTCTTTCCATTTACATTGTTGTAGTTATTCTAGATATAATTTTTCTGATTCTGCTTATCTCACTTGCATTAGTTCATTTTTGTGTTTCAGTTGTGTCTGACTCTTTGAGGCCACTTTGATGTTTTCTTGGCAAAGATAATGGAGTGGCTTACTAGTTCATTTTACATATGAGGAAACTGGGCAAATAGGGTAATGTTACTTATTTGGAGTCACACAGTAAGTAACTGAGGCCAGATTTGAATTCAGGAAGAAGAGCTTTCCTGACTCCCAGCCCATCACTCTATCCTCTGTGCCACCCAGGAGCTCCATATCAGTTTCTACAAATCAAATATTTGCTCCCTACATGCTTCTCAATACTCATTGTTCCTTATAGGATAGTAATAGTCCATTATATTTATGTGCATCCACTTGTTTAGCCATTCAATTGGAAATTCTGAGAGAAATAATTATGCTGTCATGGCATGCCATGGGGTATATTATATAGGGAAAGATGTAAGAAAAATGGCTCCCCGCCCCCAGACAATCACTACTAACAAGACATAAAGAAAACTTTATGGTATGTACATTTTCTTAGGTCTGGAAAGAGCTTTGGACTAAAAATCCTTCCTCGGATACATTACTTGTGTGAAAACCACTTACTGCCCATGGACCTTTTAATTCTTCATCTCCAAAATGAGAGGGTTGCCCTCTACAGACAGCCTCTAAGGTCCCTTAAAGCTCTTAATCTATAGCCCTAATATCTGTGAATGAATAAACCTTCCCTTTCTACTTTGCAGAGTTATTAAGAAAGCATCAAATGAAATACTATAGCCGAATGAACTTTAATTATAGCAATAGCTGATAGACCATTTTGGGTTTACAAAATGTTGTGCATACATTATCACATTTGATCCTCCCACCAATTCTGTGAACTCAGTTCTACGGGAATTGTTATCCTTTTTTATCCTTAAAGATGAAGAAACTGAGGCCCAGAGAGGCACATGACTTGATCACGATCCAACGTTTAATGAATTTTGAAGGGGGAATTTGAATCCAGGTTGCTCCTCTCTCTTAGGACTCTTCCTGCTAAACCACGCTACTGTCTTATTAAGATAACAAATTGAGAAAAATGTTCTGTGACATAACTAACTGGGAATATCATTATAAACACCTCATACCTATTGGCAGTTGGACAATCACACAAAGTAATAAGAGGAGAAATTACCTTGGTTGCCTTTGAGAATGGAGATACAACGTGGTGTGTTATATCTGGATCAAAATATTTGGCATGTGCATATTATTTCTTAGAACTCTGTTCTAATATAATCTGCAGGCAATAATTGCCAATTGGTAATGATTTCTAGGATTTTTCCACCCACCTCTGGTTGTTTCAAGCTGTTTCAACCTCATGGGTACTGGGTAGAGAATTAACTTTTAGTGAACAAGTTAACTCAGTTCATTTCTGGCTCAAGTTGAGATTGGATACCGGAGCAGTATGTATTTCACTTGTACAAGGCAGAAACTCTGCACGAATATATTTTTTACTCTTTATGGTTGATTTAACAGTTAGTTCTTTTGCATGAGTATCTATATCTATATCTATATCTGTGTGTGTGTGTGTGTGTGTGTGTGTGTGTGTATGTATATGAAGAATTTTCATCCAACCTGCTTTGTCTGGGAAAGACTCTCACACCAAATTGTACTGAAGAATAGATGGATAAGGAAAAATCTTTGTAGTTGAATCCAACCCATAGTCACCAGTGTCAAACTCCATTCTTTCTTAGGAAGCTCAGTGAGTCAATACATTTGTCTTTTGTAACCCTCTTGTTTCAGAATGTATCTGTGCCCATTAAAGACCCTCATATCATGACCAATACCTCTGATTCAAAGTCCTCAATTAAGACTTCCCTTTCTGAACTCTGTCTCTGTGATGAATGCTTTGCAGTTAGTTCAGTTGCCTCGTCTGTCTCCCTCTCTGTTCCTCTTTGGCCTCCACCCCAGAGTCCTTCATTCCTTCCCTGTCACTCAACATGTATGAAGTAGCTTTGGATTCTCTTAGGATGCATGAAGCCCTGTGTCACCACTGAGCAAACTGGTCTACTTGGCCCACACAGTCCATATAAAATCTAACTGGATCCGAGGGATCATAGCCCCAGTGGCAAAACCAATGGACTGTTTCTATATTAGCTCGCTAGTTTTTTAAGACTAGGGGAAGGGCTGCAAATTTCCTCTTTAGGCTGAAGACATAAAGAAAAGAAAACCCACCGCCTATAATTCTTTAGAAAGTGAAATCCAGGCTGCAAATAGTTGCATTATAAATTTCACATCTGTTAAGAATGGTTTTTATGTAATTGAACAGAAAAAAAACCCAGTCCCATCTGAAACAATTACCTGTCTTACAGTTGTTATAAATAATCCGTGTCTCCTATGATTCCCATTACTCAGAAGAGCAGCTCCCGAAAATGAACAGTGACTGTTTAGACGTAGTTTCTCTGCTTTTGCTCTTACAAAGTGAGATATGGATACATAGACAAACACATGCACACAGAGACATACATATACACACACACATACACTCTGAAACAGCTTGGATACCATTCTAGGAATGCATTAGTGGAAATTGACTTCTTTGTTAAATGAGTCTTTAAAAAGTTTTTCCCCAGTCATCCTGCCTAAAGAAAGCAAGCAACTTGCTAATGAACTCAGTAGGAAGAAATTAAAGTGGAAAGAAGAGCCCGTTCTAAGTGCATTGTTTATTTTGTTCCTTAAATTTGTGTGATATTTAAAATGTTTTTTGGGGGTGGTGGTGAGCTGGAATAGCTTTTTCCTTTAAATGAACTAGTCTTTTATATTCTCTCCTCGATTCTCTGCCTCTGTGCTCCATTTTCCTTCGCCTTTCATGGTTCACGGAAGCACTGCCTTGGGAAACTCAAAAGATAACCCCACAGCAGCAGAGTGTAAAGCATGCTTGGGAGTGTCTCAAAGCAGCCAACATAGCTTTGCTGCTTGGCTTAGCCTAATGCATGGTGGAGTTACCTCTGTGTATAGATTGTTTGGGGAAGTTAAGCTACTTTTATAATGGCATTTGGTTTAGTTATGGGAAGCGCCTGCAAAATGCACTAAAGAAAAAAAAAACAACCCTCTTTTTTTTTTTTATTAAGATCTTGGATAATAGAATGAAACATGACAGTGCACCATATGGTGCTTCAACATTAAATCAGAATACAATTCGTTGTCACAATGTGACTTCTACAGACCCATCAACATTCTCTCTGGGGAAAGACAAGTAAACTCTTTTGACTTTAGTATTCAAAGTCCTTCAATATGGAGGGAAGAATTCCCTGGGAATGACAGAGGCCGTCACATCAGGTACATCAGAGGGAAATGCTTACATGCCTGGCACATATCTGGAGAAGTTCAATGCTTAAACAGATAGTTCTGAAAGGATGCTTTTACTGCAAAGACTGCTACCACTAAAAGCTCTAAACTTTCCCAACAGACAGAAGTTGCAGAATTAGTGTAGTTTGGGTGGGGGGGAAGGGAAGGCCCTGGATTTGGAGTCAGGAAGACCTACCTGCCTTTCAATCTTTCTCGGAGACATTTATGAACTGTATGATGTAGGGCAAGTTATTTAATCTCTCTTGGCCTCAATTTCCTCAGGTGTAAAATGGGTGGTAATAAGAGCACCTATCTCATGTGATTGTTTTGAGGATAAAATACTTAACAAGCCTTAAAGTCTGTTATAAATGCCAGCCATCATCAGGAAGGAAATGGCTTATTAAGTGCTCTCTTCTCTTCAGAGGCAGCTACCTGGCACAGTAGATAGAGCACTGGGCTTGGAATTGGGAAGACTTACCTTTATGAGTTCAAATCTGGCCTCTAACACTTCCTAGCCGTGTGACCCTGGACAAGTCACTTAGCCCTCTTTGCCTCATCTGTAAAACGAGCTGGAGAAGAAGATGATCCAGTATCTTTGCCAAGAAAAGCCCCAGATGGGGTCATGAAGAGTTGGACACCATTGAAATGACTCAGTAGGAACTATTCTCTTCACTGCCTCGCTGAGCTGCCCAAGTTAGTACTATGAAACCATTTGGACAATGTAACCAGGAAACCAAAGGGGCTAGGTAGGGCTGCTGCCCCATTTGTCCTATGGAAAAATTTAGGCAAAAGAGAAATGACAATAATGCCTTATTCTTTGATGTCCTACCGTGTATAGCAAATTATGGCTTCAAAATGTAGGTGGCTACCAAAACATAGTCCTACACTTTACTCAATTTTTAAAAGCTCTTTCCTTCCATCTTAGAAACAATACTATGTGTTTGGTTCCAAGGCAGAAGAGTAGTAAGGGCTAGGTAATGCGGGCTAAGTGACTTGTCCAGAGTCACACAGTTAGGAAGTATCTGAAGTCACATTTGAACCCAGGACCTCCTGTCTCTAGGCCTGGCTCTCAATTTATGAGTCATCTAGCTGCCCTCCTCCCCCCATCACGTTTTGATTCTCACAATAATCCTGCGAGATAGACTGAGTAGGTATTATTAGTTCCTTGTTACACAAAAAACTTGATGCTCAGAGAAGTTAGATAATTTACAACAGGACGGACTGTTTTAAAGGCTAAACTTGAACTCCAGTCTCTGGATCCAAAGTCTTTTTCTCTCTGCTAGTTTCCTCTTGGTTTTTGTTATCATTGTTGCTACAGTTTTCTAGGTTGAAGGAAGAGAGGAGTTTTATGGAATTGCTTTCTTAGGAAAGCAGGTCACCCTTGCTTAGTCTCACTCTGGTTATTTGCTTTCAGGCCATCACCCTTGCTTAGGCTAATCCTGGTTGTTTGCTTTACTGCTAATACCTTAACCTCCACAAGCAGTGGGAAATCCTGAGACAACTGCTACTCGGGCCTGTGGAATAAGTGGAATATGTTAAGCTGGCTGTCATAAACTCCTGAGTTTATTCACTAAGTGAAAGAGAAAATGATAACTGAAATGCAGAAATCTCAGAGATGAAAGAGACCTCGGAATTCTTCTAATCCAAATGCTACCTCGACAAGGATCCCTTCTACAACATGGCCAAGTGGCCATCTAATTTTAGATCAGAACCTCTTGTGAGATAGAATTTCCCGTCTCTTGAGACACTCCCTTCCATGGGTGGATAGCCCTAATGGTTGGGACAATTTTTCCTTGAATGAATTAAACCCAAATTCAACTCTTTGTAATGTCTATCTATCACTTCTTTTCTGCCCACTGAAGCAGATCCAAATAGCTTTTGCTCCTTTCCATGTAAGAACTCCCCATGTACCTGAAAATGATTAGCCCGGACCCTCTATGTCTTCTTTTATGGCTAAATAATCCAGGTTCCTTCAACCAATTCTCAGCTACCATGAACTTTAAGACTTTTCATCTTGATTGCCCTCCTGCAGAAGTCTGGCAATGCTCTTAATAATAAGGACTTCCAATGTAGTTAGGCTATCACCTTCCTATTCCTGGACATCGTACCTCCGATGGTTTCATTTTTGATATTCATCTCTTCCATTCATAGCAAAATGCCTGGCGCACAGTAGGCACTTAACAAGTAATTTTTGATTTAGTGATTGATGTTAATGTGGCCTGAGATTGAATTAGTTCTCATTACAATGTTGACTCATATCCAGCTTGTGTTCCATTAACCTCCCCCAGATTTTTTTTTAGATGAACTACTTTCTTGTCACTTCCTAATCCTACCACCTCATGCATATTAATTTTTTTGGATTAGATTACTTATGATTTCACTGGCATTGGAATTTTCAGTGAGGAAATTCCCTCTACCAATAGCATTTACCTGCCAGGGATGTTGTGAGGATCAAATGAGATAATAATTGTTAAAAGTGCTTGGTATAGTCCCTGACACAATGCTAGTTATACAAATGTTTATTATTATGAGTGTTATTATCATTATTAAATTTGAAATCAGCATAGCATAATTCATTAGTTTTTTAAACCCTTACCTTCCATCTTGGAATCAATACTATGAATTGGTTCCAAAGCAAAAGAGTGGTAAGGGCTAGGCAATGGGGGTTAAGTTACTTGCCCAGGGTCACACAGCTAGGAAGAGTCTGAGGCCAGATTTTAACCTAGAACCTCCCATCTCTGGGTCTGGTTCTCAATCCACTGAGCCACCCAGCTGCCCCCAGCATAATTCATTCTTGATGAAGCAATGCTGAGCCTTTATAAGTATCATGTTCTTTTCTAGATGGTGCCAGTTATTCCTTTATTAAGACATTTTAAAATGTCATACGGAGTCAGAGTCAAGTTCTAGTCCTATAATTCAAAGACTACACTCTTCTTTTTTGGAAATATGCTTCTCTCCAATCTTGAGTATATCTCCCATTCTCCATGATTTTTTAGAGATTAACTACAGTGGCTAAGCAAACATGCCTGCTTCTTCTTTCTATACCGGTATCAAATAACATAATATCTGTCAAGTGCTTAGCACAGAGCCTGACACACAGTAGGCTTATTCCCTTCAGCTATTTAAAAATAGAGTTCGTGGAAGCCGGATGACTTGTACTCATTGAGACACCACCCTAGTTCTGGCTCCCATCACCTCCTGTCTGAGCTATTATAATAGCCTCCTTCTCTGTTGCTCAGCTGCAAGCCTCTCGCCCTCTTCAACCTATCTTTTACACAGCTGTAAAAGGAATTTCTCCAAAGAACAGGTTTGCCCATGTTACTTTCCCACTCAATAAGCTCTGATGGATTTTTTGGAAACCTTTACCTTCCATTTCAGAATCAATACTAGGTATTAGTTCCAAGGCAGAAGAGCAGCAAGGGCTAAGCGATGGGGGTTAAGTGACTTGTCCAGGGTCATACAGCTAGAAAGTATCTGAGGTCAAATTTGAACCCAGGACCTCCCATCTCTGAGCCTGACTTCTGTCCCCTGAGCTACCTAGCTGCCCCCTCCAAACACTTCTTGCTACAGTTAGGATCAAAAATGAATTCTTATGTGAGGCATTTGAAGCCTTTAACATGTCTCCCCTCCCTGCTTTCCCAACCTCATTATATATCATTCCCTTTACCACACAGCATTCTATTTCAGATCTTGGTGCCTTTGCACAGGCTGTCCCCAGTTCCTGCAATGTACTCCCTCTTCACCTCTACCTATTAGTAGAATCCCTAGTTCTCTTTATGACTCAGATCCAATCCCATGTCTTACATAAAGTCTCTTTTGATCTCTCTAGCTGCTAGTTAGGAAGCTCTGGGCAGTTAGGTGGCACAGTGAAGAAGTTTGCCCTGGAATCTGGACAGCTCATCATTGTGAGTTCAACTCTGATCTCAGGCTCTGAATAGTTGTGTGACCCTGGGCAAGTCACTTAGCCATAACTGTCTCAGTTCCTCATCTGTCAACTGAGTTGAGAAGGGAATGGGAAACCACACTAGGATCTCTGCCAAGAAATCTCAAATGGGGCCACAGAGTCAGACATGACAGAAAAATGACAGCAACAACGGCTCAGATTTCTTTCTCTACAGAGCACTTTTCAATATCCTGATATGTATTTCATACTTACACATACATAGAGTTCCCCCTGATGGAATGAGTACAGACTCTTCCAGGGCAGGGACTGTTTCATTTCTGTTTTGGTATTTCCCAGGTCATTGTACAGTGCCTGCTTGATTGAATTATCAAGAACAACCACAAGTTTTCTTATTCTTGCCCTGTTTGTTTTTGGTAGCAATTCCATTGGACATTTCTGTTCTAGCCTTCCTAGTCCAAAGATTCTTTTTCTTGGCAGAGAAAACAGATGCAAAATAATGCTTGAGCAGCTCTGCCTTCTCTCTATCATCTTATCATTTTCCCATTTACTCAGTGAAGTGGTTTTATCCCTCTTCTGTCTTCCTTTCCCCTGATATGGTTAAAAAAACAACAAAATACTCAGGGGGAAGCTAGGTGTCCCAGTGGATGGAGAGCCAGACCTAGAGATGAGAGGTCCTGGGTTCAAATTTGGCCTCAGACACTTTCTAGCTGTGTGACCCTGGGCAAGTCACTTAACCCCTATCGCCTAGCCCTTACTGCTCCTTTGCCTTGGAACCAATACACAGTATTGATTCTAAGACAGAAAAAAATGGTTTAAAAAATTCTTAAAAAATCAACAACGAATTCCTCTTTCTTATTGCCTCTAGATTCTTTGCTAGCTCCTACTCATTCTGAGCTTTAGTATCCCTGACACTTGCTATTACTCTTTTCTATTCCATCCCCAACTCCAATTTTTTTTTAAACAAACCACTAAGAAAACTCCTATGGTGAAAGGGAATAACTTTTGAGAAATAATGATAGAGTACGGCTGTGAGAGAATAAAAAGATGATTTGGTAAGAAACAGACATATCGAAGGGGATATAGTAAGATGGAGTGGGGGATGGAGCATGAAGAAAGTGATGATGGAATAGTAGAGCTTGGATTAAATTAATAATTAGAAAGTTAGGACTTGGTATGGGAATCAGCTAAGTCCTGAGGTAACATCTATTGTGTGCTTGTGTTCAACTTGACTACATGGCTGGCAACTGCCTGGTTATGATCATAAATAAAGCTTATCCATTTTTTGACATTTTTATCTGATGCTCCTGACCCATCCTTCTTTGCTGTCCTATCTCTCCGCAATCATTCTTTGGCTGTCCAGGATGGTCACAGTTCATCTCTATTGTCTCCCTACCTGGCAAATAGATTATTTCTCTTTCTCTCATACTCACTTGCTATCTGATCATTCATTTAATCCTGAAGGAGCCAAGAAGTTTTATTTTTTTTCTCTCTTTTACCTACTTTACCCTTTCTTCAGTTTTCACTCTTAACCAAGCTAGTGAAATTGCAAAACTGTCCAAAGATATTCTGTAACTGCAGGCAAATGAAAATGTCCATCTCTGCTTTCTGATGGCTTTCTTTTCTCGGCATCAATTGAGAGTGAGTCCTAGGTGGCTTATGCATTTGCCTGAGGATTTTGTGAGGATCTCTGATTTTACTGATGTGGGCACTCCTTCCTTTGGTATAGAGTCCAGCACATCCATGAAATTAACTGTATTCAGTCCTTGTCCTCCCATAAAAGACCTAATGCACAGAAGATTCTCCTTTAAATCTTTAAAAATATTTTTATTTAGGCAAAGAGGGTTAAGTGACTTACCCAGGGTCACACAGCTACTATGTGAGGTTGAATTTAAATCAGGGTGATGTTCTTCTTACTCTAGGTCTGGTGGTCTATGCATTGTGCCACCTAGTTCTCCCTCCTTTCAATCTTTTAATCTTTCATGGGTATCAGGATGGTATTCAGGCTACCTCTCTGTTTTCTGATAGAATGTAAATTCTGGCAAGATGCCACATGTTGGCAAATGCGGTGACAACTGATAGAGCTATCATCCAAGGCCTCAACTAGGTAAATTTGGGGAAACTACTCAGTAGCAAATCGGCCATTAGACAATTCCACAGCAACCTATGAATAGAGGACAAATTAAAATGGCTCCAAATAATAGGAAAATTTGCAATAGTGTTGGAATAGCAGAAAAAAGAGGCAGAAGTTGGCAAAAAAATCAGTTTTTAACCCACCTACTAACATTAATTTAATTGTTGGGAAACCTTTTCCAAGATGAAATATCGAATTAATAAGAACTAATTGAAAGACTACTAGAGGATTAAATCATTCACCAGTATATTATAGACAAGTGATGGGCAAACTATGGCCTGCAGGCCAGATGCTGCCCCCTGAAATGTTCTATCCAGCTGCAGGACGTTATTCCTAATCTTATGAATACAGTGAGTAGGATGCAATACAATGAAACTTCCAAAGAGTTGCCTTAGAAACAGACCAACAGATGAGCATTTCCTTTCCTTTGGCCCCCTCTTTATAAAGTTTGCCCATCACTGTTATAGACCATTGGAGCAATTCTTTGATAACTGTGTCTTTTGTGAAAGGAGAGCTAGAGTTAGCCCCTTGGAGTCAGGAGAGGGGGCAAGAATCCCTCTGGGCCCTGATCTGATCTGACACATCTGGAGTAGTGTGCCAAGGGCTAATTAACTAACAATTTTAAAAGGAAGAGCACTGATGGATAAAAGGGAAATTATTGGGGTTAAGAGCTTTAAGGTCATAAGCAACTTGTGATCCTTAACCTGAAGAAGAAACGTTTATGATGGCCATGATAGTTGGACTCTCATCTACAGGAGGGAATGGATTTGTTCTGTTGGATTCCAGAGGAGAGGAGGAGGAAAATGAGTAGAAATTATAAAGAACCAGATAAATATTCAAAATTTAAAAATTTAAAAATTAGAATTATCCTTAGCAGCAATTAATAGCAACTTCAAAAAGCAGATGATGAAACATATCTCCTGCATCTTGATAGAGAGTAAATTGATGAGAGGTCCAAAATGAGATATGAATTTTCATATGTGGTCAGTGTGCTGCTGATTTGTTCTGCTGAAGCATATGTATTTATCCCAAAGGAAGGCTTCTATTTTGAAAAGCCGGGGGTAGTCATTTGGAGGGGGAGTCATAATGGATAGGCCAGAGATGAAAATAATAAAATAATATTTTGAAATGCACTAATGAAAGCCAAGAAAAAAACATATAGGAAACAGAGAAATTTTTCTATTATCATATGAAATTTTATACAAATATAGATGTCCCAAATAAATCATATATAGCTAATGTTCACACTTTATTGTATAGACTGCTTTTCATAACATATACAATCCTTGAGAATGACATTTATTTTTTTCTCTTTTTGGTCTTCAGTACTTAATACAGTGTCTAGCATATAATAATTATGGAACAAAATGCTTATTGATTGGTTGTTCTCCTTTGAATATTGACATATTGTTTTTGCTAAATTCGCGATAAATGAGGTAATTGATTTATAAAAGAAAAAGAGCCAAATATTTTTGCCATGTATGCACCATTCAGAACAAAGTTGACTTTCAAGAAATAGCCATCAATGGCCTGGCAAAAAAAAATGGAATTCAGGAGAAAAAGGGGAAGTTTCTGGAAATGGTTGGGTTCTCATCACTAGAGAGCTTTACGCCAAAGCTCAGAGACCAAGGACTCTTGTAGGGGACATTCTTTTTTCAGGTATGTGTTGGAGTAAAGATGATTGAAAGATTTTATAATTATAGGTTCACATTCCATTTTCAATCTATTTGCTATGAGATCACAGGAAAGAAATTTAATTTTTGACTCTCATTTTATGAACCTGTGCAACAGGAATGTGATATAACATGGTTTAATATTTCTCAGATTATGCTATGCTATGAGGAATCCCAAAACATCTCAAGACATTTTTAATGACCTGTAGAGTGTTTGTTAATTTTAGAAGATTTTACTGCAAGTTTTCTGATGAAGTTTTGTCCAAGCTGAAGGTTGTGGCACCTTAGGAGACTTTGAGAATTACTGGTATAATGGTCAGAGAGGTGGCATCAAATTTAGGAAAACCTGGTTTCAAATCCTGCTTCCTTGAGCTACTGGCTGTGGGACTCTGGGCAAGTCACTTAAATTTTTTATCCCCTAGGAAACTTGTGAAATTTGTAGGTTTCATAGAATATGCCAAACTGTATGGATAGAGGATTTTTCTCCCTGAGAAAATTTCAATTTGGAAAACTATTATTAGAAGATTGATTTTTTTTAGAATTTTAGGTAAATCTCATTCATTCAAAAATTTCTTATTGTGCAACCTACGCAATGTTGAAGCCACTGTGCTCAGGAGCTATGGAAACACAAAGATGATTAAATCATAGCTCTTGGCCTCAAGGGGCTTAAATGCTAGCAGACAGGAAAGTACTCAGAGAGGAATGATATAGTATAAAGCAGTCTGAGTGTCCTGAGGTAAGTACAAACAAATTATATACGGAATCTTTTCTTGAACTATATTCTACATTGAGATGAAATAATATAACAAAGTTTTTATTGGGAAATAGGAATGGAAAGAAGGGAACAGCAGAACTTGTTATTTCACCAGCAATTCAGAGAAACTTTCTCAACTGATTGAATATTGAAGATATTGAAGATGGTTCCAAAGTTTCAAACTTGAGTGAATATGACTTTTGCGATATGATGAATAGAAATAATTCATTCAATAAACCAGCTGATATAGCAAGAGAAACAAAAAAGGGAGTATTGATATGGAGTCAGAGTACTTGGGTTCAAATAATGCATCTTCTATTCATTCTGTGGGATTTTTGGCAAGTCACTGAACATCTTCAAATCTCAGACTTCTCATATCTAACGTGAAGATTGGACTAGATTTCTGCTGACACCCTTCTGACCTTAGATCTTTAATCATATGCTATGGTAGGCATTATATTAGCCACTAGGGAAGCAGAGAAGATGAGTTGCCTTGGGAGTAGTGGAGAAGTGAGTTAATGAACATAACTTTAGACTTCAAAGTAGAACAAGGCATACTTTCATCCTGACTAAAAGCCAGAGACCTCTCCCTTTCTATCCTATCACTTAAAAAATGGCTTCAGGCTTAAGGTATGTAAGTTCTTTCCCCCAGCCCCCCTCCACAGTGGTCCTTGAGGCTCGATAAGTATAAGCAATATTATTTTCAGGCTAACTAGCCTTGTGTCCTGATCCTGTAAATGTCTTTTCTATGATGAATTCTGGGAGACTTACCTGGCCTTGACCTTAAATGAAACCACAGACTTCTGACATGTCACCCCTGAGATAGAGTGCTCCTTTAACACAGTTCTCACTTTCATTTCAAAATAGTGGTGTTCTTCTTCCTATTTTTTATGATGTAAGAAATGCACTTAAAACAGGAGCCCCAAACTTTCTGCTTACTACTTAATCTGCTTAAGGTAAAGGGGAAAAATAATCCTCCAACTCCGGCAAAAAAGTAGCTTTTCTTCTTCCCTTACAAGCTTGATTCCTAATTCTCATTTATTTGTTTAATCAATTTAATTATCTTTTGAATACTATTTTCCTTGCTGATTTTAAGCCAACAGTGTAAGTTTAACATATTTGTATGTTGTACGTATTCAGTTTAACAAATATTCATCAAACACCTACTATGTGTGTGATGACATTGTGCTGAGCTCTGAGATATTAAGACCAAACAGTCCCTCCTCTAAAGGACCTAATGGTTTATTGAGAAAAAATATACATACATACATACATACATACATACATACATATATATATATACACACACGCGCGCACACATTCTGGGCTAAGTGTACATGGATAAGTAAAAACAAAGTACAAACAAAATAATATGAAGTAGCTTCAAAAAAAGATCGATGACGATCTATAAGATCAGCAGACACTTCATGGATGAATTGGCACCTAAGATGAATCTTGAAAAAATTTATGGATCTCAAGAAGTGAGAGATATAATGTCATATATAACAAACAGACAATAGTTCAGTCAAGGGGAATAATGTAAAATACAACTGGAAAGGTAGATATGAGTCAGATTGTAGAGGGTTTTAGATGTCAAGTTGAAGACTTTGTATTTTATCCCAGAGGCAATAGAGAACAATTCAAGATGAGGGATGAGTGAGTGAGGAGAAAAAGAGGGAAACAAGATAGACAGAGACAGACAAAGGGAGACAGAGACAGACACACACACACACAGACACAGACACATGCTCAGAGAGAGATGAGATTTTAAGAATACTCTTTTGCCAGCTTTGTAGAGGAAGGTTTGATGAATGAAGTGTGGAAGCTGGAATACCAATTAGGAAGCTAATGCAATAATTGAAGTAATAAGTGAGGAGGGCCTGGACTGTGTAGAAGTTGTTTGAGCAGAGAGAAGGGGATAAATATGAGAAATGTGATTGTGGTAGAATGTTTAAGACTTAACAATTAGCCCAAGAAAAAAGTTAAGGATGATGCCAAGATTGAAAAACCTGGATGACTGGAGGGATGATGATGGGGCAAAGAAATAGGGAATTTTGAAGGAATGATGGCTTTTTGGGAATGGCAATGAATAATGTTTGAGATGTATCAATTTTAAGATGCCTATGAGTTAGCCAAGAAGAAATTTCTATTACGTGAACAAAGATACTTAGAAAAATGATAATTTTGTAAAGGCTACTTATTGTTTCCTAGTCAAGAGAAAAAAGATTAAGTCCATAAATTCTTGTGGCTTTGAAAATTTTCCAGTCACTAGTGTTCTTACTCCATAGTAGGCAAAGAACAGGTTGATTGGGCTTTCAATGACAGAAAAAAATTGTAGTTTTTAAAGATCTTTTCCAAGTTGTCTTCCAGGGGAGTTTTAAGATCACACACGATTCCTTGATAAATTTGTTAAATCTATCAAGATCAGTTAACTTCACTCATTTGATAAATAATTCTTTGATTTCAGTAAGCATTATATGGAGCATAATACAGGGACAAAGAGGTTTTTGCCAAAGCCTCTATCATGTGCAATGTACTATTCAAATAGAGGGGAGATTCCCCATTGATAGTGAATTTCTATTGATGGATGATATTTTGCTGACTGTACCAGGTTTTAGAATACCATCAATCCCAAGGCTGCTCAGAAGAGGTCAACCGAACAATCCATAATGGACATTCTATGAATTTGAATATTTGACCCTTTTTTATTAGTACAACAGTTCCCATATCTTGGATAGGAATGTTTTCTAGGCAATGAGCTTAGATAATTCAATAGGAGAGTGGGCTAGATTGTATTTGTGAAGTTTGAAATAACTTATAACAATCCTAAATTGTTCTTTTATACAAAAACAAAACAAAACATCTTTTTCATGCCAATATTATTACAGGGATTCAACATGACTACAAATCAAATCATAAAAAAATCCCTCTAAAGAATCAAAATCTTAGGGAGCCAAAATATAACAGAAAAATGCTGCAGGGAGGGTAAATAGTAACATTACCAATGAGGGCTTCCTCACCAAAATGGGGTAAAAAAAAAGAAGTCAGGATATATATATATATATTTAATTTTTTTTTCTTTAAAACCCTTACCTTCCACCTTAGAATTAATACTGTGTACTGGTTCCAAGGCAGGAGAGCAGTAAGGGTAGGCAATGGGGGTCAAGTGACTTGCCCAGGGTCACATGTCTGGGAAGTGTCTGAGGCCAGATTTGAACCTAAGACCTCCCGTCTCTAGGCCTGACTCTCAATCCACTGAGCTACCCAGCTGCCCCCTCAGGATATATATGTTTAGAAAAGGAGGGGCTCTGGTAATGCAGAAAAAGTGAGGCATTATAAATGGGCAACAGCACTATACCTCAGAACATGCTAAAAGATCTGAAGGATGGCCATTAGCTCATTGGGTAGATCATTGGTAAATTTGTGGGATAGCATGATCAAGAATAATAGGTGATCAGAATGCACAAATAGGTTTGTTGTTCAGCCATTTCAATCATATTTGACTCTTTATGATACCATTTGGGATTTTTTTGGGCAAAATCCTGAAGTGGTTTACTATTTTCTTCTCTAGTTCACTTTACAGATGAGGAAACTGAGGTAAACAGGATTATTACTTGCCTAGGGTTACACAGCTAGTATGGGTCTGAAGTTGGATTTGAACTCAGGTCTTCCTGAATTTAGGCCTGGCACTTTATCCAGTAACACATTATCAATATAACCGAAGGGAGGATTCTCATCGCTGAGATCATACGTTGATATATTGAAAAATGGAAGCATGATTAATGGAGTTGGGAATGTCAGGAAGAAAAGGGCATAACAATGAGACAAAAGAAAGTTGAACTTTGGACATCTTTAGCTTGAATTGTCAGTGGGGCATGCAGTTGCAGATGTTATAGAATTGTAGAGTTTCACAACTAAGAAGAATGTCAAAAGTCATTTAGTCTAATTCATACCTGAATGAAAATTCAATTGGAAATGTGGTTGTGGGACACAGGAGAGAGGTCAGGGCTGGAGATCCATATTTCAGTTATTTAAAGGGAGGTAATAATGGATACTAAGGTAGTAGAAGGGCTCATTAAAAAGAATATTGTGACAGAGAAGAGAGAGGACAAAGCCATGAAGGGGAAATATGAAGGGAAGGCAAGGAGGAAAATCAGGAGATTGCATTATCATGAAAATTGAAGAATTAGGACAGCACTTTTTAAAATTTTTTGGCCTCGAATACTCTTTATACTATTAAAATGATTTGAGACCCCTTTATAATCTTAAAAATTATATTCTCTAACAATTTTTGTTCATATGGTTATATCTACCAATACTGAACATATTTTAGGTTAAAATAGATAAATTTCCAAAGTATATGTTAACTCATTTAAAAACAGCAAAAATAAATCCATTTACCTATAAATGCAAAGTTAGATTTTTATAAAAAATAATTGTATTTTCCAAAATGAAAAATGGAAGTATCAAGGAGAGTGGTAGTATTCAACCTGTAGGGATATGTAATTTTGTTTGAGATATATGAGAAAAATCCACTCTACACAATTCGTTGGAAAAAAAATTTAAAGACAGATACCATCTTAGTATTATTAAGAAACTATTTTCAATCCTTTTACAGGTTCTTAGGTGTCCCTAAGGGTTCTGAAATAAAACTTTCAAAACTTCTAGATTTGAGAATACCAAGAATTGAAGGATCAATAGTGTCATGTTTCTGGGAAGTTAAGGAGCATTACTATCAAGAAAATGCCATAAGATCAGAAATTAAGAGCTTTTTAATGACCCTAGAAAAAGGGTTTTTCATTAGGGAGATAGTGACAGAAGTCAGATTCAAAGGGAATGAAGAAGTAAATTGCTTGGAAGTAGAGGTAGAGGAAATATACTATTCTTCCAACAAGTTAGGTAGAAGAAAGGTGAGAAATAGCCTAATTGGTCCAAGGATAAAGGGTAATTTCTTCTTTAAAGCTGATATTCTAAAGATATTTTGATAGATTAGGTACTTTCTCTCCTGTGGTATAGATTATAACCTCTTTATGTACTCTAACTCTGTACAACTCTTGTCTATATTCTCCCATAAATCCTCCACAGGGGCACCCTCAATGAACTGGAAGTTCTCTTCTAGGTCTTGTGCCATTGCAAGGATATTAAACACAGGTAGTCCACAGCTTTCTGGAGTTATCCCAAGTTCTCTACACCTGATCAGAAAAACTTCTTTTCTAGTCAAATAACTTTCTGACAACATCCTTTATAACTCTTCACCTTTGAACTTCTTTAATGAAAATATGTTGTAGACTATTCAGTCAGTCAGTCAATTAACAATTAATTAATATTAAGTGCCTATGTTCCAGGTACTAGTCTAAGTTTTAGGGATACATTGCTCCTCCCCCAAAGTTTGATAATATATGTAACATTATACAATCCTTTGTCCATCTAATGAGAGAAAGGAGGTATGTAGACTATTAGAGCATCATAAGAAATGACAAAGAAATTAGATATTGAGAGGAACCTGGGGCCACTTTGTATGAACATAGCAAAGAGATTGCCAAGATAACTCTTTATACAAAGAAATTAAAGCAGTCTCAGAATGGAGCTTAATCCAGAGCATTTCTTATTTTCTCCAAAGTAATACAATGTACACTCTTCCTTCTGTTCCATCCTGGGCACAGTTCATTGTCCACATTCAGTGTCATATCATTTATATCTTTATCTGTATCTCTCTACATAAACATATATGTATATATGTAGAAACCCATGTATATGCACATATATATGTATAGATGTATATGTATATACATCTATGTAAAATATATGTGTGAAAATCACTGAGGAATAGCTCTCTGTTATCTATCCAACTGCATATAATAAATATAATAATATTAAATTTAATTCATTTTTAAATTGAATTAAATATATTAAATTCAATTCATAATTAATATAAAATTAAATAATATAAAAATAATAGTAATGACCAGTAGAATAACAATTACTTTGAAATGTAACATTCTCAATCTATAGATACTTCCTATAGATCTTCTGAAATCAGTCTCAAATTCATAGCAGACAGTCATACAATTATCATGCTATAAGCAATATTAGCTTCTGAGGTCAATACAATGGCAAATTTTATTTTCCCAGTTCAGTGACGACAAGAAGCTGTGTAGCAGAATGTGTAATTATCATAGGGATTGCATAATTGTCATAAAATTCCAGTTTTATAAAAGTTAAGAAACTTGTTATCTCCCAGAATCCAGGAAGTGAACTGCTTGGAGAAGGCACAATGGAGATGCCTGCAGAAACCTCACACTGCACTGAAAGATCCAGAATGAACTTTGGGTTGTAGTGAAATTGAACTGTGGGGGGTTACAACACATTTACTTTGTATGTATACTCTTATGCTGAAGGGGACTGCCCCCTAATGGGCTTTTTGACAATGTGCCTAGCAATCATTGGTTTTGTTATCTTTCCCTTTTGTCCACAAATTTAATTTACAATTTGGTTATGTTTACAAGATCCAATGGGGAGACTAGTCTCCCAAAGGATCTCGGGGGGATTGTGAAATTACAATCTGTCACCCTAAAAACTATGATCTCTAGTATCCCCAGCAAAACTATGATTCCCAGAACCCTACTCACTTCCTGTCGTTACATGTTGATATAGACAGGAGGTAAATTGGGTGGAGTTCCATGTCTAGAGCTCTTCTTCTTCCTGTTGTTGGCTTTGGTGGAGTTTGCATTTTGATTAGGTAGAAAACTTAGTCACATGGTTCTATTATGTCAGATAATAAACTTTAAAAAATAATAATTGCAGTATTGGGCATTAATAACTCTTACAAGAAAGAGCACTAGATGAGGTAACTCCCTCTATTTTATTTCCAGTTCTACTACTAATTAGTCATGGAAAGCTTCTTAAACGTGGGCCTTACTTTCCTTAGTAGTGAAATGTGGAGTTTGGTTTTGAGGATCACAGAATTATAGAATCAGAGATTTGGAAGGGACATCAGCAGCTATTTAGCTTAACCCATAAATGCAGGGATCTCCACTATAACACACCTAACAAGTATTCATCTAGACCAGGGGTCGGCAACGTATGGCTCTCGAGCCATATCTGGCTCTTTTGAGGGCCAGATATGGCTCTTTCTGCAGGAGCCATAAAGTCCATTTTTTTTCCAGGCGTTGTTATAGGAGCACGCACTGTGAGCACTGTACAGCTCTCATGAAATTACATTTTAAAAAATGTGGTGTTTATGGCTCTCACGGCCAAAAAGGTTGCCGACCCCTGATCTAGACTCTGACTAAAAATATCCTAGCTTGGGAAGACAGAAGGTAACCCATTGCCTCTCTAGGTTCAACAATTATGCAAATGTTACAAAGTTTTTCTTAACATTAAAAGTCCTTCCAGATCTAGCACTCCATGACTGTATAATAATGTACAGTTTTGAGTTTGTTAGATCATCTATTTGAGAGATATTAAGTTGAAGATAACAACTCAAGTCCATCAACACTGAATTTTGTACTATTTTTACAGAACATTGAAATGATCTAAACTGAAGATACAATCTATTGCATGGAAGACCACCTTTTATAAGAAACCAACAACAGTAAAGAAATGGAGAAAAGGTATTGCTGAAACAGTTTATATAGAAGTGATTATTTAAGATTCCTTATTTATGCTCATTCAATGTCAAAACTTATTGATACTAGCTTAATTTTTCTGCCACATTATAGACCACTGAATAAAAAGAAACTGCTTGACTTATTGCTGGTTTCTGGGATACATCTTCTGCTCTCATACTACCTAGAGTTAGAGCATTATGACATCAAAATTTGGCTTTAGAGCATTCTTGATTATATGTAAATGAAGACTTAAAAAAACAATATAGGCACTTTATACAGTATTTGTATTGTATTAGTTATCAGAACATAGCCAAGTGAAAAAACAAAGAGCTATCTGGGCCAAGGACTCTCCTTAATCAAAAGTTTGAAGTTCACTATTGGTCAGGTTCCGGGTTAAGATGGCGGCAGAGTAAGAAGCAGCTCTTAACCTCTCCTGACCGAAACACACAAAACTCCTCAAGGGGACATAAAAACAAGTCCAGACGAACAGAGGAACCCCACAACAGGGCACAGCGTGGAAGGTACGTGGAATCGAGGCATTTCCATGCTATAAAGGGCTCTCACTAAATCGCAGGCTGAGCAACCGCCCCACCCCCACCCCCTCCACACACAACACCTGTAGCTCCGAAGCCAGCTAAAAAGAAATAGAGCAAGTTTGGGGCACCCATCGAGTCATTGGCAGCTCCGGGACCTGTTCCTGAGAGCAGCAAGACTTAGGACCCCATTAAGCCAAAAAAGGCACACGAAATCTGAGCGCGGGAGCAGGACGCTGGGCGCAGAGCTCAGGCTGAGCAGAGCGCAGGCACTGCGGAGGCATGGGTGGAGGCAGACACAGCCAGGAACTAAAGCCTAAGTGGGGAACCAGTGTGGACGGGTATACGACTGTGGAAGCAGCGCCCTGAGACTTGTAAAGGAACCTCCAGCAGAGGATCAAGCAAGGGGGCCCACCAGGGGGCTTGACCTTGGAAAAAACCAGAACTCAGACCTCAGTAGCCAATAGATCGCTGACAGACACTGAGCGCGAGGATAAATCTGAGAAGCTGCTGGGCTAATGATGGCTACTCAGTCACAGGAAGTTCAGAGGAGAAAGAATAATAACAAGAAAAAGAAGTCTTTAACACTCGACAGATTTTACACAGAGAAAATCCAGACAACCGAGCAAACAGAGGAGGAGAACAAACAAGCATCCAGACCCTCCCCAAATAAGGAAAACTCCTCACAAGCTATGGAAGAGTTCAAAACTGAGATTTTGAGGAAAATGGAAGAGATCTGGCAAGAAAATAACAGTTTAAAAGGTAGAATCTTGCAACTGGAAAGTGAGGCTCAGAAACCAAATGAACTAATAAGCAAATTGAACACAAGAAATGACCAGATTGAAAAGGAATACCAGAAGATTATGGCCGAAAACCAGAAGATTATGGCCGAAAACCGAAAGATTATAGCCGAAAATCAATCGCTAAAGGCTAGAATTGAGCAAGTAGAAACTAATGATCTCTCAAGACAACAAGAACAAATAAAACAAAGCCAAAAGACTGAAAAAATAGAAGGAAACATGAAATATCTCAATGAGAGAGTGACAGACCAAGAAAACCGGTCTTGAAGAGACAATTTGAGAATAATTGGTCTTCCAGAAAAACCAGAAATTAATAGAAACCTGGACTCCATACTAACAGAAATAATTCAGCAAAATTGCCCTGAAGTCCTACAACAAGAGGGCAATATAGACATTGAAAGGATTCATAGAACACCTGCGGCATTCGATCAAGAAAGGAAAACACCAAGAAATATCATTGCAAAATTCAAGAGTTTCCAAGCAAAAGAAAAAATCTTACAAGAAGCCAGAAAGAAACAATTCAAATATCAAGGAGCACCAATCAGGATCACACAGGATCTGGCAGCCTCCACACTAAAAGACCGTAAGGCGTGGAATACAATATTCAGAAAGGCAAGAGAGCTGGGCCTGCAACCACGGATCAACTACCCATCAAAATTGACTATATATTTCCAAGGGAAAGTATGGGCATTCAACAAAATTGAAGAATTCCAGGTATTTGCACAGAAAAGACTGGGGCTAAATGGAAAGTTTGATATCCAACCACAAAAATCGAGAGAAACCTGAAAAGGTAAATAAGATACAGAGGGGAAAGAAAGAAAACTTATAATTTTTAAATTTGCCTTTTTAAGGGCCTCAGTGAGATCTAATTATCTGTATTCCTTTGTAGAGAAATGTTTTGTTTAATTCTCTGTAGTGAACTCTATTCACTATTATAATATTCACTATTATAGTAATCA
>NC_058130.1:472885681-472965269 GCF_016433145.1 Gracilinanus agilis | reverse complement strand
GAATGTAATGGACCTCTGTACCAGCAGCAATACAATGACCCAGGACAATTCTGAGGGATTTATGGTAAAGAAAGCTACCCACATTCAGAGGAAGGACTGCAGGAGAGGAAACATATAAGAAAAACAACTGCTTGAACGCATGGGTCGGGGTGGACATGATTGAGGGTGTGGACTCGAAACTACCACACCAATGCAACTACCAACACTTTGGAAATTGGTCTTGATCAAGGACACATGACAAAACTAGTGGAAATGCGCATCAGCCATGGGTGGGGGGGGTGCGGGGGGGTTGAAGGGGAAAGGTGGAGCATGAATCATGTAACCATTTTAAAAATGAATATTAATAAATGTAAAAAAAAGTTTGAAGTTCATGTCCTGCCCCTCCATTCAGAAAGGCAGAAGGTAGTGATGAAGTGGACTTCCAAGGTTGATAATATCTTTCAAGATGATGAGGTTATTCATTCTAATAATGCTGTTCCTGGGTCATGGTAGAAGAGTCAGAGAAATCCCATAGTAGGTCAGCCAGGTGAGAAATGGCTATCATTGAATTGGAGAACCCTAGGAAAGCTTAAGAGGTATCCAGTGATTGGAGATGGAAAATATACACCTAACAAAATCTCTCTCTAAAAAGAAACAGGAAGAAGAATTAAAGTTGTAAATCTCCTGTGAAGAGTCTTCATGAGTCTGAATGGTTTAGTAGCAAATGTTGTTGGTCTAATTTAATTTCTTTTTACAATTGTTGTAGGTCCAGGATAAGTGAGTATGAGTGACCCAACAAGGGTCTTTGACTTCTGCTCCATATGCTATATTTATCAGAAACCTAGTATCTAGACCATTTGTCAATAACAGTTAATAAATATTTTTCAGATGTTTATTATATGCTAAACATCAAATGGACATGACGGTTCCTGGAGAGTTCCAATCAGGAATTCCTTACCAATGGATTACTTTTAGTTTTAATTGAAATAACAAGTGGCACTTTATTCTTTGCAACTTTGATCAATATCAGCTGATGGAGAGAGAGAGAGTGTGCTCATTCATCCTATAGGTTATAACCAGGAGAGGTATTGGTGATAAATTTGGTCAGTCAGAGAAATGAGATTGCTTAACTGAAGAATGATTAAGGTTAAATAAAATAAAATTGAGTAAAGATAAATCTTGTTGTGAAAAAAAAAAACAACAGATTGCAGAAATGCAGGAGTTGAGGGTCATTATACACAAATAAGTTTTGATTATCATACACAAAGGTAATATTGGTACTACAATAATTTCATTTAAAAAAGGGAAATATAGCCCATGAGAGAAAAAATTAATAATAAAGTGGTTGTAGCCTTCAAGATGCAGAAGGAAATGTTTTTTTTCTTATCTTCAAAATGACAGAACCTTAATAGGTCATTGGGAGAGTAACCCAGGCCATTTAAGAATTGAAACAGAAAATGTCCAAGGAAGAAAGTTTAAAGGATGTAGAATTTTAAAGCCCAGAGAAAGAAAAAGGTCAGATTTCAATTTAATTATGATTTTAAGTCTATTCATATTTTCTACACAAGAGTAGCCAGTCTTCACCTTCATCAAGAAAGAAATTTAGAAATTTGAGAGAACTTACAGAATTTATAGCATGAGGGATTGACTAAAACAAGAAAACTTTTCTACTAGTGAGATCTTAAAAATTAGGAAATGGTAGAGGTTAGGGAATTTTCTTCTGTGGATATGTTTTACTCTCTCATTCTCTGTCTCTGTCTCTTTGTCTCTCTTTCTCTTTCTCCCTGTTGACATATATGCGTATTTTTAATTTTTAATTAATTATTTGTATATTTGTTTAATGTGAGGGACTAATGGAAGAGAATTTAATTAGAGACAGTTTAAGAAACTGACAAAATTACATTTCAAGGTTTTTTCTTTTATCCCTTTCAAACTTCCCACAACTTTACAAAATGTTAAAAGCAAAAAATCCTTTGTTCCAAATAGTTCATTAATTATGCTTGGAGCAAGGGTTCAAATGACAAAGTTCCAGTGAAAACAATTAACTGACCCTTCCTAAGATAAAATCCTTTTGTAATCATTCTGAGTTTAGTATTATGCTAGCTGTCTCCACAATAATTTGATGGAAAATTACTATGGGGAAAAACAATTTAGTATTTCTTTTTCTTGCGTACTGATTGATTTCTTTATAGAATTGGTGATAGTATTGACAAAACAAGTTATGCCAGACTTCTTTGTAGATTCCTGCCTTTTTTTTTATCATCTCATGTAAGATTTTTTTTCTATACTATCCAGTGTGAACTCTTTTGTGGCATCATTATGTGGCTTTTAAGTACCTTCTGGAATTCAGTACATTAGAGAAGTATGAATCATCATTCTTGTCTATATCATAAAAATGATTTGAGACTCCTAATTATGGAAATTCAGTCAAATCAATACTCAACACAATGCAATTTATTGTCATTTTCTTAGGAATATTGAATAAATCAGAGGATTACAGATTTAGATCTGGAAAGGACTTTAGAGGCCATCCAGTCCAACTCCTTTATCTTGTAGATGACAATATTCCTTATGTAGTAAAGATGGATTTTCAAAAACAAAGCAACAAAATAGCCTACCTCCTTTGTTTTGCCCCTTCTCCTATCCCTAAAGGTTTTCTGCTTCTGAGCTGAAAGGGCCACAAACATCTGAACAGGAACGCACGCATCTCATCTACACTATGGAAAGTTTTCTAGGGACTTCTTTTCAAAAAGTAGTAATACTAAGAGAAGGCTAAAATGAAAAAAGTTGTTAATTGGATATATATCATGGTAAATCAAGCTGATTCCAGTCCTAATAGCCAGTACTCCAGTGACGAGATTGTCTAATAACATTAATTAGGCTTCAAGAGAAAGATAAAAACTCTTTCCCCAACTTGTCTCAAAACAAGATATTCAGGCACAGATGCCATATTATATCAATCTGATTCTATTGTACATAATAAAGCATGCCCTATGATAAAATCCTGCGGGGAGATGTGTTCAATCAGAAGCCTTTGATATTATTTGAGTGAGAGGTACTTTGAATTTAAAACAAGCAGGGAGAAAAATCTAGCTCTCCTGCAATCAATCTTAATCCACTGTGGAAACCAGTAGGGCTCTTTACGAGCACCATCTACATCTACTTCCTAATGTAAGTGAGAGTTCAGCACGCGAAACTTGTGGATTGTCTTCAAAATCTAATGAACGGAAATTTGTTTTACTTAATAACCAAGTTCCAAATCGACTTTTCAATTACCAAGTTATCACAAATCAAGTCTAGATAAAGATTTTTCCCTTGGCAGGGGTTTTAATGGACACTAGTGATTACAATTAAAGGTAACCTAATAATAATTTAAAATAACTTTCTTGGGTGGCTTTTATCCACATCCCCCAAGAACCAAATGACACATTCATTCTCTATGAGCAGAAAAATAAAATCTCTTCTGTTACATTAACGTACCTTAAACATTCTATGAAGAAGTGAATTTTGGAGTATCACATTATATGAAAATTTTGTTTAAAACTTACCTTGCCCCTTCTTCCAGAGAGAATACTATTTTTGCTTTTCTCTGAACTTTGTTTCAAGAGTTCAGTTCATACTGATAGTTGCTGCAGTATTTCAGCAACAACTTATGTAGTATATTCTTAGCTTTGCGGTCCCCTTAAAAAAAGAAAAGAAAAGAAAATCAGCTCTGGGGAAGAAAAAAATAAGCTCCCATGGGTCCATTTCAGTCTTGTGACTTTGAGGGAAAAGGACAGTATTACAACTCAATCAGGGCTGCTGGAGGCAAAGGCTTTCCTTGCCCTCAGTCTGTCAGAGCCCAGGGATCTGAAAGAGTCCACTGGCCCGAGGAGAAGGTATACATAGCCAGCTACCAAGAAGATGCTGATGCAACCTAAAGCTTCTTGGGAAGGCAGGGAAAACAACAGGAGACAATTATGTTGAGATGATTAGGCACAAATGACGCATGGGTGGGAGGGTGAGGAGGCTGGAGCCATAGACAAGGGAGAGGGGATAGCAGATGCCCTCCTCCTCTCTCCCCCACCCCTTTCAAAAGAAGAGAGAGAAAATAAGGCACGGTGTCTCTGAGTAGTTGAGATCCTGGAGGGTATCTTAACAAAATCAGACTTCAGGGGACCTCATATGGCCTTGTGCAATGGACAGTTTGTGCCCAGAATACCTAGCGAGAGCTAAACTTCCTTGGACATGCTGGCATTATGGAGAGCTGAAAATATCTCACGGCAAATACTTAGCAGCTGCATGATATTTCAGAAACAGAAGACAAGGGGAAAGCTAACAGATTGCAAGTCCTTTTCATTTACTACTGCTTGTGCTTCTAGTGAGTGAATGTAGTATCTCAGCTGAGCTGCCCTTTCAAATTATTGTTAATTAAGTAATACTCCCTAAGAAATCTGTCATTACCAGCAGTCAGGACCTGGTTTGTTGAGTTTGCCGGAGGCAGTTAATACTGCAACAAATGGACTCCTAATTGCTGTAAGAAGTGATTTCATTGGGGACTGTGGTTCACTTTTCCCAGCAGTTTGATAGTATATTTTATTTCTTAAACTTCATCCCTTAGCTCCTCTATCAGGAGCAACACAGGGCCAGGGGGATCATTCTCTAATGATTCACCCATTGCATTCACCATTTTCATTAATGGAGAAACTGTAGTTATTAGTGCTTTTGAAAAAAAATCTAGTTTCATTATGACTAAAGAAAGGCTGCTAATAGCAGATTTTACAATTAACTTTATCCCACCCACCCCTCCTTTTCAATTTATCGCTTTTCCTTTGGGATCGTAAATTCTTCCTACAAAAAATTGTTCCTGGCATGTCACGGACAAGATTTTGACATTGTTACCCTCCTTGTCAATTGTCTTCACCCTAGAAGGGATTTTTCCAATTGCTAAAATAATTAACATTATTGTGTAGTTTAAAGGGTGGGGGAGGAGGATATTTTGGCTCAAGCAGGCACACAGTACCATGGCACAGACTTTACAATGACCTTATCTATAAACATTTTATCCCTCTGTTCCTAACAAAGAGTAAGGAAAAGTATTAAGGAAAAGGGAACTTTTCCACTGTGTTTTAAAAGCCTTCACATGTCAATTCTAAAAGAACTGCTACTTCAGCTTTTTTCTCAGATACTCTCTTTTTCATAATAATGTAATATATTTCTTTCACCTTTTGACTAGCACCTTGGTTTTTAATAAAGTTACACACTTGTTTCAGGAGAATTACACTTTAGAATGCACCTCAAAGGTATTTCATCCTAACCCTTTCATTTGGGTTGAATTAATGCACAGCCCTGCTTGGCTGAAGGAGATAGGAAGGGAGATGGGGGTTAGAGGAAGAGGAAGACTATACCCTAACCAGAGAATTGCAACTTCCTTCCATTTCACATTGCAGCCTTATCTCACGGGAACCTTTATCCATAATAAGGGCATAATTTGGTTGGATTGGACTAAAACTCATGAGATAATGTGTGTAGAATGGTTTTAAAAACTAAATCTTTTTTAAAATGGAGAGTATTCTTATCATGATCATAATGGCAATCTCCCACACAGTAAGTAGTAGGAATCCCCTCTCCTCCCCAAGTTCACATTTATGTTTTTTTTTTTTTAATCCTTCCATCTCTGTGGACACTCAATAGTCTCTCATTTGGCATTCCCCCCCCCCCCCAAGTCCTTGTCTCTCTTTTTTTCCCCATTAAGATGTGAATGGGCTGGTACCTCAACCAATATGTCTATAAATGCCTGAATAAACTTGGAGAAAGGCAGGAGCTCCCTTTGTTTGGTCCCTGGAGGGCTGCATGTCATTCCGCACCAGCTAGCAGTGGTCTCCCTCCCTCACAGTAGGAGCTTTCCGCTAATGGCCAGAACAAATTGAGCTCAAGCTTTTCAGTGCTTCTCCTTTTTCAGTAAGAAAACAGAGGGAAGTGGAGAACAAGCCCATTTCTGACTAGTGACAATACAGCGTAGAAATAGATTGGATACAGTCGGTATAGGAGTCATGTTGTAGACAGCAGTCATGGGATATGCTGTTTTCATAGATGGCTCTGTATGTCTCTGAAATTACCATAACTAACAAAGTCATGTTCTTTATACACAATTCTTCCCAATCAGTCATGAACAAGCTGTGTGTCTACAAGAGTGGGCAAGATTTAAAAAAAATTAAGTTTAAAATTAAAATTAAAAAAATTAATACCATAGGCAAAAACCCGGCAGAAGTGAGAATAAATAGTTACGTTTAGTCTTTTGCCCCATCCTAGTAGTCTTTGGATTCAGAAGAGCATCAGCATCTGTTTTTACTGGTTAGTAAGAAAAAAATGAGTTTCCACTGGAAAAGCTGACCAGAGAACAAAAGCTCATTTAAAAAATGCATATTAAATTTTCTGCATGAGCAAGTCCTTTTAAAAATGTCTGTGAATGCCTGACACTGCATCTCTCTATCTATATATCAACATATATTTGTATAGCTGCCTGCGGTTATAGATACACAGCCACACAGACGTGGATACATAGCTAGGCTGTACGTCTAGCTACCTGGATACACAGACATTTAGATAAGCATGTGCACACACACAAATCTGTTTTTACATGTATAGGTGCTTAGAAAGCGAGCTGGCTGCAGCTGGTGTGCTACATATCTAGATATGTAGTATCTGGATTTTGACAATACTCATGAACTCATTCTGAAAGATAGTTGCAGCTCTAGCTACATTTTATTTTTGCTCAGGACTTTTGGGAACCTGCATTTTTGACAATAGCCAAGTACCCTTTCCCTTTGCCTCTTTCCGCCCCGACAAAGTAGGTAATATCTATGCTCCCAGTGCTTTCCTTAAGAGAGGGCAGAAACAGTATTCTCAGCTCATGCTACTCTGCATCTGCTGCCCTGCCTAGTGTAGGTGCAAAGAACAAGATGCCTCCATGCCAGGTAGCTCCGGTGTCCTGTTCCCCATACCCCCTTTCTTGCCTCCTGTCATGAGTGGTCTCCCCTACCACCCCCTTGTAAACGCTTTGAGTTCAGGGATTGCTTTTGTTTAAAACCATTTTTTTAAAAAAATTAATTGTAACCCCAGTACTTAGCAAAGTTCCTGGCACTTCTTGTTGAGTTGTTTTCAGTCATGTCCAACTCTCTGGGACCCCTTTTGGGATTTTCTTGGCAAAAAGAGTAGAGTGGTTTGAAATTTTCTTCTCCAGTTTGTTTTACAGATCAAGAAACTGAGGCAGATAGAGTTGACTTGCAGTATCTGATGGTAAATATGAACCCAGGAAGACGTCTTTCTGACCTCAAGTTCCACATTCTATCCACTGAGCCATTTAGCCTCTCTGCCTGGCACTTAGTAGGTACTTAATGAATGTTTATTGGATTGAATTGGATTAGACTGGCAGCCAACACTCCAATGCTTGGTTTGCCAAAAGTTTTGCTTCAAATATCCCTTATCTCTCATCAGAGACTGTGCTGGGCCTGGGGCCTCCTTTCTCCCCCAACTCCATCCAATTCCCCATGGAGCCTTAATGTAGACTGCATATCCTACAGCGTGGCTAGGTAGAGAGAGAAGAATTAATGTTAAACAATGTTAAACTTGACAGCAAGCTCGGAAGATGGATCACAACTGCCTGAGCTGACAGACCACCTGTTTGTGTGACAGCCCAGTCTATATTTTAAAATACTGCTTTTTAAATATATAAACATTTGTAGTGAATGTTTTTAAACTTTCTTTCCACAAGGGTTAAGCTTTGCTCAGCTGCTTCCAAAGTGACTGAAGGCAGACAAGATAGTCAGTGGAGCCAACTGAATGGCCTTCCATCTGCCCTCTCTTTGCTTGGAAATAACCAAGCCAGGCCAACAGCTTCTGGTCTGTTCTGCATTTCCCGCCCACCCCCCCTCCTTCTGATCTGAAGGAGAAGCTGACATGAAACAAACACGGCATTTCCTTTTCAAAATTGGATTTTGAAATTGGCTTCATTTTTCCAGGAGCACAGCCCAATCACATTTCCTCCCCCAGCTCTGTGATTGTCATGAACAGTTTGTATAGAAAGCACGAAATCTGGAGTCAATTGTCGAGGAAAACTTTTGGGGGGAGAGAAGGGAGATGGAGGCGGGTGCAGGGAAAGAAGGGAAAGAATTTCTCATGGTCAGAGATGATAACAGTGGCGGGAGAGCACAGCAAATGAGGAAATAAATTAGAAATAAAGAAAAGTTTTGCTACTCTCTTATTTACCTCTTATCAAGGAAAGTAAGTATGGAATGGTAGAGGGTGCTTGTGAACAATTTGGTTATCATCTTCTCCAAGCTGTATTGAACATTAAACGGTAAGATGGGGTCATGGAATGCAGCTCATCCAGCAAAATAGAAGTGATGAATTACTACAAGATAGGCCCTCTGGGTAGGATGTAGGGCACACGGGTGACAATAAGGTAACTCATAGATCAATTCCTCTCTGTTGAATTGAAGAGGAAAGATCTTAGGCAGACCAATCAGAAGAAACAGAAAAATACAGTCCATTTTTTTTTCTGGCTGTGACTGTCCTAAGTGGAATGATTTAGTAAATTTTACTTCTACCCTTCTGAATTTATATAAAAAGGGATAATTTGATTTTTGAGGCTTGGAGTTAGTGCTTTGGAAAGAGAATCAGGCTCAGAGTTAGGGGACATGAGTTTGAATCCCAGTTTTGAACTACATTGACCCCACTTCCACCCCCATTCTTTACATCCTTAGCTCTTAGAAGTTTCTTTATATATGTATTTCTATTACCTAATAGATGCTATTTCCCCCTAATATAATGTAACCTATTTGAGGGCAAGGTCTGCTTAGGATCCTATAGATTCACAGGGCCTAATACCCAGTGGATGCTTAAATAAATGCTTATTGAATGAATGAGGGAAGCAATCAAGCAAGGAAGGAAGGAAGGAAGGAAAAAAGAAATAGCTATGTAACATTGGGTATCACTTCATCTCCCTAGGCCTTATTCTTTTTATCTGTAAAATGAGGAGGTTGGACTAGATGAACTCTATAAATCCTTGTAGCTCTCAAATCATCAGAGAGCCTATTTTTACAGATGAGAAAACTGAAACAAACAGGATTAAGCGACTTGCCCAGGGTCATAAAATATATCTGTTTACTAAATATCTGAACCTGATTTGAGTCCAGGACCAGGGCTCTATCCCCTGCCCCTAGGACAGTGATAGGCAAACTACAGCCTGTGGGCCAGATGAGGGGGGGGCCCTGAAATGTTCTATCTGGCCATGCCACATTATTCCTAATCTGAGGAATACAACGAGTAGGATACAATACAATGAAACTTAGAAAGAGTTGCCTTAGAAACAGACTGACAGAGGAACATTTCCTTTCCTTTTGCCCCCTCTTTAAAAAGTTTGCCCATCACTGCCCTAGGAGGTTCTGTAGTTCTTGAATATTTAGATTGACTCTTTTTATCCTTTGTAAACCATGCAGTAGGAATTTAACCTTCTGGCTCCTCAGTTTGCCATCTCTGCCATCCACAGGCATAATAAGAGGAAGGACATGCTACTATGAGACAGAACCATTCAATGTGGGGTGGAATTGTGGCCACTAGGTGAGACTTGGGCCAGGCAAGCTTCCTGTTGGTGGCTGCCAGAGCAGAAGGAAATGCCACGTGATTTGCTTTAAGGCTTTTCTTCAGAGTTAAATTCTCTGGCAGTAGAAAGAACTCCTAGCCTTGGCTTTTATGCGGTCAGTCTGATTTTCATCTTCTGGCTTTGGGGCAATATACAGGAAAACAAAATGAACAAATTTGCTTCCACTGCTTTAATGGGTGGGGAGGGTAGTGGATAGAGTGAAGGGGAGGTGAAGGGAGATGACTTTCCTTTTCTGACTTTCATCCCACTTGTCAGAGTTGCAGGGGAGATTTCCCCAAAGGCTATTGAATTAACAAGAGTAGCAATTGATGACTAATGGGCAATTGGAAACCTGGCAATGATGTGCTTTAAAGTCCATTTAGCTTATCCAAAAAAGCTTTCTATTTTGTTTTATTTTTAAATCCACTATTTACTGCTCATGTGTAGAAAGTGCCAGCTTCCCAAACAGGAGAGGAATGTAGAGGAAGTGAGGCCTTAAAATTCTCACCAATCGGGGTATGATATGGAGCACACTTGTCAGTGAAAAGGAATATAAAAAGGAAAGATGATAATAGGTAGAATAGGTGGTGAGCTATTCAAGCCAGCAGATACACAAGTGATAATACCATCACCAAGACTATAAGTAAACTCTCTTGTGGACTGCCCATAATCTTATGCTTTTGGAGACCTTCATTTTTCTTGATTTTATTCTGTCTCACTCACAACTTATTCCTTTGACCTCTGGCTACACACATCACTTAAAAAAAAACACCTTATTTTCTACCTCAGTAACAACTGGAAGACAGAAGGGCAAGGGCTAGCTAGGCAAAGGGGATTAAGTGACTTTTCCAGTCATACAGCTAGGAAATGTGTGAGGTCAAATTTGAACCCCAGACCTTCTGACTTCAGTCTTGGTGCATTAACCATGGTGCCACCTACTTGCCCCTACACACACATCACTTTTTAACATCGATGACTTCACTCTATGGACATCATTCATGAATCATACTTCAAATTACTCTGCTGTTGAATCCTTGGCTAAAACCTGCAAGGGATGTTATTTGGAAATGTTAACAGAGAATGATCTGGTTATAAAAGGGAAAGAATTTGGAAGATTGACAGAGTTGGTATCATTTAGTGTTAATCTTTGCTTTTTTGCTTTTCGATGTCCATTTTCAAATTGTTTTTAGTCTTCTCCCTACAAAATCCAAGGAATCTCCTCAATTACCTATTACTACTTACTCCACAGACATCTATCTAGAAAAGAAGAATTTATTCTTTAAGTGACCAGACCCAATGTTGCTAGACCTGTCTTATCCAATGACAAATCTGTGAAGAGCCATGTACAGAAGGTGAATGAACTGTAGTTGTTTAATATGTCATGGTTAATTTCAAAATGTGCTTTCAATTTGTGAACATGATTGTTTTCTTATCAGAAGGAGTAGGGAGGGTAGAGAGTGATATGTAGGAAAAAAGCTAAGGAAATTTGATGGCATGAATAGATAAAATTATAAGAAAGTATGCTTTTAATTATCAAACCTTTTAGTGTATAGACATAAACTTAAGAGACAACTTACTGAGTTTGATAGCTTCCTGGATTTTAACAACTAAATTTATAATAATTTAAATGTATCACATGATGTGGTCATTTGAGTTTCATCCAGATTTTGAAAGCAGAGTTCAATTGATTTGACTAAAGTCTTAAACTCAATCTCCAATTAAGGCTGGCTACATTCCTCTCACATTGTTTTATTTGATATGTATTTTATTACATACATACTATGTATAATTGCACTTCATGGGGAGATAAGAAAATTTAAAAAAAAGAATAACCCCTATTTGCAAGGAGATTCTAATATCTTAAGGAATGATTAGATATATAGAAAATAACTATCTTACTATTTTGTTGTTGTTAGTCATTCAACCATGTCTGGGGTTGTTACTCCATGGACTGTGGAAGGTATCATGGAAAGTAGATGGCATCTTGTCTATCTCCCAATGTCTGCTCAAGCTCACGTTCTTGGCTTCCATCATACTTCCTATTCATCTCATGATCTGCCATTCCCATTTTGTTTTGCCTTCAGTCTTTTCCAACATCAGGGTATTTTTCAACAAATCCTTCAGTTTAGAATATCACAAGCACACAGAGAAATTCAAGTAATTTTCTTTACAGTTTTTACAAATTTCTCTACAAAATGATGAGGAATTCTTTCTTCTTAGAAGAGAGATTGTTACTGGTTGAAGGGATTAAAGAAGGCTTCATGTAGGAGTTGACAGCGGCATTGGTCTTGAAGAATGGATTATTTTTCTTATGTCCAAACTGTGGTTTTGAGTGGTCTGGCTGACATCAGTTGGATTTTACACAGGGATTATTTTACACTTGGTTTCTGATTAGTGGGTGTGGTTTGTTCAGCTTCTTTCAGTATTAGGACAGCCAGCTTTTTCTTCTAGCCAGCCTATTAGTTAGGACATTTGAATCTATAATCATTTTGACAGGAAACTGTCAATTTCCCATAGCTTGCTATACTCTGGCTAATAGACACAGGCTGCCGGGGTTGAACAACATGGAGAATCAATGCTGCCAGAAAACAGATGGAAGGGGAGATTTTTGGAGAATTGCCTAACGGCTGCCCATTGTATACATGAGTGTTTTATGTGGGGGCATAGGGAGGAGGAGTAACTTGTGTGAGCTGTCCAGATAACATATTGGGCGGGTTTGGTTGAATTGGGGTGGAGGGAGAATAGGCAGGGAAAATCAGTTGCATGTTACGAAGAACATTTCAGATGGCCTCATCCTGTTTGTGGTCAGCCAGGAGAGACTGCCTCCCTAGAAAGATTCTTCTAGTATGGGCTTCTATGTCTGTCATGGTCTGATTCCAAGCTACCTTTCCAGCCTCATTGATGACCCTCTCTTTTGTTCTCTCCATGTTCTAGCGAAATGGGGCTCCTTACTCTTCAACAACCTCATCCTGCCCAATTTGGAGTGCTCTCCTTTCCATATGTTACCTTCATTCTTGAAATCTTCTCCCTCATCTTTGCTATCTCAGACAGCAGTCTTCACAATATCTTCCAAGCCCAGGGACATGATCCTTTCTACTTTCCAGAAGGAAGGGATTTATCCTTCTTTGAAACTCTCTCACCTCTCTTTCATGCACATAATAATTTTCTAATTCATAGAACATTTTCTTATCTACATATATAATCTCTCTATTAGACTGTAAGCCTTTTATAGGGCAAGAGCCAAGTAATTTTTCATCCTTTAGTCTTAAAAGCATGGTGCCTAGCATATAATGGACAAGTAATAGGTATCAAACTAATGAATACTGAATTATTTTATAAATTGTGAGCAGATGATCATGCAACAAATTTGGAAGGCTCAGAATATATGAACAGAATTCTGAGATGTAATAAAATAAACCCTATAGCAAAGTTAATTGGATGTATAATGGTATGCATAATTATTATATACTACATGATGATAAGGAATAAATAATAAGTAGCTCATAATTCCTACAATTAATAATAATTATCCACAGTTAAAGTTGAATGTCTAGGGTCAACTGAGAAGGAGGAGGAAGAAATTGGGTAAAAGATGCTTCTCTAATGGTATAACAGCAAAAACAACCAGACTTTGGGGTCTTTGAGTCATATTTGCTTTAGTCTAAGATTAAAGTAGATTCTCATTATTGTGACTCCTTTTGTTGATCATCAAAGATGCCTCAGAAAAACTTGGACCTAAGGACTGAGGAATAAGTAGAAACAGAGTAGACAGGCAATGTGTTATAGGAAAAAGACCCCTGTTAAAATTTTGGCCCTATTTATAGTCATTTAACCTTCTCTCAGCCTCAATTTCTTTAACTGTAAAATAAGGATGAAAATAGCACCTAACTTTCAGAGTTATTGTGAGGATTAGAGGAGATAATGTATGTAAAGTACTCCACAAATCTTCGAATGACATATAAATTCTATTTTCATGATATGATGGTAATTATCATTGCCATTGATTGTGTGGCCTTGAGTAAGTCACTTAACATTCCTTGACCTCACTTTCTTTATTTGTAAAGTAACAAAGTTGGACTAGATGATCCTGCTTTATGCAGATGATTCTATGATTCTATGGAGCCCCTCTGCTCTTAGGTATTTTTCATCTGTAGAAGGAAGGCATTGATCTGATTATTTTTAAGGTTTTCTCTAGCTATGGAGCACGAATTCTTAACCTTTTTCATGTCATGGGCATCTTTGGCAGCCTGGTAGATCCCTTCTCAGAATAATATTTCTAAATGTTTAAAATGAAATGGGATTTATATTTTAATACATTGTTCTATTAAATATTTGTTACATTAAAATATAGTTATTCAAATATTATTTTAAAAGCTCATGGCTTTCAGGTAAAGAAAACCTCCAGTCCAGAACTTACGCTAAAAAGATGGGGAAAGAGGATCTCTCTATTGCACATGGGAAGATTTTAGTGGGGGATTTCCAGCTAGGGATGCTGGAAACTATATGTAAACTCTCCTCTCTTTCTTCTTAGAAGACCTCTTACAGTCTATAAATAGATTGAAGAGTTGGCTACAGTGGGAGACTTAGAGCAACCAAAGGATGGGAGGAAGGCTCTGGGCACCTCCAGGGCAGAAGGTGAAGAAGCTGCTAAGGAGAAGAGGAACCAAATAAGACAAGCAAGAAGGATGAATAAAGGATGCTGGGAAAAAGAGATGCTGAAAACAGAGGTCTAAGGCTGCTTGAGGTAAATAGGAAGCATGTTATTTTGTTATGAGGGTAGACACACACAGACTGCTCAGGAGAAACAAGATCTGCTCATCTCAGGGGGCTGAGACCTTGGGGGCTTCCTTTCTCATGGTGAAGCAGCTCTGACCTATATGAAACAGAATGACTGACTCCAGGCAGGCTTCCAAGATACACACCTTTCTGCTACTTTGTGTATCCATTGAACTTCTCATAACTTTGATTATTGGCTAAATGGGGTTGAATCTCAATGAAGTCATTATTGGCAGGCCTCACACATACTTGTCTCTCTTTAACCTTCCCCAAATAGTTTTTTGGCACATGAGCCCTTTATTGCTTCATCTTTAAATTCCTTGTGAAGGCAATTAAGAAGGATCTGTAATTTTGCTAAATTGGTAGCATTATTCTGTCCATACCAGAATTCTAAAAATAAAAATTACATCTAGTCATAGAGAAAAAAATCCCTAAGCACACTTCATTATTTGTTAATTGGATTTAATGGCTATTTTTACTTGATTTGAGATTATAGGTCCAGAGCTAAAACGAACCTTTGAGGCCATCTAATTGAGTCCCTTTATTTTGTAGATTAGGAAACTGAGGGTCACTGAGGTTGAATCATTTTTCCAAGGCCAAACAATTAGTATTAGAGACAGAATTTGAACCCAGGTCTCATGACTCTAAAGTCATTGTTTTTTTCCCCACTGTCCTCTGCTTCTTCCTCCAACAAATGAGATGGCACATGTATTTATTAACATATATATAATTATACAAATCTTAAAGCATCATACATGTATATGTTTGATATAAAGATAAGTCCCATGTTCCAATTCATATGCCTTTATTTTCCTTTTAATTATAAAATACATTTCATATATTTATATAATTCTATATAATTTTATATTTATATATAAATTTAGAGTTTATATATGGATATACATTTATAATTAAAAGTAAATATATTTCATATATTTAAAAATAAAAGATCATATACTAAAAGTCTCTAAAATGAGTCTCTAAAATTTCTTTTCCAATCAGCCATAGGATAAAGTAATCCCAGGTTGTTCACTTGCTCATGTACTTTGTGACTTTGTGATTGCCTGTCCTTTACTTGTCATTAGCACAAAGACCTAAAGTATAATAGTTTAAAGTCCTAAAAGCAGCCAGACAATAGCTAATGAAAGTTGTGGTTTTATACTGGATTCTTGCATACATTGCTGCTATCTTGTAACATAAAAGGTCTCTCACTTAACTTGCTCAATTGAATGATACTCTTATAGAATCCTACTGCATGTAATTATTGTTGTTTTTATTTAGTTGTTTTAGTCATTGTTTNATATTTATATATAAATTTAGAGTTTATATGTGGATGTACATTTATAATTAAAAGTAAATATATTTCATATATTTAAAAATAAAAGATCATATACTAAAAGTCTCTAAAATGAGTCTCTAAAATTTCTTTTCCAATCAGCCATAGGATAAAGTAATCCCAGGTTGTTCACTTGCTCATGTACTTTGTGACTTTGTGATTGCCTGTCCTTTACTTGTCATTAGCACAAAGACCTAAAGTATAATAGTTTAAAGTCCTAAAAGCAGCCAGACAATAGCTAATGAAAGTTGTGGTTTTATACTGGATTCTTGCATACATTGCTGCTATCTTGTAACATAAAAGGTCTCTCACTTAACTTGCTCAATTGAATGATACTCTTATAGAATCCTACTGCATGTAATTATTGTTGTTTTTATTTAGTTGTTTTAGTCATTGTTTGAATCTCAGTGACCCTATTTGGGGTTTTCTTGGCAAAGACACTGGAGGGGTTTGCCACTTCCTTCTCTTAGCTCATTTTCACACACGAGGAACTAAGATAACTAGGGTTGAGTGACCCATCCACGATTACACAGCTAGTGTCTGAAATCAGATTTGAACTCAGGTCTTCCTGATTGCAGATTGAGTGCATTATCTATTGCACTACCTACCTGCCTCCTATTGCACAGAAACTATTGGTTACTGACTTAGGTAAAATTACAGAAAATGGTCATAAATATTGGATGCTATGCCAGGGAGTTTAGTTATCAACGGTTTGAAAAGAGTTTATTTTCGGATATTTCCATGGAATGGACCTCAAAGAAATTGAGTTATGGCTATTGTGCTTTTTTTTCCCTCAAAATTTTCTTGAATTAAAAAATACTTTTCAAAATAATTTTTGGATGTCTTTTTTATGTTTCCATCTTTTATCAGAAAGAAAAAAGAACCTTCACTCTTACCCCTTCTTCAGACTATATCCTCTCTTGTAACTAAATAAATGAATTGCAGAAAAAATACTTCATACTTTTATCCTCTTATAAGAGCTAGTTAAACAAATTATGTCTTTGATCTGATCATTCATTAAGAATATTGTCTGCATGTTATGGATCCATAATTTTAGTTCACATGTATGTAGAGATTTAAAGCTTAAAGAAAACATTGTGAGGCAGGCAATGTTATTACTCCCAGTTAATAGACAAGGAAACTATTGCTCCGATTTAGTGGGATGACTTGTCCTGAGTGACATAGCTAGTAAGTTGCAGAACTGGAATTCACACACATCTTCTGCCTGCAAGACCAATACTCTTTCTCTGACACCACTGCCTTTGTTCTTTCAACTGTAATACGTATAGACTGTAAAAGTTTAAAAGCAGATTTGTGTATGCATGTTAGGGAGAGCCTTTGCTGGAAGCCATAGACATTCTGAATGGAATGCAGGGGGTAGGGAGGAGAGTGCTGGGCAACAGACAGGCTGCTGAGCTGTGAGGGGGTCAGAGCAGAAGTGTAATCTGCAGTCCCTTTTTGACCTGGGATCTTGGAGAGTGGTGAAGGTTGAAAAGGCTGAAGATATAATCCTGCAAGGCAACTTTGAGTAGGGAAGTGGCCTGTGACCTGGTGGACAGTTTGCAGACATCACTCCCTACCTGGTTACTTTGGATCATTGACTGTGGAGGAGTTGGTTCCAGGTAACCTGATAACATCTCTGGAACAGTTGTGAGACCCCAAATCCAAGCCCTCTTCCTCAGGTCCTTAGCCAAGATGTCAAAACCTGGCAGAAGCCGGTTGGCTAAGGAACTTACCCCTTTTGACTCCAGTCCTGGGTAGTTAGTCATAGCTTCACCTAACCCCCTTTCTAATCCCCTCATATTATAATTAAACTGTTTCCCTGTGTGTTTTCTAGTACTTTAAAGTCCTCTCTGTGTGTATTTAATACTCTGAAGTTATTCCAGGCTGGGTGGGGCAGGGTGACAGTTAGTGCTTTTAAACTTTTACAGCCTATACCTATTACACTATGAGGCTTAAAGGAATAAATTTTGAGGAAAAAAAATCAAACTAAAGATAACCTAAATGTCAAAATAGTTGTAGAATAATTAAATAATGGAGTATATCAACACAGTGGAATGCTACTACAATGCAATAAAAATAGTTAATATGAGGACTATCATATAAATAAATAGGTGAAGATTTACAGGAAATTATGTGAAGTATGTCTCTTTAATTTTTAAACATGATGTTATTAACTTGATTTTCTGTCCATTTTGATTAGTTTGTTAGTGATGGAAAATTTGTTTTTGGTCTGCCAAATGAGAAATGTCTCAATGGAATTCTAAATTTAGATATCGCCCTGCCATGAATTTCCTTTTCTACAAAAAAGGAAATCAGATCCAATAACAGTGCATGAGAAATTGTCACATTAAAATAGTTCCCCCAATAAATGTCAGCAGTCACAGGAAAGAACTAACAAGTATAGCTCTCTCTTATGTCACTTTCTTTCCTAGTTTCTTTTTCTGGATGCCTAACTATAATTTAAATTAGTTGCAGTGTTTTACTGTCAGTTAACACTAGTGAACCATTTTCTCTGATGAGAGGAAGGATTAGAGTTGGTAGATGAGTGGGAGAAGGATGTTAATCAGGGAAGACTTTGTTTGTATGTGTGTGTGATAGAATTTAGAGTAGTAAAAAACCTTAGAAATAATTTTGTCTAGCGTTCCCATTTTATAGATAAATAAACTGAGATGTAGAGTTGAAGGGACCTGCCTAAAGTCACACAATTTATAAATGTAGGATTTGAACCCAGGTTTTCAGACTGCTTCTCACTGTCATATTTCTTTTAAAAATATTTAATTTTTCTCTAATTACGTGCAAAAATATTATTTTTGCTCCGTATTCTTTTAATCCTTCCCATTTTCCCTCTTTTACTCTCTCATACCCCTCATTCCTCCCTGAAATGGTAAGCAATCTGATATAGATTTTACATGTATAATCATGTAAAACATTTTTCTGTATTAGTCATTTTGTGGAAGATATTTCAAAAAGAAAAGAAAAAAGAGGAAAGAAAGTGAAAGATATGTTTTGGTCTGCATTCAGAGTAAATCACTTCTTCCTTTGAAGGTAGGTGAATTTTGCCATACTTCTTAGAGAGCACACTCTCTCATCTTAAGAACACAACAAATTTATAGGAGTGTTTAGGGGTAATTGCTTTACCCATAGTATAAAGAACTCTGACTCCAAATCTAAGAGTCTTTCTTCTGTATTATTGTACACTTCAATTGTCATAGTTTCCTTTTGGGAGAATCATCTCAGTCTGCTGCAAGTGGCCATTCTATATTCTACTTCTAAATCCATGGCCAAGTTCCATTTCTGTCCAGTGTCTGCTAAGCTTCTATTATGGCACAACTGTGACAAAGCAGTACAATCTGCCCTTTTCTCCTTTCTCCACATCTCCCCCTTTCATAGTCAATGTCCTTCCCAACCTAGGCTCTTCCTACCTTTCCAGGCTTCTTATATTTTATTTCTTACAAGTAAGTTTCCTGTAAATGATGCCTAGAATACTCTTCCTCTGCATTTCCACCTTTTCCTGATTTCCTTCAAGTCTCAGTTTAAATCCTTCCATCTATAGGAAGTCTTTCCTGATTCACCTTAATGCAAGTGTCTGAAAGTATCTCCAATTTTTCTGTTGTATATCTCATTTATATGAGTATTTGCATGTTGTCACTCCCATTAGACTGTCGGAATAAACTACTAATTGATTGTCACCTTTGAGGCTCATAAAAATATCTATGTATGGAGAGAGGGAGGGAGGGAGGGAGGGAGAGAGAGAGAGAGAGGAGAATTAGACTTTACTGTCTGATTTAAGAGAGAAAATATAACAGAAGGAGCAGCTACTTTGAATCTGTGGTCCTTTATAAGAAAGGAACAATGTGTTAGAGGAGAAAGATGATTGGATTCAGAATCAGAAAACTGAAAACTCAAATCTAAGTTTCATTTCTACATGTACTAACTAACTGATAGGAAACAAAGTCATTCAGTTTGTGACTATTTCCTTTTCTGTAAAATGAAGATGGGACATGAGTGGCTACAGTGGTTAGAGTCGGGAAGGTCTGAGCTCAAAATCTGGTCTCTGACAGTTATGAGTTTGTGGCCTTGAGCAAGAAATATCATCTCTCTGAGTCTTAGCCAAAGACTGTAATGGCTCCCAAATCCTATTTCAGTGTAGAGTTGCCTATATGGTTGGAGAGTTCCTGCAAAATGGCAGGAAACAGGAAGATAGGGAGAAGGGTGCTAAAAATAATACCTCTACTACCTTTATCAGAGAGTTGTTGAGAGGGAAGTGCTTGGTAAACTCTAAAACATGACTTGAAATGGAGCTACTTTTAATGATCCTCTCAGAACCTTGGAGACCACCACAGGTTGTAGAAGTTCATTCATGTTTACTTAGCACTAAGGTAAGTATTACCAAGAATCACATCATATCTAGGCATTTTTAATTCAATGTTCCAAATGCTTTAAATACAAAGATTATGATACTATTACTCCAAACTATTATATCCACAGCTACATTTAAAACTGATGGATATAATTTGGCATTTAGGAGCTATCATGGTATAATTAGGCAAAAATATTGAAATAAATTTCATAAAATGTTGGAAATCATAAGCTCTTTAGAAGTGGATCTCTGCTTCCTAGGTAAATAGAAAAGAATTCAGACTGCAGTCATTGCAGAAGATAATAAAGGCAATCAAGGAGAACCAGCTCTACCTTGCCTTGGAGGAGTTTTAAAGCAACCACTTTACCCAATTAACATAAAATACACTTGAATTCTAAAGATTTACTCTGTCATCACCTTCACACTGAGGCAAACACAAATCCTGGGCTGGTTTACTTTCCTTAATTCATAGGGAATTGCAGGACCAAATTCTGTAGCTCTTCAGAGTCTGTGAGCAATCTGCCTTCAAGTTAAATTATTGGATTATGGACCCTACAGGCTTTGTGAGATCCTGCAGGAAATCATAGGTAATCTCTGATAAGACAAACTCCTTGTGCTTGCCCAGCCCTGCAGGGATGCTTTCTGTTGATTTATGTGAAGCTAAAGAAATGACTGTGTACAGTTTTTCCTTTCCATCTCTTACATATGTGTCCAAACCCAGCTGCATAGTCCTAAGAAGGGGGAATGGCTGTACTGTACAGCTGGCATCCCAACCCATTTTCCAAGTGACCTTTACCACAGCAGCTTCCTTCTATTATTTTGTGATATTGTCTTGTAGGGGTGAAGACCCTTCCCTTTTTTTCAAGGTCATTGACTCCAAAGGAGGATGGGAAATAACAAATTAAGTAAAAAATTTAATTACATTTCTTTTGGATATTTTACTTTGGAGAGAGAAATGTACCATGGCCCACTGATATAATCTTGGTTTCGAGAAAGAAAGCATAAATCTCTTTTTAGGAAATGAAACATGTGATAGAAACTACCTACTAATCCTATATTATGCTCAGTTGAAAGAGGGAAAATAGAGAGTAGAGAGAGAGACAAATGAAGAAGAGATGCAAGTGAAAAGAAAGAAAGAGTGGTAGATAAGGAGAGAGATAAGAAGAAAGACAATGATAGAAGGGCACAGCCAAAGATAGAGATGATATAATTCTGGAGAAAACTGTAGTATTTGATACAACAAAGGAATAATAAATCCAACAAATAACAACACAAAAAATCCCCCAACTTTTAAGCAGTTAATGTTTATAAATCACCCTACTGGGAAATAAGATGGATAAAATATTTAATTAAGACCAAATTCTGGCTTTCAGGGCTTTCAGTTTACAAATAAACCTTTTGTTATTTACAAATTACTTTTAAGAAGTTTCAAAATAGTCTATTATAGCTAGGAGTTTGAAAGTTCATAGCCTCAATTCTCCTGATTTCACTGAATAACAAATCAAGGATAAGTAAGTTGCTCAAGGATAAAGTGGAAGCTTCAGAGGTGTTATATGAATTTAAGATCACTGATTCATCCAACCATCCATCCATCCATCCATCCATCCATCCATCCATCCATCCATCCATCTATCGAATAAATGTTAAATATTAACTACAGACAAATTTGATAGCACATTGAGAGCCTATCTTGAAGGTAGGTATATCTGGGGTTCTCATAATTTCAGTGCCCCAGGCAACTTTCTAATATTTTTAAGTTATATGGAAGTTGTTCATGGAGAAGAAAAGAATGTCCATTGATAGAGGGAGCTTCTTCTTTGAGAGTTGTTATTCAGTTGTTCAGTCATGTCTGACTCTTCCTGACACAAAGCCCTTCTACCCTCCACTATCTTCTGAAGTCTGTCCAAGTTCGTGTTTGTTGTTTCCGTGGCACTATCGATCCATCTCATTTTCTGCTGACCCCTTCTCCTTTTGCATTCAATCTTTCTGAACATAAGGGTCTTTTCCAACTCCTGTGTTCTCATTATGTGGCCAAAATCTTTGAGCTTCAGCTTTGGCATTTGACCTTCCAGTGGGAAATTCTGATGAAATCTCTGGTCCCTTTCTATTCCTACTCACATATGATGCACTATGCTAGATACCAAGGGGAGAAATCCTACGGAGAAGGGGTTACTATGACCCCCACCAAATTTTTTATACAATCAATTAAAATTTATTATTATTATTATGAAGGAAAATAAATAAATGAAAAGTATGTCTAAATGTTCCTTTCATTAAATTTCTAGAGATAGAGAATGCTAATAAGTGGGAAGATCAGAAAAAGCTGTAGGAGGTATTATCTTCCATTGCATATAAAAATATTTTTTAACGTTTATTAATATTCATTTTTAACATGGTTACATGATTCATGCTCCTCCTTTCCCCTTCACCCCCCGCACTCCCCCCACCCATGGCCCATGTGCATTTCCACTAGTTTTGTTATGTGTCCTTGATCAAGACCTATTTCCAAATTGTTGGTAGTTGCATTGGTGTGGTAGTTTCAAGTCCACACCCTCAATCATGTCCACCCCGACCCATGTGTTCAAGCAGTTGTTTTTCTTATATGTTTCCTCTCCTGCAGTCCTTCCTCTGAATGTGGGTAGCGTCTTTACCATAAATCCCTCTAAAAATATTTTTTGTTATATTAAAATACCCAGGGCAGCTGGGTAGCTCAGTGGAGTGAGAGTCAGGCCTGGAGACAGGAGGTCCTAGGTTCAAACCTGGCCTCAGCCACTTCCCAGCTGTGTGACCCTGGGCAAGTCACTTGACCCCCATTGCCCACCCTTACCAATCTTCCACCTATGAGACAATACACTGAAGTACAAGGGTTAAAAAAATACCCAGTTTATTCCCTCCTTCCTTCTCTTCCCCCCATCAGGGAAGGCATAATTTGAAAATAAAATCTGTATGTATAAAACTAAGTCTTGCTTTATCAGTTCTTTCTCTGGAAGTAGATGTACACGTCATTCTTCAGACACTTTGTTGCTTATGTTCTTTTGGTTCTGCTCTTCTTGCTCTTCATGATTTCATGTAGGTCCTTTCCATATTTTTCTCCCAAAATTAACCTATTCACCTTTTCACCCTGTCAACCACTGGACAGGCAAGCTTATCCAGCTGAAGTAAACAATACTTTCCCTTTTCTTTGGATCCCTACAGATTATTATAGTGCTTATTTATTGTTTATTTATTATCTATTCATTCATTCACTAGGAATATAAAGAAAAAATTGCTTGGTTTCTGTATCCTAGAGCTTATTTTTACTTGAGAGAAAGAGGTACAAAGTGTGCTAGGAAAACTTAAGGAAAGAAACTTTCACAGAAGATAGGGCCATTGAGGTAATCTTTGAAGGGAAAAAAAATTCTTTTTTTTAAACCCTTATCTTCCATCTTGGAGTCAATACTGTGTATTGGCTCCAAGGCAGAAGAGTGGTGAGGGCTAGGCAATTGGGGTTAAGTGACTTGCCCAGGGTCACACTGCTGGGAAGTTTCAGAAAAACCATTGAAAAACTAAGAGAATAAGCTTTTATATAAAATCTACACATAGGCACTATGCTTTACAAATATCATCTTGTTTGATCCTCACAATAACCCTATGAGGTAGGTGCTGTTATAATCTCCATTTTATATTTGAGGGAACTGAGGCAAATAGAGGACAAGTCACTTTCCTAGGATCACACAGTTAGGAAATGAATGAGGCTGGATTTTAGTTCAAAATTTTCTGATTCTATGCCAAGGGCTCTATCCACTGGGCATTGAGCTGTCTGGGCAGCTATGATGATGAGGGTATATCATAGGGGCACAGGCACAAATGCCACCCCTCCCCAATAGATGAGAATCATGTTAGGAGAGTGTGTGAAGGCTCCCTCTTCAGTCATACCCTCAGATGCTCACCTCTCAGAATACCAAGCTACCATGAGTAGGCTGGAAGACCCAAAGCAAGCAACTACCCACCATTTACAATTTCTAGAATCACTATCTGTTGCCCCTGGAGAAAAAATGGTTTCTGTCTTCTGACCTTGATAAGACAAGGTATATAGAAGGATCCTTCCAACTGGTCAGTGCTTGAACCCAGATCCAGGAACTCTTTCATTGTATTCCTAGGACTCTTCAATCCCTAAGAATTACTAATAGATGCTACGCTTCACTTTGCTTTCAGCCTGTTCCCTTATGGGCTTTTCTTCACACCAGTATCTGAGCCTAAACCCCAGAAGCTGCCTTAGGAAAACCGGGTGGTGCTCTCTTATGAGCTACATCTACTTCTCAAGATTCATCCTGGGAAAAGTGGAAAGAAAAGACCAAAGGTGAGGTTTTTGATGAGCCAGCAGCAGGGGCATTTTGACTTCCACCCATTACTAGACCTGGGATTAAGACAGCCTCCTAACTGTCTCCCATCCTCATAGACACAGCATAAGCAGCAAAAGAATAATTAGCCCAGTGGCTGCCCTTCAGCCACACCTGAAGTGAATATTTCTGATCTCCCAGAGAGTTTCAGAAGCAAACCATGGTGCTATGCTGTTCCTCAGAAGGAAGGATGGAAGAGATGCTGTGGCAAGCATATCAGTAGCAGGATTTGAATGAAGTGCTTTCTCACTTCATGACCAGTCTTCTATCCACTGCAGCACCTAGCTGCCTCGAATTACCCTATAAAGTTCTATGGGATGCCATTGTGGATAGAGGGTCGAACTTGGATTTGAGGAGGTAAATTTAAATCCTGCTTTTGACAGTTGAGCAAAATCATAGATCTTTGATATATCGACAATGTACAGTGCGGTGTCTTCTAAGATCACGTCTATGATTCCTCTAGTTACATTTTAGTAATAAGAGATATTATTAATTTTTTGGAAATAGGTGTGAGTGGCTTTTTCTTGGCATGATGCATGCTGAGCTAGAGATTCCACACAGATAAATAAAGGGAACATTCCAGCCAATGAGGATAGGAGTTAAATAAGTCTAGAATGGAGGAGGAGAGAGGGAAGGAAGACAGCCTTTACACAGCTGGGCTTAACACCTGCACATGTTTATGAAACCACTGGGTACAAATTAAATCTCTGCTTTTGTCTAACTCCATTTCTTGCCTATTCTCCCAACTCTGCAGCACAGAAGCCAGACCTTATCTTTTGTATTTTTCAGGACTAGTTTACAAGTTTTTGTTTGTTCCTGCTTTTGCCTCTGTTTCCCCCTCCAACCTCGAGGCTCTTTCTAGCCTGTTGACTAATTTGCCTGGTCTCTAATTTCGCCTTATCAAACCATAATTTTTACCTCTATCAGTGTAAGCACAGAAGTCATAATGGACTCAATATAGGCACTGGTAACACTAGTGGATTATTTAGGACACCCACTTGTTTCTATGACATTCCACTAGCCAGGCAGTGTAATGATAATTCTGGACCTCCTTTTTGGCACTATGGGGAAATATAGTAGTTTTTACTATATTGAAATATAGTAGTTTTGACTTGCACTCCAATTTAAGCTTCTTTGCAAGTAGGTTTGTAAGCAGGTGCAAAAATTACCTCATTCTCTCCCTCTTCTGTCCTCTGGCTCAAACTTAGGGCCAAATATTGGTGTATGCATACCTACAGATAAAAAAGAGAATGGAAGCATGCCAAGATGTGTATTTCTTTAAAGCTCACCCATGTTTAGAGACCTTTTTCATTGTTATACCAAATATAAATGACTACACCTCTTGCATTACCAAGGACCACCAGTGTCTCCAAATTCATCTTTTCAATGGGTCTTAGCTAGTGGGAAGGGTATATGGGACATTCATGGAGGACTAGTACTGTGATGTAAGTGTGTGCTGAGCCCTATTCAGGGTTCTATTCCTCTTTTGGTGTCCAGAGCTCTCATTTGTGACTCCAAGAAGCCGTAGCTTATGCAGCAGCCATATACTGGTAAAATTGTCTCAGCAGATGGAATAAACCAGGTAGAGAATAACTGACAGGCCCTAAAGCCATTAGCTGGTTAGGGAGATGTATACTCCAAGCATGTGAAGACTTCCTCTCCTGGTGGATTGGATGGATGAGAATTATTTGTATAATAGGCTATGAAGGTGGCTGAAGCAGGCACTATAAAGGGCTTAAAGCTTGGTCAGACATTAAAGATGTCAAGATCATTCACTACATCCTGGTCCAATGGCAATCATCTTGTCTTTTGTCTTGCCACTTGACTTGGATGACTCTGGAAGAGAGAGTGAGGCTGATGACTTTGTGCAACTCTGCCTCACTTAAATCCAATTCAGACAGAAGTCAAGACATCACCCAATGATGTCATTGGTTCTCTTCAAAAATAAAAGATGAGCAACAGCTAGTGGGAAAATAATGTTGTATATTTTCTGAGTTTTAATCTTTCTCTTCCTTTATAATTCTTTCACAAATGATGTCCTGAAGGCTACTCCTAAGCTTCTACAATAGTATTTGCATTTAGGATTGGTCATTTTGACATTTACACCACCATAAACTCTTACTTAAGGTTTAAAAATCTCCTCGTTTGAGTTCCCAGGGAATTCAAGACCATTTATCACAGGATTATAGATTTATAGCTGCGAGCAACCTTAAAGGCCTTTGAGTCCTACCTTATTTTATAGATGAAGAAACTGAGGCTGAGAGAGGTAAGATGAGTTTCTCAGTATCATACAGCAAGAGAAGCTGAGGCAAGATTATGAGCTCTACCCTTTTTGACTCCAAGGCCATTATTCTTGCCAATGTACCAACTACTCAATAACTTCATCAATTATGTATTCTCAACTAATAAGCTGCTGACAAAAGTTCTCAGTCCCAAAATAACTCAAGTTTCCATCTCTGTTGAAAGCCAAGGAGGTTTGTTTGGCTTGTATGTGTATACCATACAGCCTACAATTTGGACAATAGTCCGAATCTGGAGTCATTTGAACTACATCTGGTATTAGGATAAATTCCAAGAATATTGCCAGTGGCTGATTAAAGTACATGGTGTCATAGTCAGGTTAATTTCTCCTTTACATAGAAAATATGTTTTTACTCATGAAGCAAAAACATCAAAATGTCATCAAGATAAACAACAATACATTAATCCAGAAGGTTAATGAAAACATCATTAATTAAGTGCTGAGTGTTACCAGGGTTTTGGCCTCCCCTAAAAAGTTAACACGGTATTCATAGTTTCCAACTCAAGTACAAAAGGCCATTTTCCACTTGTCCTTGGTCATCATTTTCACAAGATGATAATGTCCCCATAAATCCAGTTTAATATTAAATGTACCCTCCTCAGGATGTCTGAAATGAGTAAGAGTGCTAATAGTTATTGTGTTGATCTCTTGTCATCAATGCAGAGATGCATTTCCTATAACTACAATCATTTCCTACAGAGAAAAAAGAGGTGCTCTGCTCAATGATCCCCTTCATCACATTTCCTGAATAAAATTCCCACAAGGCTTGTCTCTCTTATTCATTTAGAATTTTAAACTTTCTCATTCAGTGTTCACATTCCAACAAGGAGAAAGATTGATAAATCATAATTAGGATGAGGCGACAAATGTTCTAATCTCTTTTTATATTTGTACATATGTATGTCTTTTTTGAGACTAGATGTCCCTATTTCACCCAAGTTGGAACTGAGGTGCCTGTTCAAAGGCTCAATCACATTATTTATAAACACAGAAACTTTGATGCACTCCTATTCCCACCTAGACTAATTTGGTTCTCCTTAGTCAAACCTACATCTCTCAGTTTCTGAGTGACTCACCATATTGGTGCCAGACTTGGTATGGACACCTAAATGGTTTTATCTTATGGGACCTCAGAAATCCTGAACTCTAGAGATCCATCAACCTCAGATTCCTTAGGATCAGAGATTATTGGTATGAAACACCATGACTGGCCGCCTTCATTTTTGGCAAATATATCTTTTAAGTCTTGGTATTTTAGAGATCCCTTGGCCCTTAATGGTAGCTAGGAGCCTTAGGGATATTCCCCTGTTTTAATGTTGTTACTTCTTGGGGAGACTGCATGAACTCCATACGCTATTCGATATGAAAATTATATTATCATAACTATAGAAACCCAAACTTTGCTTCTCTCCATTCATATAAATTTTTCCATGAATTATTTGTTTTTTCCTATTCTCTGATTGCAAAGTGAGGCATTACACATCATAATTCTGCCTAAAGCACAGTGTCTTCAATATAGCAAAGACTTAATAAATGCCTGCTACATTACTATTGAAATATTTGCCTTTCTTGTATTTCTAGCTTTTGGCAAAGTAAACTCATAGTAAGAGTCTAATAAATACTTATTGGCTGATAATATAATTCTCAATTACCTTCATGGGGTATCAGAATTTTAATTTGTCTAGTCTGACCCTCCTTGGGTCACTGAAGCTTAGTGTAAATAAATAAATGAAGGCAAAATTATTATGTGTTGACTTTGCACTGAGCTCTGTGCTAAGGGCTAAGAATACACACACACACACACACACACACACACACACACACACACACACACACACATATATATATATATATTTATTTATTTTAATTTTAAACCCTTAACTTCTGTGTATTGACTTATAGGTGGAAGATTGGTAAGGGTAGGCAATGGGGGTCAAGTGACTTGCCAAGGGTCACACAGCTGGGAAGTGTCTGAGGCCGGATTTGAACCTAGTACCTCCTGTCTCTAGGCCTGGCTCTCAATCCACTGAGCTACCCAGCTGCCCCCTATATACATATATTTATACACACACACATATAAAAAAGTAGATGATCCTTGCCTTCTGGGAACTTATATTCTAATATGCAGAGACAACATCTAGGGGAGAGACAGAAGAATATTTTGGAAGGAAGTCACAGAGATGGGAATAATGGAGCAATGAGTTGCTATTTCCTTATTGCTGCCTTAGTTTCCCTGGATTCCTTTAAGACACAGCTCAAGCCTTACCTTCCACAGTGGGCCTTTACTGGTCCCCCAGCCACTAGTGCTGTCCCCTCTGAGATTATTTTCCATTTATTTTCTGTATATCTTCTAAGCAACAAGTCATTTACATGGTGTCTCCCCCTCACAGAATGTGAGTTATCTGAGAGCAAGGAACATTTTTTACCTTTTTTTTGTACTGCAACATTTAACTTAGTGCCTGTCACATAGTAAGTGCATGATAAATGACGTTTTAATGGTTGACTAAAATAAAATCTGTGCCAGGCCCAGTACTCCCACATCAAGCTAACTATGGCTCCCATGGTTTTCTTACAGTTATATTGGCCCAGGACTCCTTTATTCATTTGTTCATTCATTGAACTCACATTCTTTAAGGATCTACTCTGTGCCAGTTACATAGTAGTTCCAGGTTCAAAAGATAGATAAAAAGAAAATAGTCCTTTCTCTCTAGAAACTTCCATTGGGGTGTTATAAGGAGAGTCTTTGGATGTATATATCATAAGTAAATACAAAATCTGTACAAAGAAAATATAATATCGGGGTGGGGAGCATTAGCAACTGGAATTTGGAGGAGGGATCAGGAAACAGATCACGTAAGAGGGAATTTTGAAGGAAACTAAAGCTTATTAGAAATAAGGAGGGAGTGTGTTCCTTGCACAAGAGACAGCCTGTACAAAGACATGGAGATGGAAAGTGAAGTATAAAGTAGAAGGAACAGTAAACAGGCTTTCTCTGTTTTCTGGTATCTTTGGCAAAGCTCCAACCCTCCTTCTTTTCCACCTGTTGTTCCCTCGGTGGGACAGTCTGATATAGTATACTGCATGAACAATAGTACAAGAATTGGCTGTTTCAGCACTATAGGTCCTCTTTCCACCCTTTCCACCAATGGAGATCAGAACCTCACTGCTATTGTCTTTGAGAATGGTGGTAACTCCAAACTTTATTACCACATGGCCAAACAGCTAGGTTAAACTTGAATAATTATTTCTCCAACTTCATAGAACGTACCATGGAGATAGACTCTAACAAGATTATGCCACTGCTATGATGGGATAGTAGATTGGTGCAGGACTTTGGAAGATTTTTATTAGTTCTGATAAATGCTAGTGTCTCAGCTCATTGTTCAATTCCCTCCTGACAATCTTAATTATAAGCATTCCCTTTCAGTTTAATCCAGATTGTAGCAACTAAAATTCAGTAATATATTCAATTAACAGCCTAGTATCATGCTTTAATTCTAACATAAAGAGGTTGTCTTTTTTCTCTGCATGCTATCTCCAAATCACCAGGAATTCAGCTCTTAAAAGTTCTTGATCAGGATGCTTCTCTCTTTAACTGATGGTGCCACTTAATCAAGCATGAATTCATGTCTTTCACTCTAGTTTCCCAACGATGAGAGATACTCATGTCTGAGCAGTTATGAATGATTGGAGTTGTATCTACTCTCATTTAGAGATGGTCAGTACCATGATCGGTCGTAAGAAAAATGATATTGAAAATGATCTAGCTCCTATGAATAATACATTGGGTTTTAAGGTTACAATACATACTTATATGCAGGTATGTATATATGTTCAGACACATTTATATCTGTATTTTAATGATTTTTCCAGATTACATGTCATTACAATTTTTAATAATTATTTCCTGACATTTTGTGATCACATCCTCCCTCCTTCTTAAGATAGCAGGTAATATGATATAGGTTGTTCATGTGCTATCATACAATACATATTTCCATGTTCATCATGTTGTAAAAGAAGACACATATTGCTTGCACTAGAGAAAAATTCATGGAGGAAATAAATTGAATAATGGCATACTTCAAATTGCATTCAGAGTCTTTCAGTGCTTTCTATGGTGGTGGATAAGTTATAAATCTCTGTCTAATTTTATTTGATTTATAACCACCTTATAAAGTTGGTGTTATTATTGTCTTCATTTTACAGGTAAGAAAACTAAGGTAGATGGAGGTTAAGTGACTTGCTCAGGGTCACAAAGGTTAGTAAGTATCAGAAGTATTATTTGAACTCAGATCTTTCTGATCCCAAGTATAGCACTTTATCCCCTGATCTGTCATGTTTCTTCTTCTAGGTTTATAGGCAGTATGACCTGAGAAAGTCATTCATCTCTCTTTTCCTCAGTTTCCTCACCTATAACATGAGAGGTTTAATCAACCTGGAAAGAGCATTGGATTTGGAGGCAGAAAACCTGGATTTACATCTTTGCTCTGACATTCTCTCCCTATATAATTGTAGACAAGTCATCTAACTATTATGATACTCAGTTCCCTCGTGTGTAAAGTTAGGGGATTGAACTAATGCCTTGTGTGTTTCTTTACCCCTCTAGGACTACGATTATGCAAGTTTCTGAGGCACTGCTAAGAGCTATGAATCTATGATCTTATGAGTTTTAGGTTAAATGCTCATAGTCAGGCATATAAACATGTGATAAAAGAACTTAAAATGAAGCAAAATAGAACTCTGCTAAATGATATATCTTTTCACTTATCTTGGCATAGAACACAACACTTTGACTTTCTATGGCATCTGGAATAAAACTGAAGTAAAAATCTGAATCAAAATAACCCCTTCAGAATATTTTGATTCGTATTTTGACTTCAGTTTTACTCTTGATACCATTTTGAGTTTCTAGCATCCCCACTCCATTACCTTTACTGTTGACATCTACTTCCTTTATTTTTTTGGCTTACATTGCTTTGTTTTGCAGAGGATCTGGCTCCTATCTAACTCCTAAAAACTTTATTAATGTTTTGTTTTTACATTACAAACATTTATTTACAGATCACCTCCATTTTGTGGGAGTATCAAAATTAAGGAAAACGAACTATCTAATGACTTCATCTAAAAGAACGTGTAGCATCCCACATGTATAGCACCACATCTCACTTCTCTATTTATTCCTATTTTGATAGAAGCTTCTCATTTTCAGCTTTCCTAAACTCTGATCTGGGCTGATTTGCTACTCCTTAGGCAGCCAGTGGTCCTCTGCTCCCCGGGGACTCACCAAACCGATGACAGACAGAACAGATGCTTGATCAATCTTAGCTCGATTTTGGCTCAGAACTCTGAAGTTTAAGAGATCCACCAGTCTTAGCTTCCTTAGTTGTAGGTATCACAGGTGTATGCCAATAGACGCAGCTAGGAAGTATATAATCAGGACAACAGAATTGATCTAGGCACAGAGAATTTGTATAACATTCCTCACCCTTACATACAGGCAAGTTGAGTATAAAAGTTCCTTTCACAGGAGCAGATCCAGGATAACATTGTACACAGAGACTGATACTCTGTGGTACAATCAAACATAATGGACTTCTCTACTAGCAGCAATGCAAGGATCCAGAGCAAGGCTGAGGGACTTATAAGAAGGAAAACTAACTACATTCAGAGGAAGAACTGTGGGAGGAGAAACACAGAAGAAAAACAACTGCTTGAACACATGGGCTGATGGGGATATTATTGGGGATGTAGACACTAAATGATAACTCTAGTCCAACTATCAATAATATGGAATTAGGTCTTAATCACTGATACATGTAAAACCCAGTGGAATTGTGCTTTGGCTAAGGGGGGTAGGGGTGCTTGGGGGAGAGGGAAAGAACATGAAATATGTAACTAGGGGAAAGTATTCAAAAGAAAAATTAAAAAATGAAAATAAAATCTCTAGGGAGGAAGAAACCCCTCCAAAATAAATAAAATATAAAAATAAAAATAAATAAAAACTCCTTTCACATAAACCAAGAAAAGCCAATATTTTTCCTCATTAGTCTGGCAAACTGGGTGCTGTTCCTGTGGGAGGGGAGAAGATACTCATTAGAGTTATTTGAAGTCATTGCCAAGGTGAGTGAATTATAGTTGGATAAATATAAACATCCCTTTCAGTTTTAAAAATCTGTGATTCTTATCACTCCTATAATTACCCCTCAAAACTGGTCATCTTCCTTGCTACCTCTTCTACTTTGACCAGTCAATGGGAAGAGAGCTCCTTTTTTCTTGTTTAGTTGTTTTCAATTATGTCCAACTCTTTGCGACCCTATTTGGGATTTTCTTGGCAGAGATACTGGAATAGTCTGCCATTTCCTTCTCCAGAAAATTTAGAGGCAAATAGGACGAAATGACTTGCCCTGGGTCACACAGCTAGTAAGGGTCTGAAGCTGGATTTGAACTAACATCTTCCTGACTCCAGGTCCAAAACTATGACGAGCAAATCCATTAGGACTGGTGTATTTGTCACAGTACAAAAATCTATCTCTGGGCATTCCATCTTGGGAATATGGGATTGGGTGTGTTAGGGATTCTATGATTGCTTAGACCCCCCCTTTCTCATGTAGGGCATGTCTATGCCTCAGAGAACATGTGCGAACCTACTTGCAAACAACTGGGACAGCACAGACATGCCCCTCAAGCTCCTGACCGCCCTTCCCTTCACAGAAGATAGCTGCCAGGACAATATAGAGCAAGCAGTGAAGGAAGTGGGAAATAATTCCTGCCCTAGAGAGCAGAGGCGCAGCAAATGAGCCGTTAACTCCCAACTCTCCCATCCACTGTGCCATGATCCTCAGAAAGATATGCCAGCTTGACAATCATACACCAGCACTGACTGCAGTTTAAGTATCACAAATACTTTATCTTCTTTGACCCAGAAATGGGTAGCTCATCTTTGGTGTTGGCTTCCAGATGTTTTTCCCTAAACCAGCATCTGTCATTAACTGTTAATGCCTGCCCTTTGGGCTTACATACATCCCTTTTACATTGTAAACTTCTTACAAGCACGTATCAAATACATATTGTAAACCTTGTTAAGCATGTGTTCCTGGAAGGCAAAAACCATGTTTTTAACTGTGTGCCTCACACATAGTCTGTGCTTAATAAAATTTGTTAATTGATTGAAAGAATAACAATAGGAATAATTCCTGACCTGAGGAAAATAAACATCTATGTGGCGAAGGTCCTCGTGTCAAGCATACAAGCCGAGATCACCTTTCACATTGTAGGGGCTTAATAAATGCATTGAATTGAGATGCCAAGAGGAATTGGATTTCAGGGAAACTAAGTAAATTAGTGACAAGGAGTCCATGGAGGAAATCTAGTGAGTCACAACTGCCAGGTCAGATATCTTGAGAGGCTCAATTTGCATAGGGGGGTATCTAGAGATGGCTCTCCCTTCCCACTGCAGTAGGGTGTTATGAACTAGCCCTGAGAAGCTGTAAGGTGAGGCACTCGGTGAATTTGAAGGGATGTCTTTATAATGTTTTGCCTGGATATCCAGAAATGGTATTTTATGCCACTTTAGAAGAGGGTGCTCAAGTCATCAGTGGAAGCGTACCCATAAAGTAGACCTTTAATACAGAGATGCTGCTTAAAGAGATTAGACACCATATACCTGTCACATAAACCAAATTGCCACACTTTCATATTTCCTATTGGGGCCAGCATATTCGCACTTAATTATAGTAGATGATGCTATTACCTGAATCCTTTTTTGTGTATGGGATAGCTTCCATGCATTCAGTTATTCATTTACTTAACAAATATTTATGAAGTGCCTACTATGTTCAGGGCACAGTAGTAGACACAAGGAAATGTAATATTTATACAAAACATAATATGAGAGAGATAAGAATCAGGCATAGATAACTGTACTATATATCCCACTGCACGATTGCATTAGAGAAAATCTTTTTTTTTTTTTAAACCCTTACCTTCTGTCTTGGAGCCAATACTTTTTAGTGACTCCAAGGCAGAAGAGCGATAAGGGCAATGGGGGTTAAGTGACTTGCCCAGGGTCACCCAGCTGGGAAGTGGCTGAGGTCAGATTTGAACCTAGGACTTCCTGTCTCTAGGCTTGGCTCTCAAACCACTGAGCTACCCAGCTGCCCCCAATTAGAGAAACTCTAACAAAGTGCTAGAGGTTCAAGGGTAAAGAGGGAGTTTTTGCTCAAGCAGGTCTATGAACTTGAGTCGCCATACTATCTCCCACATCTCTACATCTGGGAAATTAAAGGATGATTTCCAACTATTTTTAAAATGAGGACTTCTGCTTGAAGCAAAGTGATTTACCTAGAAATAACTAATTGTAGTTGATTATAGAATTAAATGAAAGGATAACTAACTAGGAATATGATACAGCCTTCAAATCTTTTCATAGTTATTGATATTAAAGATATCAAGAAGAGCAATAAATGACATGGACTAAATCAAACCTAAACCCCTGTGTCACCCTGAGAGTGTTTGAGATTGCAACCTTCTATCTCCACCACTGTACACACAAAGAGAAGAGGTGACCTCTTTTCCTAAAGATAATTGCATCAGAGGCTGCAGAAACATTGTCCAACCAACCATCCCATTTAATGTTTCTCACCTATCAATCATTCTTTCTGAAAGAAGAGGTGTATTTTTTTTTTCTCTGTGGAATCAAAGACTGTGAGAGTTGATTGGGGCTTTTGTGGTCATCTTGTTCAACCCCATCAGTTTTTAGATGAAGAAACTGAAGCTCTCAGGGCTCCAGTGACTTGATAACCATGGACACATAGCTAAGATGGCAGCAAAACCAGGACTTGAGACTGGGCTTCCTCACTCCTCAATCAGTGCTTATTCCAACAAAAGCATGCCCGTAATGCTTTAGTTTACCTAATGGCACAAAAGTGGGCCCAATGGACAAACGAATGTTCTTGTAATAACAAGGAAAACTTATTATCAGGACAGAGAGGGAAAATGGAGGGCTTCAAAAAGGTTTCCTTTTTCATTATACATCCTGTCAGATTCTGTATCATGAGAAGGAATCACAAAATTCAACAAATATCTATTGGTATTAATAGATGTTGATATGATATGGGTAGATTTACAGAAGAAATTAACAAGAATGAACTATAATTTAAAATAATTAGTTGTATCTGGCAGTATCTGGCCATTCCTGGTAGGCAAATATCTAGCAATGTTTTTTTTATTATGAATATTTATTGCCTCCCTCAGGCAATATTTGGTTTTCCTGTATTCATTTTTTTAAACCCTTACTTTCTGTCTTAGAATCAATACCATGTATTGGTTCCAAGGCAGAAGAGTGGTAAGGTCTAGGCAATGGGGTTAAGAGACTTGTCTGAAACTAGATTTGAACCCAGAACCTCTTTATTCATTTTTTCAGGAGAATTTCCCATTCTTTTCTTTAAAATGAGAGATGGGGAGAACTTATCAGATATCTTTAGTCTAGACATATTAATTTAGTAAGGATGTTATAATGTTCAGGAATACATGGGTAGTAGGAGTTAAAGTTCTTTTGGTTAGAGTAGTCACCCAGAATACTTCTTACTGTGAATTTTGGTTAGAGAGGTTTTTTACTACAAATCAACATGGCTATGGTTATATTTTCAGATGCTATTCTTGTGCAACTTGAAAGAAAAAACAGTCTACCCAAAATGCATATAGAAAGAATTTCCCTTACTTTTTTTTAGAACTTGCTAATATGCTTTGTCTCATATCACACACATTTTTAGAAAGAAAGGTGGGGGAGAAAATGAGCTTCAATTTTTAATTATTTCTGAAAACTCCTTCACTATGTTCTATTGTTCCAATTATTTTCTAATTTCAGAATCTGGACCCTTGTATCAAATAACAAATATTTTTGTTTAATTTCATTTCCAGAAATATCCCTTTTGTATCACTGTGATTCTTTAGTGTTGACTTAAACCAAAACAATTTGTTCTGAATTACTCTAGCTTCTCTATAAATGGAAGCAATATAATTATGCCATTTTAAATAATTTAAAGTGCCATGATCCCTACCACCTATTCACTCACACGATGTATTATGCGGTGTACACCGCTATCAGAAGCCAACATGCTGTCTGGTCTTTTAATACAGTGCCATTAGGTGTGTGGGGATTGAGAACAATAGATGTATTAATGATATGTTTTAATTTAACACATGGCAGCAAGGAAAACATGAGTGACAGATCACATTTAGCTTACAAATAAGGGAAGAGCTCATCACTTAGGAATGTTCAAGTCACAGGTGAATAGCAAAAGGTTTTTATTCTCTCCTTGGCAGAATAAATTTATCTCACTAAAAGTCACCTTTATGCTTTCGACTTATCATCAGGAAGGCTGCATTCTGTATTTCAATTTTATGTGGACAAGACATTAATTTTAAGTGAAAGACATTGTTCTGTGCTGGAATTCAATGAGGTCGTTATTGGTTAGAGTGGTAAAGGTGGAGGGTTTAGGCTCATGTTTTGTTTTAATGAGGATAGTGCTAGGTGAATGTGGTCCTCTTAACTTTTTGGCACTGGAGGCAATGATATAAATAGGGCAATGAAGTTGAAAGTCGTTGGTGGCTTATTCAAGTACCCTCATTCATGTTGCCCATCCGTTATCATCAGGAAGAAGATGTACACTCCAAAGCCCTCCATAGCCATAGGAGATGAGAATCAGTTCTTGCATTTGGGTAGTACTTTAGAATTTTCAAAGCCGTTTCACATTTATTTTCTCATTTAATTCTCTTAATAACTTTTCCAGGTACAAGGGGGCAGGGGAGTGAAGGGTTCTTCACTTTATGGATGAGCAGACTGAAGATCAAAGAAGTTAAGACTTGTCCAAGGTCACACTTATTGTCATATAAGTGGCAGAAGCAAAGCTTGGACCCACATTTTATGACTGAAAATCCAAGGCTCTTTCTTCTACCCTCCACTGAAGAGGGAAAGAGAAGGGAACACGTATATATAAGGAACCTATTATGTTGAGGCACTGTGCTAAAAACTTTTTTTAATAAATAATTTCTCATTTACTAGCATTATCCCCATCTTCCAGTTGAGGAAACTGAGGCAGAGATTAAGTGACTTGCCCAGGGTCACACAGCTAGTGCCTTAGGCTGGATTCAAACTTGTGTTTTTGACACCACACTCAGCACTTTATCCACTTGGCCACCTAGCTGCCCTAGGCTTGGGAACTGAGAAAGAAACCAAAGTATTGAATCATAGTTTTGAAAAAGGATCTTGAGAGATGACCTAGGCTTAATACATTTCAAAAATAAAAATTTCTATGCATTTCCTGAATATCTAAATATAGATATTTAAGATTATAAAAATTCAGAGATTTAGCTGCATTAATAAAGCAACAAATGAACAACAAAAGAAAAAGGGTGACCAGAACTAGACTAATACTCTCTAATGGACTCAAGTTGTGTGTGTGTGTTAAATAATGTTCAATAACAACAAAGTATTGCAACTCACTCCTGGAAGAAAAGCAAACAAAATGAAATCAACATATAATATAATAGTACACTAGACTAGAAGTCAGAAGACTGAAAGTTTAGATTCTGTCTGCAACATTTATTATCTGTATGACCATGGAGAAATCAGCTGGACTCTCTCAACTTCAATATCCTTATTGATAAAATGATGATAAATAGTAGTATTTCCTATAGGAGGAAAGTTTTTTCATAAACTAAAATGTATGGCTAAGTATCTATAGGTTGATATTATCATGTTGGCAATGAATTCCTAGAAACTCAAGAATATCAGTAAAAAGATCTATCTGGCTATTGTAATGGAGTACAAATTAATCATGTTTGTGTGATGTAATCATGAGTTTAAAAAAATAAATGTAGCTTGGTGATTCCACTTCCATAGGTGGTGGTTGTTAAAAATCATTGTCAAATTCCTTATTTTATGTATTTTTTGTCCTACTTCCAAATTCATCTATTAATTCCCTGGAATGAATTAATTTCCCCTTGCTGCTTTTTGTTGTTCTAAAGGAGGATACTATTCATAATCTTCTATCCTCCTCTTTTGTAAATGCATTTATATTCTAAAGTAGTTTTATACTGAGCTTGTAACATGACATTAGTTGGCAAAGAGATCAAGTGTTGGTTGCTTGAGGCATTTTGGGTTCTTTTGGCCTTCTTAATGTTATGACTTTTTTATATCAATTAAACTTCTATAGAGTTGTGATATTTTAAGTTAATATAAATGTTTACTTTTATCCTTTTCCCATTTTTTAGCATCTTGTTTAATTAAGGTAGGAGGGACCTATTATAATTGTATGTAGTTTCCTACTCTTTTTTCTAACTTGATGCTGATTTTGACTTTTGCTTTACACAGTCAATGCATAAATGGTGTCAAAAAGTTGATTCAGATGACTCTTACCTTACTAAACAGTCATTTTCTTTTTTTAAGATAAGAATTTATTTCATTTTTTTGCTGCTAGTTCTTCCTTTTATATGTGCCTTCTAGTTCTTCTATTATTATTATTATTATTATTATTATTATTATTCCTGATATATAACTGGGAATCTTCTAAGTAGATTAAATGTTTAGCTTTTTTCATTTTTCAATTTAATGAATATCTTTCAATATATTTTAGTCATATTACTGAATGATCAATTTCATATGGGTGTCAGTTATCATATGTTGATATATTTTGATTTGGTTTAGAAACTTGTCCAATTCTTAATATAATTTCTCTGTATCTTCATCCTCTGCATCAGTTACTGATGTGCAAACTACAATTATTTTCAAACTGTTCTGATTACTTATAGTTCTCATGAGCATAACGGAATGAGATGTCTTCCTGATGAAATGATGTTTCTTATTGTCTTTGGGTCCACAACAAAATTAACTCTATCAACTTCTGTAAATTGCCTCTTCAAGGTGAACCTCCAAGTACTCCTTTAATTGTAACTGATTTTTTATGTTTTCTAGTTTTGTTTAAAGATAGTGCTTTTAGTTTCAGGATGGTCTTCCACTTTTAAGAATTTCTGAAGCTCACAAAAGCACTTTTGTTTATGTGAGTTGTCCATTAATATTTATCCTCTTATAAATTATAACATTTTCATGTTATTATGAAAATAAATTTGATATTGCAGACCCTTGGAAAAGGTCTTGGGGACTCTCAAGCACAGCAGTAAGCATTGTGTTCACAAAGTCACGGTTCCTATTCTCAAGGTGCTTAAATTCTAATGAGAGAGTTCACATACAAATGTAAATAAACATATATATATATATATATGACATAAGCACATTAAATTAAAAAATGATATTGGAGTGGAAGGCATTAGCAGCAGGAGGTGACAGTGTAATCAGGAAAGACCTCATGAAGAATATAGAGCTGAGACTGAGTTTTGAAATAAAAAAAAGCATGGATCTCAGGTGGTTGAGTTATAGAAGGAGAACATTTGAGGCATGGGTCATGCAGGAAAAAGGCATGGACAGAGAAGATGGAACATTGCTTGTAAGCAAGTAGGCAAGTCTGACTTGACCATTGAAAGCATGGATGGGGAGTAATGTATAAGTGGATCAGAAAGGTGGTAAAGAGCTTTTAATGCTAAATCCATCAATTGTTTCTAGAGGTTAACTGAGAGCTACTGGGATTCTTAAGTGAAACAAGCACTTCAGAAAAAACAACTTTGGAAGCTGTGAGGAGGATGAATTGCAGTGCAGAGAAACTTGAATCAGGGAGACAATTTTGGAGGCTAGTCTCCTTTGATTGTGTGAGTGACAAGAAGGGGGGATATGTTTCAGTGATAGAAACCACAAGATTTAAGAACAGTCAGAAAGAATGAAGAGTGAAGGATGACAACAAAGTTTCAAATCTGGGTGACTGGGAGGATAATTGCGCCCTAAACAGGGATAATGAATTTTGAAAGAGAAGTTTGGGGAGGAGAGCAATATGTTCTATTTCATACAAGATGATCATATATAATTTGAAATGTATAATAAGTAGCATATGATATAATAATAGAATGCCAGAAGGGGATGAGAGCTAGATAGGTAGATTTGAAAGTCATCTAAATTATGATGATAATGGGATCCATGGGAGCTAAGGAAGTCACTAAGGAAAAGAGTGGTGTATAGTAGAAAAAGAGAAAGGAGCCAGGGACAGAACTTTGGCAGATATTTACAGTTTGTGGGAATGTCATGAAGTAAAAGAGACTAAGAAGAAACTGTAAGGCAAATAGAAAAAGCAAAGAAAATGTGATATCAGAAAATCCTGAGAGGGAAGGGAAAGAGAACATGTACTTACTAAGTGCCTACTATGTACTGCTGCACACATCCTTTGAGCTAGGTCTTAAAGGATAGGTAGACTTTTAAGAGGTGAAGATTTGAGCACTTAAAGAAGAAGGAATGCCATAAGTTAAGATAAGAGTCTAGTAAAGGTATGTCAGGGAAGTTGGAATAATAGCTGAAACAAGTGACTTGTTTTGGGGTAATATTGAGGATTGATGTAGTAGTATAGTTTGTGGTCCTTGTGTGTGTGTAGTCCTTGAATTGGCTGAAAAGTTCAAATTTTCTCCTGTTCTCTCAATACAGTGGGAGTCATTGAAGATTTTTTGAGCATAAGAGGTGAATCACCCCAGATAACTTTTAGAAAGATTACTTTGTAATTAGAATACAAATTGTATTAGAGGAGAGAATGAAGCTAGAGAAACCCAGAAGATTCTAAATCAGTATATAAATGAAATGATAAGGCCAGCACAGTACAACTGAAAATGCATTATATACTGAAAGTATCTATCTATCTATCTATCTATCTATCTATCTATCTATCTATCTATCTATCTAATAAAATCTCTCTCCCTTTCTCTCCCTCTCTCTTGCCTCTTTCTCTCTATATATATTCCTTTCATATTCCATCTTCTTTTATTATAGTTATATATGAACATATACCCTCTTCTCTTACAGTTTTCAAGATAGTAGGGACTGTTTTTTTTCATATTCCCAATATGGCCTATTATAACACCTTGCACATAACAGGGATAGAGCCTGGATCTATAATTTCATTGTTTTAGGGAACTTCTAAGTGAGGAAACTTCTTTCAGGAAGGCACATCAGCAATTGATAGTTTTCTCTGCATTTTTATTTTTAGAGAATTATCCAAAGAAATGAGCAATTAAATAATTTGTCCAGGATCACACAGCCAATGTCAGGAGACAACTTCCTCTATTGTACACTATCAGTGCTTAAGCATGTGTGCTGAAGGTACCTAACACTGTCTTTTATGCTGAGGCTGGTTGATCAGCTCCTGGAGATACAGGAATAGTTAGGGAGGGCAATATGACTTATAGACACCAACCATGGCACCAAGAGCAGAGCTATTAGAATATCTGTTGAATTGAATCGAATTACAATGTCACTCTTCTTGCCAGTCCTTAGAGCTCACTGTTCTCCATTTGAAATATTTTCTGCAGTTGAGCCAGCTTCTTTCTGTCTCCAGCATTTTCCTCTTGAGTCATTTTCAGTCATATGCATCCAACTCTTCATGGTCATGTTTGGAGTTTTCTTGGCAAAGATACTACAGTGGCTTGCCACTTCTCTAGCTCATTTTACAGATGTAGAAACTGAGGCCAATAGAGTTACATGACATGCCCAGAATCACACAGCCAGCAAGTGTTGGAGACCAGAATTGAACTCATAAGGGGAGTCTTCTTGGTATTCTGTCCACTGTGCCACCTCACTGCCCAGTCTATACCACACTAATTACTGCTTCATTGACTTTGCTAATATTAGTTCCTTAGCCTGAATTTCATATCCTCTCTATCTCCTTTCTATCACCTATCTCCATCTCTTTTCCTGTCAGAGGACCAGGCAGTCTTGTTATTATTTATCTGTTCAGATAGAGCTGAACTAGTATGAACCTATCATATTACTATTTATAATTAGTTTTTCTTCTTTTTAACTTTCTAATGGTACAATGATATTTTTGTTAGAAAGAATTCTCACCTCACTACTCTCTGTAAAACCCACAAAAATTATAAAAACTCTTTGATCAGTCTCTTCCAAGCATATAATTGTATTAAATTTCTGCCAGATCTCTTAATGCCAATTTTTCATCACATAAGAAAAAAAATCCTTGGAATATGTCTGCATGCATAATATGAAGTATTCTAATTAAAACTGAAATTATAATATGTGAGCATAGTTTTTTTTCTGTGTTGTATGAGTCTTGATTTTAGATAATTTTCTATCTCTTTCTTTTTTTGCTCTCAAAGTCATTGCTTAGCCAGATTTGAGCAGAGATGCCATCAGAGTTACTCTGTGAGGTTTTGATGAATGACTATGATATTCTAAGCCAAACATAGATGCTGGGCCATCTCTCTTACCAGTGTTTTCCTCTCTGGGCTTATTGCTTGTTTGCATTTTCTTTGATCATTGTAAGCTTGGTTGCTGTGAGATTTTATGTGACATGAGAATTTAGAGAGCTATGAAGAGAAGAAGCCATATGCCAACTGGGGGCTGTTGTCATCTTTTTCCTGTTCCAAGTCACTCACTTATTGAGTGCTTACTGCTGAGTCAATGTCACTAAAACAGGCAAGAGATGAATAGGGTCACAATATGACTACTTGATAGCTGCAAAAATTATTTGGGGCTAATCTCTCTTCTCTAAATTGATATAGCAGACAGTTGTGGACATTCCAGAGGAACAAACAACTCATTGGAACACAATGGTGATAAAGCTAGTATTACCACAGCACGGCTTCCATTGGTATATAGAAAGGATATAGTGGATGGAGCACTCTATCTGGATTCAGGAAGACCTGAGTTTAAATCTTTCCTCTGACAGTCTTTATGTAGCCCTAGTGGAGTCTCTCAACTTTTATCTGCCTCACTTTTCTCATCTGTAAATCAGGTATAATAATAGCATCTAAATATAAGGGTTTTTTATAAAGGAAAAGTAGTATTTATACAGTATTTTACAAATCTTTATGTGCTATATAGTTAATTATTACTGTTAGGATGACAATAATTGTTATTATATAAACGTGCAAATATTTTTAATCAACCAAGAGCCACTTATTAAATATTTACTATGTGCCAGACATGAAGTTAGATTTTACGTCAAAAGAAAATATTGAAATAATTCCTTCCCTCAAGAGGCTTACATTGAGGTCTCACCTTATTCCTTCTCTGTTCAATAAACATCAGATGGTATATGAGGTTGCAGGTACAAAATACAGACTCCTATTTATCACTTAAACCCAATGTTTTAAATCTAATTAGTATAAGTATTATTATTCCTATTTTTCAGAGGGAGAAAATGAGACAGAACAGAAAAACTAAGTGACATTTCCAGGGTTTCATCACAGCAAAGTAGCAGAACTAAGCTGTACTCTGTTTCTCTAAGGTTTAGCCTATACATTACTTTCTCTAAGACTCAACAAGTTTTACTTTAGGGTTCAGTTGTAACTTATTGGTGTATTTTACCCATGAACAATTGGATCAAGAATAAAATAATACAGTAACTAGCTTGATGCTTACTAGCTTTTTCATTCTTCCTGTGTCCCTTATAGCAAAATGTCTATTTTCCATTTTTAAAAGAATTGGTTTTTTGGTACTAAGCATTTTTGGAAGATGGTGGAATAATGGGGAAGCTTTCTAGCTCTCATAAGACCCGCCTCTCCTCCCCAACCAAAAATAACTCCATAGAATCAATATTAAAAGTTGAAAAAAACAGAAGTCTGGAGTGAAACTGAATAGCAAAGAACAACTAGAGAGAAAGGTTTCTAATTTCCTTGGACTCAGCCCTGCTGTCATAGGTCCTGGAGGCAGGAACAGAACAAATATAGGGAATCCACAAGCATCCCAAGAGGGTAAAATTAGCAACCTCATTTTGTTTTCTGAGGGGGCTGGGGTGGGAGCTTGCATCCCCAAGGATACCACTGAAATGAAGATGGAGGGCTCTGGGAGTGTTGTGTTTGTTGCACCTGGACTTGGGAGATACCTGGCTGGCTCACAAGGGAACATCTCAGAGCAAGAACTCAAGCCTCATTGCTAAAAAATGAAGGCCTTTGGAGGCTTGAAAAATGCAGCCTGGACACCTGGTTTCTCCTGGGCTGTGAAGGTGGGAGAGGCAGAGTGAGGAAGGAGAACACGGCTGAGTGTGTTTGCAAAGACCTGGGGCCCCATCAACTGTGGGTAACTCTCAGGAAAGTAGAGTCCCTAGTTGCTGCCACAGGGGGAGGCTTACAACCAAGAATAACATACCCATTAAAGATGAGTATAATTATAAAGGGAAAAATGTATATTTAATTAACTAAAGAAGTTTCAACTATTCCTGGAGAAAAATCCAGAATTCAGCAGAAAATTTGGTTTAAAGAAACATGCAAAAATAAAATAAGCATAAGAATAAAAAAATCACAACAATAAAAAATCAAAAGCAACCTGAAAAATCAAATTGTTTGATTCTGCCATGGGAAAATGCCATTCATGACCCCAGGAAATGGTATAATTTCCTGGGTATTTTGAAGGGGCAGGTATGGATGGAAGACTATGGTTGAAGGAATATAATGGCATGAGCTGAAAGGTAGTGGAATATACCAGGAGGAGGCAGGATGCAATGACTCTCTCATATGTAGAAGGAATGAGTGGGAGAACTACCATAAAGAAGGAGATGAGGAATTGTACAGCTGGGTGTACTAGGACCCAATTCTTATCAGATCTGGGATAAAGAAAGAATAACATGCACAATTAGAAGGGTAAAATTTCTCTTAATGTGCAGAGAAATAGGAGGAAAAGGGGATGAGATAATAGAGTGCCTGGGAAGAGAAAAGAGAAGAAGGGGATAAGAAAAAATGGGAGGGAAGGAAAGGATACCTAGAGAGGAGTACATATTAAGAAGTGGGGGATAAGATGAGGGGATAAGGGAAACGAGAAGTAGGACGGTTTACTATAGATAATGAATCATTATCGATATTGGGCCCGTATGCACTGTGCAACTAAATGATTCACAGATAAAAATAGATAACAAAATAATAATAGCAACAGACTTTAATTTTCCCCTCTTAGAACTAGATAAATCTAACTAAAAATAAATAAGAAAAAAGTTAAGGAGATGACTAGAATCTTAAATAATATAAACAAGATAAATATCTAGAGAACCCTCACTCACCTGCATGAGGTCAGTAGTAGATCTAAGCCTGAGCATACACATAATCCAAATATAGTTTCTGGTGGGACACAATGGCTTAGAGCAGTGATGGGCAAACTACGGCCTGGGGGCCATATGTGGCCCCCTGAAATGTTCTATCTGGCCTCTTGACATTATTTCTAATCTGACGAATACAATGAGTAGGATACAATACAATAAAACTTCGAAAGAGTTGCCTTAGAAACAGACTGACAGTAGAGCATTTCCTTTCCTTTGGCCCCCTCTTTAAATGTTTGCCCTTCACTGGCTTAGAGAGTATAAATATTCTGTAAAGGCCATTCCTTAAAGCCCTTCATACTATGGAGGTAATATTGCATCCCTGAGAGGTTGTGGCACTGCAACAAAAGTTCTACTGGGTATGACCAAGTTGGAAAGACTTATTTTGGAAAGAGTATGGTCCTGGCAACAGATTGTATCTACTGCCTAAGGGCTAATCTAGCAAAATATAGTCCTGGTAATATATGTTAACTGAGAACCAGATGGGTTAAGGTGATCAAATTAAATTCTGATAGGAACATAGAGAAACAGGGCTAATATTACATGGTTAGAGCACCTAGGAAGCTCATTGACCCAGAAATCCCATTACCTAGGGGTAAGCCCTCAGAGCATTATTGAGGGGGTAAAAAGTTAACCTGAAAATATTCATGGAAGCTTTGCTTAGTATGACAAAATGGAAATAACACAAATTCAATTAATAGGAGAATTTCCTGAATAGATTGTGATATTTGAATGCAATGGATTGATTAATGTTATTGAAATGACAAATATTGGAAATATAAAGAATATAAGGGAAATAGATGAAGAGAAGAAATGAGAATAAGAGAATAGTGTATACCACAATTAGATTAAAATTATCAACCACAAAAACCAAGAGAAAAAAGCATCCAAGCAAAACAAATCCAAAGTGAACTCAAAAACAGAGACTGTTTATATTAGTATATGCATATATATTTTATATGTAATATATGTATATATATCTAAACAAATTATAAACAATATGGAATTTGTGGTTTTGTACATAATCTTTTTATGCATATGTTTAGTTAATTATTGTTTTTATTTTTAGTTTAGTTTTTATTGGTGGTGGTTACTAAGTATACACTGTATCTTGACAACATGAATTTAATTCTGTCCATGGTCAAGCTCATAACTCAATTTGCCTGTGTGTCAAATTGAATTTCTCCATTTAAATGAATGGAAATGCAATTAATCCATTCTGGCCCCCAAAAAACTAGATGAAATTTTTTATATGCTTTTAAATATAAAATATACTTTATGAGTAACAAATAAATATATTTATAGATAATAAGACAGAATGTGAAGAATAAACTTGCTGATGAAATGTTATTTACCTTCAAGGTCAGGAGAAGATGCTGGCAGGGAAGGTTTTCAATTTGTGCATTATTGCTTAACATTACCCTCTACACATGTAACTATATTTAAAATCAAAATTGACCAATATGCATTACTTATGATAAGTAACTTTATTGCTAAACTTAATTACTATTTTTTTACTTTACTTAATTATCATCATTTTCTTCATTGAATTTTGGCTTTTTGTCATACTTCCCTTGGTTTCACTTAGAGGCCGTTTCAACAAAAATCTTTCCAGGGAAGTTTGTTTCTTCCTCCCTTTCAGATATTTTTGATAATGTGTGAAACAAGTGTCATCACTCAGCTCCAATGCACAATCTATTGCAACTTTTTTCTGGATGTGTCTTTTCAATAAACTATTTAATTTTTTCCCCCAAATCCTCAACATTTCCTTAATCTCGATTGTACTGATTATCTCATTCATCTCGGACTCCTCCCAGGGGCAGAAACTCCTAATTCAAATATCTGCTCGTGACTTAAAGCAAAAAAACCTGATCCTGACTGCTTGTACCTCACATTACTCCTGACTTAAGGAGCTCGTGTATCAAGGCACCACTGTAATACTAATTTAAAAAAATGAATTTGTCCAAATAGCTACTTGAGGTGAAAGATCATTAGAATCCCCTCGTAAACTCAGAATATCCTGAGAAATCTATAGATAATTTCTTCTTGCAAGTGGGCATTTCTGCTCTTATAAATGGTTTTTATCCCACTTTATCCCAGCTTGATACAGGCCAGTTGTTTATTAAAAAGGTTTTTGGGCCCCTCACCTGCTTGAGATAATGAGTGAAGTCTTTCCACAGAAGAACTTTGTTACAAATCTAGCAACACAAACTAGGAAATCATTAAATTCTTGAAAAGTACAACACTGGCACTTGTGAGAAAGAATTGTTCTTATTGATTATTGATGCATCTCAGTCAGAGTTAACTTCTCTCACAACCATATATGTGTGCTGTTGCAAATCCTTGAAATCCAAGGTATTGAGGTATGGATTGTCTTAATATGATACAATCCCAGGATTTTGCTGTCCTTTAAATAATCAAAATTGGCATGTTCTAAGTCCTGTGGATTGCTGATGTATTTTGGACTTCTTTGGATTGGTTTTGAATGGAATACTCTCTTTTGGTGGCCTGTTTGACTGCAGAATCCACACTTAATCCTTGAAACTTTAAGCAAGAATCAATATATTATACTTCCACAGCAAAGGTTAATACTATTGATCTGATCAGAGGATAAGGGAAAGCATGACTTTCCCATCTTTTGCTAACCCTGACAGCAAAACTCTATTTACATATTTTGGACAATATTAAGTATTTAAATCTGATCTCTTACTTTTTTGTGAGACCTCTTGTTCAGGGTCATGAAAATCTTCATAATTAAGTCTGTGAGAAAAGTATGATGTAGTAAAGAGAGTGTTGAAGTCCAAATCAGGGAGACCTATGTTCAAATCCTGTCCCAGATTTTTACTAACTGTATGAACCTGGATGTCATTTAACATCTCTAGACCTCAGTTTTCTTATCTTTAAAGTAGGGGATTGGACTCCCATATTTATTCCTGAAATCCATAAAATTGCAGTTTTTAAATGATCATTCTTCACTATCTAAACCAGGTTGTTGGTTTTGTCTGAGAAATTTAATTTGCTGAACATTGACTTAATGTTAGTGGAAAATACACTGTCAATGACCACATAAGTTAACCAACTATGTTGATGTTAGATGAAGCAGGATTGGAGAAAGATCTCCTTATGGCATGTCTTTGAACCCTTATAGACTGTCAGAAGTATAGTACACTTTTGTTCAGATGCTTTCATTTTCCTTAATGCCAGGAAGCCTAATGGTTGCTGGATGATAGAGCTGGGAGGCTCTTAGTTTGGCCAGGTTGGTAAGCATTCCCCTATGATCATGATTTTGTCTTGAAGTAGAACCCTCAACACTTTCAAAGCAGCTATTTAAAGAACAGACTTATTCTGGTTCTAGGATGGATGCCATATTCAATTGCAGATTTATACTCTCTGTAGTTGACTTGATTTAATAGGCTACAGTACCTGTTAACAGGAAAGGTGTTGTGTTGCTATCAGTAAAAATAAGAAATAACCAATAGATTAATCTCTTGCATATTCTGCCAATGTTGACATAGCAGTAGGTAGTCAATAAATTACTGAGAATAGAGAAGACATGAGCACAGTTCCCAACTGGCATATGGCCTAATCTGCTTATAGCTTTCTAAATGCTGGTACCACAGATCTCACTGCAACTAAGTGATCAGGGGAAAATGCAAACAAACAGTGAGCACAGAGAAGAAAACATTAGCAAATAGAGGCATGCTATAGGTATAATAGAGATGGGAGCAATTATTACCTTGACAGAGGCACTCTACTTAAAAAAAGATTAGCTCTATATTTTCTTATTCATATATGTAAATGGGAAAAAGAAAAAAAAAGAACATAGTCACAAGAAAGGTGCACAAAATGAATGTATCCAGAAACATGGAACAAATCACCTCCATCAATGACAAAATGACCAATTATTCAGTCTTTGGTTTTTTAAAATGTTTGATTATCTTTAATGTCATTAATCACCATTCATCTACTGATTACTGAGTGAATGCGGAGTCATAGAAGAGAAGCCTTCTGGTACTGAAAAAAGGATGGGGAGAGGCAGCCTCTGAGTGATCTCCAGCACTTAATTCTGGTTCATATGTAAGTTCAGTAAAATTGAATCATCTGAACAAATAGCCCACATGGGGAATGCAAATGAGCGTATCTCCGTCAACTTTTACTAGACAAATGTTTCATGTGGGACATGTCAGAAGTAAGAACATGAAATCAGATTAAAAATCAGAATAGTGAGGACACTGCCAATGAAGAGGACAGGTTAGGGGATATTAGAAACTCAAGCATGAATTCACTACTCTGTGCCAACTCATCAAAATACCTCCTTTGATCCACATTCATTCATTTTCCTCAGTCACCACACAGATGTATCAAATTGAATTCTCTTTCTCCTCCGAAACCCGTTTTTCTTTCTAACTTCCTCATTACCTGGATGATATCACTGTCCTCCGAGGCAGGTAAACTCAAGACCTCAAAATTATCTTTCACTTCTCTCTCTTTCTCCCATCCCACAAATGAATCACCATATTTTGTTGCTTAGTCTTCCACAATCTCTCTTTCTACCTCTTCCTGTATGTTTCTCCTGTCATCGTCCTGGTGCAAACTCTCATCTCTTTACACTTGTATGGTTTGGAATAATGTGTAGCAAAATCATACCTATAAGCTTCAAGGGCAACTTTAATGACTATAATCAGTGGGAAACATTCTTTCATAGGCAATATTTCACAAACACACCTTTGCTCTCATGAGATTGACTGAAAGATGTAAAGATGTGTTTATTGTTTATGAATTATAAAAAATCGAATTGCTCTCTGCCACTATTTTCTTGCCTCTCCAATCCATTCTTCTTACAAGTGTCAACTTAAATTTTTTAATGTACAAATATTATCATGTCATTCTGAGGGTTCAAGAGCCTTCAGTGGGTTGGTATTGTCTAGATGAGAAATAAAACTGCATTAGCTTGGTGTTCAAGACCCTCCACAGTCTGCTTCCAACCTTCCCTTTTTGGCCTATTTCACACCAAAACTGTTCTTTTGCTTTGTCCAGCATGATGCTTGGCACATAGTAGTTGCTTAATATTTTTCTTGTTGATTGACTGGCTGACTAATATCATGCTTTAAATTTGAATTAGTTGTGCTTCTTTTAGCTCTTCTTGTTCTTTCTTGGTCCCATCCATACATCAGGGAATGTAATCATTTTTGCCCTGCCTCCACATATAGAAATACTTTTCTTCATTCAAGACTGAGCTCAGGTGCTGTCTCTTCCATAAAACTTTCCTCAGTCCTTCTAGGTAGAAATAATCTAGTACTCCTCAATCTCAAAATCATCCCACAATTTCTTGCAAATGTAGGATTTAGACCCAGATGTTACTTTAGAGGTCTTGTAATCCAAACCCTTCTTATTTATAGATGAGCAACCTAAGACTCAGAGAGATTAAATGATTTGTCCAAGGGCATGAAGGGAACAGACATTTGTCTGGCCTTGGATTTAAACTGGAGAACATCTAAAGGATGGCTACCAGGATGGTGAAGGGCCTTCAGTTCATGACATATGAAGTGAGCTGAAGGAACTGAGCATGTTTTAAAAAATGGAGAGAAGATGGCTCAGAGGCACCATTGTGCAATTGTTCAAGTGTTATCATGTAGAAGAAAGATTCAGCTTTAAACTCCCTGAAGGTAAGGGCTGTCTTTTACCTCTTTTTATTTCCAACATTTAGTTTACTGATTGACTGGGTTGTTTTATTCGGTCCTAAAGGGTAGAGCCAGGAACAATGGGTAGAGTAGAGGCCAATTTTGTCTTGATAACAGGTTAAAAAATTGTTCACATGATGCTTACAGTGCTTTTTTTTAAATGCTGAGACAACAACTCTAAATAATAAAATGAAATGATTACTGGATTTGGAATCATAGAACTTCGGTTCAAATTCCAGTCCTGCTACCTACTTCCTGCGGGAATTTGGGCAAGTTGCTTTACTTTTTCTTGGGATTAGGATTCCTCATATCGATCCTTTTTAGATGATCCTTAACATCCCATCCACATTTTAACTCTCATTATCCTAAGTTAGACTATAAGCCCTTTAAGGGCAGGACCTGTTACTTGTTTTTTTTTTTTTAATTTGAAGCCCTAGATATAATTCCTGGCACATAATGTAAATGCTTTTGAATGAATGAATGAATATGATACACAACCCCAGTTCCTTCAAGTTCACTAATAGCAGCAAACTACTTCACCTCCACAAATTAATCTATTTGGTTGAGGTCTTTATCTTTGTAATATCTCCTTAAATTTCAGAGAGTCCTTGATTTTAGCACAGAAGAAAAAGCATTCTCTGAAATGCTCACGGTAACTCATTATACAGTCTGACCTAAGGAAGGCATTGAAAGCTGTAGAATAATGAAGATTATTAGAAGTATGACTACTTTATGATTAGTCTTTCTTGTAGCATATAAATTAAGTGAATATAAAGGATATGCCCAATCCCTAGCAATTTTCTTGCCTTTTTTCCCATGAGGATTTTTTCATTTTATATTCAGGGTCAGAGTATTCATTTACTTCTCATATAGACTCCTGGGCTACACAATTCTGATCTTTTATATTTCTCACTGAAGTTTTCCTATGATAAGAAGACTCTGCAAAATGTCAGACATCATCCATAGGAAAGAGAAGTAAAACCAAACCCTTCATACATTTCTGCATTAAATAATTTTTACCCTAACAAGTATTTTTGTCTGTAACTACATAGATATTTGTGAACACTCCCAAAACTATTATTATTAAGGAGATTTGGCTTGCATGTTTCATCAAGAACAGGCTATCAAAACTAATTTTGGAAAAAGGACCTAAACGAATATCAGGTAGAATGACTCATCTTCCTGAGTTCTAATCTGGCCACAGATACTTACCAACTGGATTACTTTGAGTAACTCTCTTAACCCTGTTTGCCTCAATTTCCTCATCTGTAGAATGAGCTGGAGAAGGAAATGACAAACCATTCCAATATCTTTACCATGAAAACCCCAAATGGGATCATGTAGAGTTGGACACAACTGAAAAATGACTGAATGACAAAAATAACAAAAAACTAGACTAATATAATAAAAAATGTCATGAACATATAAACATTTTTATGCAGTGCTTTTTAAAAATTCGGTGAGAATGAATGGAACTATAAATGAAGTATTTTTCAAACTTGCAATTGACAGTGTGAGGGTGAAGGGAGGAAGGTAGGAGGAAAGATGGATGGGAGAAAGGAGAGAGGAAGGTAGAGGAAGGGAAAGGAAGGGAGAGGTCCTGAGCTCCAGCAAGGGGAAATTGACTGGAGCTCTTCGGGGCTCAAATAAAAGATCAGAAAACAACTTAGGTTTTTAGAATAGCTAGGTTTTATTTAAATTAGAAAAGGCAAGGTCTAGGGAAGCTAGGAGGTAGATGGAAGGGGAAAAGGCTCCAAGAAAGAGCTCAGGGCCAAGAGAGTCTCCAGGGTAGAGATAGCCCAGGATCTGAGAGAGAAAAGGCACAAAAATTCTCTCTTTTATACTTTCTCTGATATCTCCCACTAAAAAAGTGGGAGGTGTCGGGGGAAGTTGTAGCAGGGAGTCCTGGGAGATGTAGTCTCCCAGGGCTTAGAATAATTTTAAACAACACAACATGAAGCTGGGAATGGCTAATACTCCAAGTATGAGTCAGGATCTCCAAAAATCTCTGACAGATGTTTAGAATGATGGTAAGAAATAATAGGGACAAATGAGTTCAAAATATCAACCACACACATCTAAGATAGGGGACCAATTTTTAGATTGTAGTTCCTATGAAAATGATCTGTGTGTTTTAGAGGTTCTCAAATTCAATATGATTTGATAGTGTGGTATAGTAGGATAAGCACAAAGTAGAGACTGGGAAGGGCATCTAGTTGTGCAGTGGATAGAGCATTAGGCCTGGAATTAGGAAGACCCAAGTTCAAATCTGACCTTAGACGCTTACTAGCTGTGTGACACTAGCTTAATCTTATTTGCCTCACCTTCCTTATTAATAAAGTAAGCTGGAGAAGGAAACAGCAAACCATTCCAGGGTCTTTGCCAAGAAAACTCCAAATGGGACCATGAAGAGTCAGATACAACAGAAAAATGACTAATGTGCAAGGAGGACTGGAGATATTCTACTTTGAGAATCAGAGAGACTGAGATTCAAGTCCCATTTATGACACTTATGAGCTAGGTGACAATAGGCAAGTAGTCAGGTCTGTGTGTCTTACGTTACTCATCAGTTAAAAAAATGGGGCTAATACTACACATAGAATTTATCTCCTAGGACTATTATAAGGTGGAAATGAGAGCAAATAAAGCGTTTTGTAAACCTTCCAGTGCTATATAACTGACAGCTACTTCTAGCGCTGATATTTTTGCTTCTTTTACTGTTACAAACCATCCACAGGCTGTGTGAATAGAAACATGTGCAGATCTAGAGAGGTGATGGTCCTCCTTTTTTCTGCCCCGATCATAGCACACTTGAAACATTGCCATCCATTCTGGGCACTGACTTTTAGGAAGAACATGCTAAATGGCCGACAATTGAAGGAAACGGGACTGTTTAATTAGAGAAAAGAAAACTTGGAGGAGCAGGAAGAATGTAATAGCTATCTTCAAGAATCATAGCATCATGAAAAAAAGCATCAAAGCATCATAGATTTAAAGCTAAAAAGTTATTGGATCTAATACCTTCAATTTTCAGAAGAAGAAACTGAGGTCCAGATAGCTGAAGTGACTTTCTCAGGCTTACCCAAAGAGTAAGTGTTTGAACTGTGATTCAAACCCAGGTTTACCACTTCTCCATACACTTTATGATGCTGTCACATGCAAGAGGCATAAGATATCTTTTCTGTCCAACTGTCACCCAACTCTCACCTGTGGCTTCAAGAAGCTATAACATGCATAGTAGCCACATCCCTAAAAAAAACATCTTGGAAGATGGGCTAAATGAGATTGACTGACAGTTCTCAAATTCCTCACTGAGTTAGGGACATATTTTCCCCAAGCATGTGAAGAGTTCTTCCAGTGGAATGGGCAGATGAGAACAATTTGTTCCAACAGCCATGAGGGTAGCTGAAGGAGGTGCTGTGGAGTGCCTACAGCTTGGGTAGACATCAAAGATGTTAAGGTCATACACTGCATCCCAGGTCATTACCAGTATTCCTGACTTTTCTCTTGTCACTGGATTTTCATGACTCTGGAAGAGAGAATGAAGCAGATGATTCTGCTCATGCCTCACAAATCCAACTAACGCACAATTCAATACATCACTCCATAATGTCATTGGATCTCTTTGAAAACAAACAAAAAAAAACAAAAACAAAAACAACATGGAAGAGAAATTAAATTCATGTTTTGCATGGTTCCAGAGATGGGAACAAAGTGTGGATATTCAAAGAAACATATTTTATTTTGATGTGATGAAAAATATTCTTATAATTGAAAGTGTCCAAAAGTGGAATTGGTTGCCAGAGGAGGTGCTTGGCTCTTTGTTAATGGAAGTAGATGCTGGAAAACTAGCTTTCAGGAATGGTGAAGAAATCACTCTTGTTAAGGTGAGGAGATGGTCTTTAAGACTCCTTCCCAATATATGGTTTCTTTAAGCTCCTGCTAGGCTTTTTCAGAAATGCAAAGCTTCATCTTGAATGTTATACAGCTAACAACAGTTTTTCTTCTGTCATTCGTAAGCTGTGCCCAACTCCTTGGGGTCCTATTTGGAATTGTCTCAGCAAAGACTCTGGAATGGTTTGCCATTTCTTTCTCCAGTTCATTTTATAAATTCAGGAAACTAAGGCAAACAAATTTAAGTATCTTGGCCAGGGTCACACAGCTAGTAAGAATCTGAGGCCAGATTTGAACACAGGAAGATAAATCTTTCCGACTCCAAGGCTAGTTCTCTGATCACTGTGCCACCTAACTGTCCCAGACACAATAGTACTTGGTATAATAGAAATTCATATCTATATAGTTATTTGCATGTTATCTCTCCCATTACAATGTGAGCTCCTTGAGAGCAGGGACACATTTTTGTCTTTCTTTGTGTCTCCAGCAATAAACACAGAACTTGACATATAACTAATACCAAATAAGTGCTTATTGAGTGACAGTTTTTCTCAAAATCTTTTTGAAATGGGTAATATAGGCATCAGGCCCATTTTTAGATGAGGAAACCTGAGGTTTGAGGTTGAATGGCATATAAATAACATAACCCACACCTCTAAATAGTTTTAGAATTGAGGTTTTATGATTTGTGGTGACCTCCTAGTACCCTGCCTTTGGAGATAGGACTCCTCTCTAGATGCAACTTCACTATAACCTTCCCAATTCAGTGTTCTTGCTCTGCCATGCTAGCTCAATTCTACATGATCACATTTTAAAATCACCTGAATATTCTCTCTCCATATTAGGTATAACAAGGGAAATAGAGCTGGTAATTCCAGCAGGTATCCTCAGGGTTAACCAATCCCCTCAATATGCAGTCCCTTTAATGTGCCTATTCAGCTCTTCATTTAACAATATTTAATAATGTCTACTCTAAGTTCCATATATTACCCAATAAGCACAGAGGACCAATAATATTTTATATATTCTCATCAACAGTGAAATTGTAAGGGCCATAAATGACCTGATGGAAGAGGATGATGAGCAGAACAGCACACAAATCACATTCACTGGGAGCTGAAGGAGCGGAACAGGAGCAAGATTCCTCCCTGTTTGCCAGGCCCAGGGGGGAGGTAACTAGTAACCAGGCAGAACACTTCATATCTGTATTTTCCTTTGGAAATAAAAGAGTCTGGTCATCGCAAGAGGACATTTGGGTTTCTGGGAAAACAGGGCTCCCTGATCCCAAATCATACCCACTCTACTCCTTTTCTTCTTTCATGAAAATAAGAATATGAATAATAACTGGCAACTATATAGTGTTCTAAAGGTTCAAAACAGTTTTGATATAAATATGCACACATTTATATACGCACAGATCTATCTATATACACAGATACACACATATGTAATGCATGTATATAATATTATACAAATATAGATGCACACTGATATAGTTAAATATATTTAGCTATGCACTTATACATACATGTACAAATATGTGCATGTACTTACATAGGCACACGAATATTATACATCGTACATAGATATATACACACATGTAGAAATACACACGATGCTACATATATGTGTATGTATGTATATATTATATGCATATATACATATACAAATATGTGTGTACCTTTATATATGCATAAAGATGCACACTGATATTATAGATATGGTTTATATATTTAGATATACATCCCATATATTTACAAACAGGTATATATGTATATGTATCCATATATGCATATGGATATATGTATATACACATATAGATGTACACCAATATAACACACATATATGTACAAATATAATAATAATAATAAAACTATAACAATAATAAGCAGTGAATTTATTATGGATATAAACTGATTAGATAGTAAGCTTGTTGTGCTTACAAAGTATCTTCAGTTTTTATAAGTGAAGTGATGCTCATAAATGAACTTCTCTTCAGGGCCAAGTGCAAGGACAATAAGGAGACTCTTGTTACACAAAAATATACTATTTATTGAGAATATAAGGATATAAGACGATTTCTAACTGTAAGGGATTTTAACTCTACCCAAATAAAACTCCCTAGTTCCTCAAGGAACCATTTCTGTTTCCATAGGCTGTCCTGATCCTTCCTGATCTGACTAACCCAAATTTTCCCTATTCTTCAATAAACTAAGACTATTATCCTTATAAGAAGTATAAAATTCTCAACTTTGTCTCCAAGGTATAAAAGTAACAAAGGCCAGCTGGCTGAGCCTCAGCAAGAACCAAATTAGGACTCTGACCCTTAGCAGACTCAGAGTCTAAAACAAAGAATAAGTATTTCTTTGGTCTTCTCAGAAATAAAACAAGCTATGAAACAGCAATAGACAGTCTCTATTGTTTCCTAAGTTGGAAAGGAAATCATTTAGCTCCTTCAGGTTTTCCCCTCCTTTCCTTCTACCTTCAGACAGTGAGGAGAGAGAAAAGAAGATGTCACCTGCTCCCAGCACTCTGAGAGAGAGTCAACTGCCAACTCACTCAGACCAACTGCCACTCCCAGAGAGAGTAACTGTCACAGAAAAACATTACACTGTCAACATTTTAAACTGACACTGTCTCAGATCTGTTTCAAACTCCAATTCTTTCTTAAGCCAGCTTCTCCACTTCTTACCTCTAAACTAATATGTATATACATTTTAATATATACATATAGATGCACACTGATATTATATATATATATATGCGTATGTACACACACACACATATATATGTATATTTAGGTATACACATAGATACACACACATCGATGTTATATATAAGTAATCTGGGCATCTACCAATGCATGATCTCATTTGATCCTCATAACCACCCTGGGGTATGAATATCCTTATTTTGCAGCTGAGGAAGTGCTCAGAGAGATTAAGTGACTTGGTATGCCACTTAAATCAGAAAAGTATGAGAGGCAGCAATGCAACTCAGGTGTCCCCTGTATCTTCCCATCCATAGATCTAGCTGTTTCTCAGAACTCATTTATTTTGCATTTTAAAGCTCACAAAGAACATCTGATGCATTATTTAATTTGAATCAAATAACATCTTGAAGTGGGCTCAGCAAGCATTTCTGTCCCCACTGTTTTACAAAGCAGAATCAAGGGCTCTTAGAGGTTAAGTGACTTGCTTAGAGTCATACAGCTTCTAAGTGTCAGTGGTTGGACCTGAACTTGGTTCCTTTGATTTAGCATCCAGCCTACAGGTGGGCTAGACCACACTGCCTTGCAATCATCATTTCATACTGGAAACAAAAACAAAACCTTTTTGCAACATGGCTACCTAGGGCTTGTCTTTCACAAAGATGTGGTAAGCAACTGGCAATATAATATGGATCTCTCTGGAAAGAGGGTCTACATGAATATCTCCTCCACTTGAGGGTCAAAGTACCACAGAGGTCCAATTTGAGATTCACTATTTTGGACTAAGCATGTGTCACTTTAAAATGCAAATCCTCTAGGATTAGACTGAGTCAACAGGCAGGAAGTTACTCCTTTGTTTCAATGAGCTTCTCAGGTCACTTTCACCTTGGACAGAAGGTATCTAGGCTGCCATGAGGGTATTGCATGGCTAGAGAAAGAAGGAATGTTTCTAAATTTGGGAAGTGATAGACAACATGGAAAGGAGAGTTACTGAACACAAACTACTTCCTTCATAATTCCCCTTCAGGTTGTACTATAGTTCCTCTATTTCAGGCTCTTAGTCTTGTCCCCTGAATCCATTATCGGAAAGAGGCTGCATAGAGCACTTCATTCTTATTGTTTAACAGAAGACTTGGGTTTTATTCCTAGAGTGGCTTTGTGTTATCTTTGGAAATTCATTTAATCTCTTTGGGCCCATTAGCTAATCAATCAAGTGAACATTCATTAAGCCTATCTTTGGCACTATGCTAAGTGAATTCAGAAAAAGGTGAAAATGCTGGTCCAGCCTTCAAGAAACTCACATTCTACCAGGTGAGATGACATGTGGATAAGTGTGGAGATGTCATCTTCACAGAGTAGAAGGAGGGCAATCTCAGGGAGAGGTCATCAGGTGATGGGAGAGAATGTCAAGGAAAGGCTGACTGCAGAAGACAGAGGTGATAAATAGTTGTTGATATTCAGTCATTTAATCATTTCAGATTCTTCCTGACCCTATGGTCCAAAGCATGCCAATTCTGTCCATGGAGTTTTCTTGGCAAAGATGGCTGGAGTGCTTTGCCATTTTCTTCCCCAGTGGATTAAGGCAAACAGGGATTAAGTTACTTGCCCAGGATTAACTAACTAGTAAGTGTCTGAGACCAGTTGTGAACTCAGGTCTTCTTGACTCCAGGTCAGGTACTCCATTCACAGAGTCACTTAGCTGCCTCCTAGGCAAACAGAGGTTAAATAATATATGCAGAATAAAATAAATGAAAATTAAGAATGTGATTAACTTTTATTCATTTTTAAGGGTCAGAACTTTGATGAACTTCTTTGTAAAATAATAAAATTCATGCTTTTCCTGTATCTCAGACTACTCTACAGTTGGAGAACTGACAAGAGTAATTATGCCCTTGACCCTTTGGTCTTACTCTAGTCTGTGAAATATTTTGAAGGGTTTTGTCACACCTGATTCATGGTCCAACTCCAGAAGTACTGGATAACAATCTAGTGAAGAAATAAAATATTCCATAGAATTTCATATAGACAACTTCTTTAAATATATTTTAAATACTGCAGTTACTGAAGGAACACACTTGGACTAGAAAAGAAGCACCAAAACATTCATAAAATAGCATTCACTTCTATTGTACCACAATTTCAAACAAAATCATTTACAGTGGAGGTTTAAATAATTCATGTGCTTCCTAAAATAGCTAGTGACACATAAGGAATTTACTTATAGTTTAGGATTTACTTATTAGAATATTCTGGTTCAATGATTTGAAAACTAAGACCTTATTTCTGGTATCAATTTTTCAACAATCACATGGACACTATATACTCTTATGGCCTATTATAGTGTTCAAAGTAAATTCACCAGCGTGATTCCATTTGATCTCTGTGGGTGTTTAAGGCACAGTATGTTTAAAGTACCGAAAACAAGCAACTCTACTTTCTGTTTTCTTCTACAGGATCTTATTTCTCACATAAGGCACTGATATATTTTGCTATATTTTCTTAAATAACATTTTTGTTATAGATTTTGGCCCCCTATAAACAACTAAAGCTCAGATTGTCCTTTGAACTGAGGAGATCATAGCTTTTCACAGCCAAGAGATAAAACAAAACAAAACAAAACTCTCTTATCCAAGGTCTATCTTCAAGAAGACTTTATTAAATTTGAGTGGATAATTTACTCTTTGGAGTGATGGGTTTCCAGAAGGGTCAATAACTGTCACACTTTTTATCATTTTTCAGTTCTTTCCAGTCTGTTAGACTTTTCATGACCCCATTTGAGATTTTCTTGACAAAGATACTAGAATGGTTTATCATTTTCTTCTTCAACTCATTTTACAGATGGAGAAACTGAGAGCAACAGGGTTAAGTGATTCATCTAAGATCACATAGCTAGAAAGAGTCTGAGACAGAATTTGATCTCAGGTCTTCCTGACAGCAGATCCAGGTCCAACACCTTTATTCACCATGCTACCAATATCTCTGGTAAGTTGAAATACAATCTACTGAGAAATCACGAACCTGGATTCTAGTCCTACTTCTGCTACTAATTTTTCATTTAATTTCTCTGCCTTTCACTCTCCTTGTTAAAATGAAGGCACTGGATTAGATAATCTCCCTGGTCTTTTCTGGATATAAATCTAGGTCCCTCATGCCTGGAATATACATACATCCCACTTTTTCCTTTTAAAATTCAATATTACATTCTAAACTCTTCCAAAGCCATGCCTTCTATCTGAAATTCTGAGCTTCTCCTTTATACCATGAACTCCTGAGAGCAGCTATTGTCCAGATGAAGATCAAAGCAGAGTATTTTTCACATTAGTCTATTTATGGTTTTATGTTGGGGTTTTGGTTCTTTATGTGTATTCTGTTACAGCAATGGAATATGGAAGTAAAAAAAAACGCAGTGACTGTCTTTTAGCTTATTGTATCCCCATTGCTTGGCACAGTGCCTGGCACATAGTAGGCACCATTAAATGGTTGTTGACTATCTGATCCTCCTGCCACTAAAGACCAACCCCAAAAGTTTTGTCCTTCTTATATGTATATTAATGTGTATACTATCTTCTCTTCTAGAATACACACTCCTTAAGGCTAGGGTCAGTTTCATTTTTGACTTCATATTTTCAGTACCTGATGTAGGGACTTAACCAGAGCAAGCACTTAATAAAAGCTTATGGAATCATTGTGTCAATTGTTTGTCATTGTTATCAGAAAATGGATATTTTCCATGTGCTTCTCACTGTGTGAATACACTAGGATGGAGACAAAAGAAATAAAAAAATACACTGTCTGACTCCAAAAGAGATTAATTTCTTCCTTCAACCATTTCTATCTGAACATCTCTGATATTTACCTTTTAAAATAGATAAGTGGGGATGTGGTATGAGCTAGGACATCAAAGGTGCTTACTCAGAGAGTTTCTAAGCCCTTCGAAGAACCCTCTGGCCAAGTGTCTCATGCTGTAAACAAGCTTTATGACAGATTGCTTTTGACTAACCTTAAAGCTAGAGCATTCTTGCAGAGTTATGCCTACTAGACCATAAATAAAATCTGGAATCAGAAGTATAATTGTTTTTTTTTCTTAAGCAGAACAAGGGAAAAGAAGCCTGTTGAAGTAAAAGAAACAAAAGAAAACTGTATTTTGGGAACCAAACCAAACTAAAAAAAAAGTTTATTAAGTATACACATGTACATGTTTACTGAGTTGGCTATGCAAAAGGGAAGGGCTGTTTAGCAGGCAATAGAAGATAATGGGTTTAGAATTAGAGGAGGACTCAGATCTGGCACTGAACCTAAACCCCTCATTACACAGAGGAGGGCCAGGGAGGTTATGGGAATTTTCCAGGGACATACAGCTAGTAAGTGACTGAGGTAGGATTTGAACTATTTCTTCTTGATTCTAAGTCTAACCTTCCCTCCACTACACCTTGCTGTTGCTATCTGTTACACCATCAATTGGCTAGCAGAGGGAAGGCTTGTTCCTCTTATGAAGTTAGCACTTAGAATTAAATATGCCATAAGACCTAAAGGGATGGTTGAGGAGGACAGCTGGGTGGTTCAGAGGATAGAAAGGCAAGCCTAGAGATGGGGGATCCTAGGTTCAAATCTGGCCTCAGATACTTCCAAGCTGTGTGACCCTAGACAAATTATTTACTTTCATTGCCTAGCCCTTACCGCTCTCTGTCTTGGAAACAAGACACAATATTGATTCTAAGATAGAAGGTAAGAGTTTTTAAAAAGGGATGGTTGAAGAAGTTTTTCTCATTTGTGTGAGTAGAAATCAGAGGAAGAAAAATTTTCCCTGCTGTGTTAGAGAGCAGATTCTGGATTTGAACACTACAGTTCCCTGAGGTTTGGGTAGATAGTTAAAATGGAATCTTTTCAGCCATATTGTAGTTTTATACAGAAAAAAGAATGAATATTTTTTTTGTGTGTGGAATCACCTGTAAAGTGTGGGAAAAGAACTGCCTGATTGAACATGCCATAGTCGAATTGGCTTGAATAGTTAACTAGCAGAGAATAATAGGCAGAGAGTAATAGAGAGACTCTGAGAACCTCAAAGGGCAAAAGATGGAAAAGCAAAATTCTTTAGGAAAGCCAGTTTTAGAAAATGATGGACAATTTTAGAGTTGCAGTAGAGGGAGGCAAATAAAGCTTAAGTTGTGTGACAGGGAAGAAGACCTTGTAGCCAGTGTGCTTTAGTACTAAAGAGTAGTGACAGGATTGGGGCCTGATAGGTGAATTGGTAGATTAATAAAAAGTCTATAGTATCCCAGTATAGAGACTTTCATTTAAAAAAAATAAAATGGTATGCTCAGAACTATGTTTTTTTAAATGAAAAATTGTCTTTGGAAAACTTGAAAAAGTGAAGAGCATCTTTAAAGAATTTATTGTTTTTCAATCATGTCAGTTGTGTCTGACTCTTCATGATCCCATTTATTTTTCTTGGCAAAGATAATGGAGTGGTTTGCCATTTCCTTCTTTTACAGATGAGGAAACTGAGGCAAAGAGGGTTAAGTGATTTTTCCAAGGGTTACAGAGCTAGTGAGTGTTTGTCAGATTTATACTCAGACAGATGAACCTGACTCCAGATTTAGCACTCTATCCACTGTGCCACCTAGCCAGTTCTAAAGAATACAATGCTGAATAAAGCTGATCTTCTGGAGCAGGACTACCAGGCTTCCATTTGAACCTCTTCATATTTGGAATTTAGCTTTTATTACTTTCATTATAGCACTCATGAGAGCACAGAAGCCTCCTATGCTCTTGAAGACTCTGCTAGCAGAATATGAGTTTGGATAGGTCTTTCCAAAGTGGAAAAGCTTCAAGTATAGTTTGGGGACAGACAGCTTGTTGCTGATTGGAAGCAAAGCTAGCTAAAATTGAAGAGTCTCATCTAGGTAATAAAAACTGAGACAGTATGGTGTAGTGGATAAAGGGCTGCACTTAGAGTCAGGAAGAATATCATTCAAATTCTATTCAGTCCCAACGGTGTGCCCCTGATAAAGTCTTGTAATCTCTCTAGGCTTCATCCGTATAACTAGAGGATTGGAATCAGGGACATCTAAGTTCTCTTCCAGTGCTAAACCTTAATGTCTTCAGCTTCCCTTTGAAATTACCCTTTAAAGCTATTATCTTTCAAATGAAATAATATTTGTAAAATACTTAGCAGAGTGTCTGGCATACTCTAGGTATTTAATAAGTGCTTGTTTCCTTCTTCCCTTGGATGAATTTTTAGTTTTGGCAATCCAATCAGTATTATGCACAAATGACTAAAGACTATGTACTAAAGCAGGAAACCTATGTGTCTAGAGGAACTGGCCATACTGGGGAAATCATGGATTTTTGAAGCATTTCCCCTCCATTGAGGAAGAGAATACTCATGATGGATCTTGTCCACTGTACACTTGGTTTCGTTCTCTATCTACAGGGTATCAGCCAAACTCTAATTATCTAGTTTTCCTAATTTCTCCCTCAGCTCTTATTCCCTGATGATTTCTCTTCATTCAATTCTTTCTCCCTTCATACTTTTTCTTCATTAACTCCTTTTTAATCATTATGGGATGAATCTGATTCTAATAAAATATTATTTTCCCTGGCTTTCAGGCTTCTATTTCACAGTTGCCTATAGCATATCAATTCGCTTGTATGAGGGTGATAAAGAACAAAGAACTGCAGCACTTGACAATGTATTGGGACCATTCTACAGGGATGATAAGAGAGGCTGAAAGAGAGAGGGACAATGAGTGTGAGAGAGACAATCAGTGCCACAGAGACAGAGAGAGTTAAAGTCATATGTATAGAGACAGAGGAAAAGATACACACACACAGAGAATAGCTGCAGAGGTTTATTAGACACAGGATTAACCTGCCTGCACAGAAAACAAATCGCAAATATGCTGCTGAGGTAAGCCATTAAGTCAATCCTCTGGGAAAAGCAATATTGGCCTGTCAGTGTAATGAGTAGTAGAAGATTATGGACAAGATGCTTCATCACTCCTCAGACCCAGCACATGTGTAAAAATGAGGAGAGAAGAATTTGCTTATTGGACTGTGCAGTTCAAGGTCCGGAATTCCCACATCAAGTCGAGAATTATTCCCTTCTTCCCTCATCAATATTTTTCAAGGTCTATATTTTGAGAAAATCAAGTATATTAAGGGACTCAAAAGACCTATCCCTTAAGGCTAATGGAAAAATGAAAAATAAAAAAGGATGTACAAGGAATTTGACAAAGGGACCAGGCCCTTCTTCCCTTGAATTTAAAGTTGCTTAAACAACTTTACGAGCAAATCACATTTTCGAAGAATCATGCAATCATGACATTTCAAAACTAGACGGGAGCTCAGAGGTCAATACCCTACTCAAGTCAGAACTACCATGTATGCGACGGTTATCCAATATCTATGCAAATATCTAGAGTGATGGGAAAATAGCTACCCCTTGAGGCAGCCCATTCCATTTTGGGGACACTTTTTAAATTTTCAGCAAGTTCTTCCTTATATTGAACCTAAATCTTCCTTCTTGTAACTCTGAGTCCTAGTTTTTTTTTTACGTGAATCAAATCTAATTTCTTTTATATGTCCTCCCTTCCAATATTCAGGCATCTTATATTCTCCTTTCCCCAAAGAATTATGTTCTCACAGGTGAACATTTCTAATTCTTTAAATGGTTTCTTATATGGCACGGTTTTGTCTATAGTGGAAGGAATGCTGGTCTGGGAATCAGGAAACTTGGGTTCAAGACTTGGATTCTGATACTAGCAGAATAACTTTGGTCAAGCCATGTAATCAACATAAGTCTTAGTTTTCCTACCTGTAAAATGAGGCATTTGTCTAGATTCCACATAAATACTTTGATTAATAGAGCTAATGATTTTATTAGCTTTCTTGGTTGCCACAAAATTTTATCATAAAAATCCTTTAATGCCATTCCCAAACTTTCTCCTATTTCAAAAACCTAACTGTGCTTACCAAAATATATTTTTCACATTGACATGTCATTTGTCAATACTGAGACAAGGATTCAGTTAATTTGAAACAACTTTAATTTGAAGGCTGCTTGCCACTTGTAGGGGAAGAAAGAAGACCAAGAGAAAAATTTTACATTAATTGACCCTCAGTTTTCTCTGTCCTTCCTTTTATTTTCATTTCTCTCCTCTCTTCTCTAATCGGTGTTCAAAAGGCTACTGAGCCCACTTATATGATTCTATTATATTAACCCTGAGGGAAGATGCCAATTCTATGACTTGGAAGCTTCAGCAGCTGACAGGTCCTTCTTTTCCTGAATTCAAAGGTGATCAAGTATAAATCATGACTTTTATAAGCACAAGAAATTCTAAATGCAAATGCTACTGTTTAGTCACATGTAAATCACCCTCTTCTTCATTTTTCACCCAGAATCTCTGCTTCTTTCTGTCATTAGCTGTAATTTTTAGAAATGGGAAAATTTGATGAAGAAGGGGAAAGCAAGATACCAAGTATTATTGTCATTGAACTCAAACTAATAGTGTTCGTTGGAAGGGAATATTAAAGAAGTAGCAGGGATTGATCACACACACGTTAAAACTAGTAGAAATGTGTCTTGGATATGGGGGGATAAAAGGGGAGTGAAAGGGAAAGTAAAAACAAGAATCATGTAACCATGGAAAATTTTTCTAAAAAAATAAAATATTCAAATCAAATCGAAGAAGTTATCAGGGAGTTGTTGGTTTTGGACTAAGAACAAATTGTAGCACAATTTCCCATTTCTATGAGAGCCCAAGTAGTAGTAGTAGTAGTAGTAGTAGTAGTAGTAGTAGTAGTAGTAGTAGTAGTAGTAGTAGAAGTGGTAATGGTAGAGTTAGTGGTGGTGGTGGCAGTAGTAGTAATAATGATGGTAGCAATAATAGTTGTTGTCATTATTATAGTGGCAGCAGCAATAACAGTAATAGTAGAATTTATAGAGAGTTTCAAGGCTTATAAAGAGTTTTATAAATATTATCTTATTTTATCTTACCAACAACCCTGGGAGGTATATTATCATCCCTATTTGACAGATGAAGATACTGACCAGAGAGGATAAATGACTTGTCCAGGATCACACAGCGAGTTGTTACCATCCATGGGGTTTGAACTCAGATCATCCATCTCTAGCAACCTATCCACTGAGAAAGTTAATAATAACTACTTAGATTTCTGTAAGAATTTAAGATTTATAAAATTTCTTCCTATACAGTAAACCTGTATATCAGATAAGGCCAATGTTAATAGATTTATTTTATAGACAATGACTATGAGTGTGGATTGTTGTAACAACAGCAAGGGTGTCCCAACAGTCATGGTGTACTTTTAAGCTGATAAAGTCTTAAAAATAGAATAGGATTGCAAATAATAAAATTAATGATGAATTAAAATAAAGAATACACTTATCAAAGTTTAAAACTGCACCAAAACTTTTGGATCATTTAATATGAGCAATGATGATACGAAAGAGTATTCTTGGCAAATGGATCTGGAGTCAGAACTTTCCTTTATTTGACAAAAAGTAAAATCAGAAAGCACACTAACCCACAAGCAATGATCTCAACAGATAAATCATTGCTTACTCTCCTATCTTTAGTGGGTTCTTGAGTGTGAAAGGTAAAGAGCATATCATAAAGGAAATTAATTTTAATTTAGGCATTGAGAACATTTAATAGGACTATGTTATGTTTTTCGGTTCCCCCAAATAGAAAATCTCTAGTTTAGTCAGTAACATGTTTGGTAAATGTTAGTGGGTTCTAAAATATCATCTTGTGTGTCCTTAAATATCCAACTTTAAAAAAGAGGTAACTAAAATTAGAGTTCACACATATACACAAAGACTGTGTGAAAATGGAGCTTATACTGAATGGCATCAAGTAACTTTGTCTGATGAACATGGAAATAAGGAGAGACCATTTTCAAAATACCTTTCAAAATTATAAAAGCCTTGTCAAATGAGAAATTATTTCTGCACAAATGCTGCATTATTAATGTAAGTTATATTTTTATGGAGTTCTGTTAACAATTTTAGGTGAAAAGCTGGCATGGAGAACATTTAACTATATGTCAGAAGACTTGAATTTTAGTTTTGGCTCCAGCACAATGACCTTGGGAAGGTTATTTAATCTCTGGAAGCCTTATATTCTTGAACTGCAAATCAGGGGTAATAGCTCCTGCTTTTCTGGCCTCATAGTTTTGCTGAATATCCAATGAGATGATATGATTTATATTGTCCTTTATTGATGACCTTGGACATATCAAATATTAAATAAGTTAATAATAAAATATATTTTCAATATTAAAATACTTTATTTTTATATCAATATTTATGGATAAATATTTTTTCTCCTCTCCTACCTTCAGAACCATCCCATGGATCAGGAAGAAAAAAGAAATGTAAAAAAAATAACAAACAAAAAAACAAAACCTTAGTGAAACTAAACAATATAGTGACTGAGTATTAAAGAATATGCAATGGTTCACACCCAGAGACTCCCAATTTTAACAAAAAAGAAAGGATGCTAATTTTATCTTCTACAGGGTCAAATTTAGTCATTAAACTTAATCTATGCTCACTTTTTCTCTTTCTATTTAAACTACTGTAGTTATTGTGTGTGTGTGTATACATATAAATATGTATATATGTATCCACTTTCTGTTTCCTCTATTTGATATAAGTTCATATAGATTTTCCCATGCTTTTCTGAATTCTTTGTCTTCATCATTTCTTATAGTCCAGTAATGTTCTATTACATCTATGTATCACAAGTGATTGGTTTAGCCATTCTCCAATTTATGGGCATATATTTTGTTTCCAGTTCTGCATTGCCACAAAGAAGTGTTGCTATCAATGTTCTGGTGCACAAAGGATCTTTCTGCCTTTGACTTCTTTGAGGTATAGACATTGCTGTGGAATCTCTGGACTTAAAAGTATGGATATTTGGGTCACTCATTTAACATAACTACAAACTGCTTTCCATAATGTTTTCTTTCTCTTTAAGTAAATGGGGAGTAGAATTTTTTAAGAGTTCATCTTTTTATTATTTAAGTTGTAAAAAAAATCTAGATTCATATATTATTGATGTTGTAAAAACATCTAGATTAATATAAATATAATTATATAAACACAAACCATTATTTAACACACATACATGTAAAGTACATACACATATATTTGCAATTCTTATATGTGTATATATATTTGCACACATGTGTGGGTGACTATATTCCTTTAAACACATTCTTATATACATGTAAGTACATATATGTGGAAGAATACATATGTGTATATGCAGTATATACATATATATATATTCCATATCTAATATGTGAAAAAGAGGAATTCAGCTGTTGGACAGGAAGTGAGTTAGAGAAGTTTTAACAAAGTATTTCTTCATTTCAATTCCCTTCCATCACCCCAAGGAAAAGGTAGTGTATTGATGAATGAACAAATGATGGAAGGCAGATTGGTGCATTGAAAAGCACACTGAATGGGTATTGCCATGACATTTTTTTCCACACCTGATCTTAGCTAAAAGGCTGAGAAGCAATGATGATGACTCTCCTTCTGATACTTACTACTAGGGCAGTTAATAATCTCCCTGGGCCACAGTATTCTCTACTCTCCACAAACGGGCAAGATTTAGATCTACTCTGTAATCCCACCGAGCTATAAGATTCATGCTTCAGTATTTAGTAATGTGGACTGTGTGCTGGCACAAAGAGAAAGATTAAATAGTCCCTGCCCTCAAAGAGTTCTTTCTGTTTTGGGTTACAACATGTACATGTATATGAATCTAAAATATTTTTGGAAGGAAAGTACTACCAACTACAGCAGTTAAGAAAAACATCAAGGAGAAAGAGAAGTTCAAGCCTTCCTTTGAAGGAAACTAGAGATTCTAAGATAGGGTTTATAGGCATTCTAGGCATGGGGAACAACACAGGAAAAATTCCTGGAAGTAGAAGATTGAGTGTCATGTGTAAGTAACAGTAAGAAGGCCAATTTTGTTGGAATGAGAATACAAGATGGACATTAATATATGGTAAAATTGGAAAGGTAGATTGGATTCTGGAGGTAGGCTACTTTAAATGCCAGACAAAAGAGTTTGTATTGTAATGTAGAGGTAATAAGGGAAATTGGAGTTTATTGAGTAATGTAGTCAGATGTGCACTTTAGGGAAATCACCATAGCAGCTATCAGTCAATCCAATTTGGAATCCTGGTTCTACCACCTTGGAAAAATCATTTTAACTATTGTAGAGCTTAATGCTCTACTCTAATATATATGACTAACTTAGACTAGATGACTTTTAAGAGCTCTTCTAGCTCTTTGTCCCTTTCTATACAAATTTAATTAGACAGCTTAGTAGGACTGAATGAATTTAGAATAAACTCAGAAGCTTGGGAAACTAGAGAACTGGTGAGACAGGAAAAATGAGCTTGGAGAGAAGTAATGCATTTTTGGAGAGAAGCAATGCATTTTAGGTTGTGTGGGAAGAAGAAAGAATAAGTCTGAGAGTTGGCATAAAATCTGATAGAGCTATGAAAGGCTGGTTCAGATTGAATGGAATTAGAACACAAGATTTAGGAGGCCCAATGCACAGGCAATAGGTACCAACCTTACATGTAGCCTGAAACTACCATCAACATCCACTCTATCATCTAAGAGGAATAGTTCTACAATTCCACAGTTCAGTCTCTTTGTCATTTCTCATAGTTATGGAATAGTAGGAACAAGTAAAATCTAATTCTCTGGAGAAAACTTTGGATTTGGATCCAGAGCACTTATGGTCAAGTCCTTTATCTGCCACTATGTGATCTTGGGCAAGTCACTTCATCTCAATTACCTCATTTACAAAATGGGGTAATAATATGGCTTCTGCTGACCTCAACAACCATTGTGAGGATCACATGAAAGAATGTTGTAAATTGTAAATGAGAAGTATTAATCTTGAACCTTGGTCAGTGGTTTCCATCTACTAACTTATCTACATTTCTACAAAGATTGGTAATAAGAAAAAAATCAACAACTGAACAAATTGTAGTATACGAATTTATTGGAAGACTATTGTAAGAAATGAAGACAAAGATAGTTTCAAAGAAACATGGGAAAACATACGTGAATTGATTCAGAGTGAACCAGGAAGAACCAGCTGAATAATTTATACTCTAATTCTCTAAAAGAGACTTAAGAATTCTGATCAATTAAATGGTCCACTGAAATTCTATAAAGCTGATAAAGAAGAACATAATCTACCTTAGTAACTGAGAGATCATGGATTAATGTGAAAAAATAAGAGATTCATTTTTGGACATGTCCAGTGTGAGAATTTGTTTTGCTTGACTCTGCTTATTGTAGAGATCTATAAATCCTATCAGATCAGGATCTCTAGCTTATGTCATGTAGTGAGATATAGGGAATCAGTTTCTTTTCTCCCTTCTTTCATCCCTCTCTCCCTCCCTCTTTATTAGCTTCTCTACTTGAGGAGGGAAGTGGAAGGGAGGAAAGATGGTTATTTGATCATTTTAAGAAGTAAGAACAGTTTTTTTTTTAAATTGAAGTCCCCAAATTTATGGCTGAAGTTTTTCAACTACATGGGTGAAACACTCTAAGGATTGGGTAGCAGGAAGAGAATGAGAGTGTGGCAAAGGTCTTGAATGGCTCCCAAAGGTTCTCAGATGCTTACTAATGGAGAAGGTGAGTTCTCCAATCGTGATCATACATAATTAAAAATTCAGGGCATTAACTGTTGGAAGTTGGAAAAACTAAACTATGAAAAACACATTGTTCTGTGTGTGTGCAAAAATTTCCTCAATACAGTGGAAAGAAAAATATTGTCACTGGAGTAACCCTTCTCACATACTGTTTCTATAGTAAAATTATGTAAACCAGCTGAAACTTGGGCAGTTTTTATGTAAACCTCAAGACCTTTTGCCTTGAATAGGCTTATTTGTGTGAAAGTAATGCCTACACCATAATATGACACACTTGGAGTTTTTGGTTCTTAATTATAATATATGCTTTGAATAACTTCCCATTAAATCTCATTTGCTATAAAGGCTATAGAGGGATGATCTTTTCCAGAATCTTGGCCCCCATACCAAGTGATAATAATGATTCCCTGAAGTGGAGATGCAAGTTTAATTTTTTTAAAAAAATGTAATTTGCAGTTATACAATTTTGTTCCCTCATAATAACAGCCTCAGTCACAAACATAGTGCAAGGGTCAACAGAAATGCCTGATAAACTAACTGGAAAGCAATTAGAGACATTCTCATTAAGTTTTTTATATTTATAATAACAATATTTTTCTCCGGTAAAATACTGCCTTCTAATTCAACAACGGACACCAAGGAAACAGAGGAAGTGATGGAGACACACAATGCAGATCTATAAAGCTATTCAGCAGCTCGATGCCAATATTTGCTCCCTTTTGCTAAAAGAAGCCAGTTTCCTTCCTCACGGCTCTAAAAGGCAGCATTCAAAAGGAGACTCTTTCAGATAGAAATGGAATATATGCTTAATTATATCTTTAAGCTTATGTAGGAAATCACTTTTCAGGCCCGAGGAGCTGAAGGGCTACTCGTATTAATTTAGCATTGCATTTCATGAATTCCTTTTACATTACCATCCTGGATTAAGGTCATGCCTGCATGGACTTTAAAACCCTATTAATCCAAAATCAGCTCCCAAATCAATATGCCTCTTCTGTTATTCTGGATATCGAGCATGATCAGCACAATGTACAGAATTTTAAAAGTGGTTTGGAAAAATGAACTGATTTGAGGATATAGCATGCAATTGAAAATGGAATTTGTAAATGTCATCACTTTTACTTTTTGGAGTTAAAGCTAATGGCAAAAACCAAGGAAAACCCTTTTCCTGGGAAACAATACAGTGGAATTCAGGCTATCTTTGAGTTTCTGAAATAGTGGCAACTACTGAGGTTCCAACTATACTATTGACCATTGGTCTGCAGCCAGAAAACCAAAGCTACATACCTTCATTAATAATATGTAAGCCATCAATGTTCCATCATGGGCCACTGTCTCACTGAGAGGGCAATGAAAGGCTGGAATAGTTAATGCTAGCTCACAGATTTAGTTTGTGGACTGCTAGAATCCAAAAGTGTTTAAAGTCTTTGAGAGGAATTTATTATTTTGTAAATAATGAATTGATTTAGAAAATAATATTAAAGAATTATAAAATGAAACAGATTACTCATGTCCAGGGGATCCAGTCAATCCTACTCATGGACATTCTCACTCTGTATGGATGAATTAGGTCCAAGATTTGAGTAAGAAGAGGACATGAGGCTAAGGAATCAGGCTGCATTTTTAATTATTCTAATCTTCTGGCCAATTGAAAACCTTTTATCTTTAACATATTGTTGATGTCATATAACTTGAAACCATGATAGTGGAGGGAAAGAAGGAAAAAAGGAAAGAAGAAAGATTACAAGCATTTATTAAGCACTACTGATGTGCTAGGCACTGTGTTAAATGCTTTACAGATATTATATTTTTTGGTTCTCACAACAATCTTGGAAGGTAGGTACTATTATTATTTCCATTTTTCAGTTGAGGAAATTGAGGTGAAGAGAGGTGGAATGACTTGCTGAGTACCGCATAGTAAAAGTCAAAGATGCTAGTAAAGATTTGAACTCAAGTCTTTTAACTTCAGCATGAGTATTCTACCTACTATATCACTACCTATCTTTAAATAAAATTGTAAATAAGTGGGTAATGGATAAAATGCATGGTGGGTATCTATGAAATAGCTCAATCTGACCATTTAAACTTTAAAATCTGAAAAAAATAGGTGGCACGGAGGACAGAGTGCTAGACATGGAGTCCAAAATGCAGTCTCTGACACTTACTTGTTGTGTGATCCTGGGTAAATTATATAACGTTTCTGCGTCTCAATTTTCTCATAAAACTTTGAAAACCTTAAATTAATATATGAGTGCTATCTATTAGTATTAGAGATTATTGCCAAGATCATGAAATGGACCAGAGTGGTTATTACAACTTCGAACCTTATAAAGTATTCTAAGAAGGAGATTGTCCTAGATTACATTTGTGGATGCTGCACAATGCTTTTAATTATCCCATTAAAAAGTAGATCAATGGTATAAAAATCCATTTCTTTCGCACTAATATTTTCCTACAGGCCCTTCATGGTTGTGAATTATGGAATGCCAGGATCTTAGTAGAATTAAGTTTACAAATTAATTAAAGAGAAATGGAAAATGGAAGAATAGGCTTAGTATTGCTACAGTATTTTATTAATAATGACTTGTTCCTAAAAGCAATGTAAATGACAAAATTAAGGACACATAGTGGTGTGGTTTATTTGGAATAGCAATAATTTTGATATACTTTCATATTTTGACAGCATTAATCACCTTGTTCACTCTTGGGGACACTAATCTGACTCAGAAAGTCTAACCTTCCTATAATATAGGTCTGATCATGCCACCCTACCCTGTCCTCATACACACATATTCAATAAGCACTTTGATATCTCTGTTACCTGGTCTTTAAAGTTCTTCACCCCCATCATCCCTTTCTCCCTTTTTAGTCTTCTTATATCTTATTCCCCTCCACATATCCTATGACACAGGGACACTGGGCTCCTTACTGTCCCTTGCTTGAGATAATCTGTATACCAACTTTATTTTCACTTGTACCTCCTGACATTCTTTCCTTCTTCATATCTACCTTCTCATTTTCCTGGCTTCTTTTAATGTTTAGCTATTTTCTTCCAGAAACTTTCTGATCCCTCTTAATTTTAAAGCCTTCTCTCTCTTTGTTTTTTCCAATGTATCCTGTAGGTTGGCCACTTATATATAACATATATGTTGTTTACAGGTTGTTTTTCCTATTAGACTGTGAACTTGGGAACAGGTATCATTTTTTGCCTTTCACAGTACCTGGAATAGGATAGGCACTTAATAAATGTTTGCCAGCTTATCACATATTTTTCAAAGATGAAAAGAGTTGTAAAGTTTATTCTGCATCAATTATTTTAGCTTGTTCCAAGTAATCACACCCTACACCAACGTATATTACTAAAAAAGAAAACAGGTCAGCTATGACTCACACCACCATATTTTTCTAGACTTTTTGGGGGGTCAAACTCTTTTTTTTGTCAGTGAATGGAATATTATTGAGAAAAATTCTCTCTCATTGTAGACTGGCACTGCTTATGCACTTTCTAACCTTATAGAGTGTCTTGAAGCACTGCAGTATTTAGTACCTTTTATTATAGAGTGGTTTTAGTTGTGCGTGACTCTTCATGACCCTATTTGAGCTTTTCTTGGCAGAGATACTGGTGTGGTTTGCCATTTCTTTCTGCAGTGCATTTTACAGATGAAGAACTGAGACAGATAGGGTTAAGTGACAGCTAAAAAGATCTGAGGCCAGATTTGAACTCAGGAAGGTGAGTCTTCCCAAATGTAGTCCTAGAGTTCTCTATGCTGTACCACCTAGTTGTCCTGGCATCTTTCCGTACGTCAATCAGCCACTATGTTTTAGAGATGGAGCTTGAACCAAGGTCTTCTCAAATCCAAGGCCAATTTTCTAGCCAGCTCTCTCTCTACCATTATGTAAATTGGTCAATAGAGACCCATCCTCAGAACAGAGAAACATGCTTTTCTTGTTGCCAACCTATACTGAAGAGGTTGGGAGCATTACTTTCAGAAAGGAAAGACAATGTGTAAGAGAAAGGTCTAGCTCCCCAATTTGGGACAAGCACCAACATTCTATAGCTAGTTCCAGTTTACTAATCACCCTGGGGACAAAACAGACTTTTGATTGCTTGCTGAACTGAAGCTGGGAAGCAGTCAAAAGGCCCTAACTCTCACTTAGCATGGTGCCATTCATATAGTTGGTGTCTAATGTTTACTGAACTAAATTGAACCCATCTATGTATACCAATGGGTCACTTCAACAACTTACAATATAACCCCATTTGAGATCCCTGTCCTGTTGGATTTGGGCTTAAGAATTTTTTTATGCCATCTTATTCTTTAAGCCATCCATTACCTTGTTCAGTAATCCATTCAATGAAGAGACAAAGCCTATAGAGCAACTGGTACCTTTCATGTTATATACTGAAGGAGTAATTGCTACCTAATCTATTCATAGATTCATAGAAAGGAAGGACATTTAGAGGTCCTCTCAGCAAACCCCTTCATTTTATACGACTGGAAAACCAAGGTCCAGGAAGGTTCACTGATTCATTCAATATAACACAAATAGTAATAGAAATAGAATTTGAACTCAGCACCTCTAACTAGCTATATTACACTAAGCCAGATTAAAACCAACTTAGCTTTAGAACAGAGAGGGTCCGTAGAGATCATTTAGTCTAGACCCCTCATTTCACAAATGGAAGAAACGAGGCCCAGAATTGAGATGTGAACCTGCTTTTCTGTGTCTGTCTTTCTGTCTCTGTCTCTTGGTCTAAATCTCTGCCTCTGCTTCTGTCTTTCTCTCCTATTTCCCAGGTAACAAAAAATAGAAAGATTATTGGATGTGAGCTCCGTGGACAGAGGTTTGAAACATAGCTACGCTGCTAATTACCTGAGTGATCTCGGGCAAATCACTTAACCTTTCTGGAATTCATTTTCCTCATCTCTGAAATGAGAGGATTTGATTAGATGACCTCGAAGGTCCCTTCCAGTTTTAAATCTATGGTTCTAAAATGAAGTAAAATAGAGACTTGCCAGAGCAAATTGAGTACATTCCAGATGATGTATTCTCATTTGGACAATTCTTAGGAGTTCAAGTCAATCCCATACACAATATGTAGAAATGCAGGTGGTTCTGGAGCTACTGTGCTGCGCCACGGTAAATGCTGGGTTACATTAGGTAAGGGGAAGGAGTTTCTTTCTTTCTCTGAAAAAGTCACTAGAAGTCTAATACTTATAGTAAGCTTTCTCAAAGCCTGTGGATTGCTGATTCCTTCCGATCATGCAAGAAGGATAAAAGGATAGGGCAGGTTGGAGGGGATTGGAGGAAGGGAGATGGAGTCTGAATATCAGGAAAAGGAAGCTAAAAAGACTTGAGAGAAGAGACTACAAAAGACTTCAAAGAAAGGACTGCAAAAGAAAAAGAAACTGTGCTCTCAAACTCTGTTCTTTTCAATAATTTTTAATTCTACTCACTATCAGCGCAATCACAAGCTTTTCCTTACCTCCATCAATTAGGCACCAACTTTATGCCAGGTACTATGCTAGATGCAGGGGATACAAACACAAAACCTAAAGTTCTTGCCTTCAAAGATCTTAAATTATATTAGTGAGACCTTCAAATACACATAAGGAGTTTTCTGTTCTCTGTCCGCAATCTTCTGGGATTGTCACCCCACCCCACAAAGAGTTAACTTGTATTTATTTTTTATAAAATTATATCTATTTACTCTCTTCCAATAGACTGTAAGGAACTTGAGGGCAGGGGATGTTTCATTTCTGCTGTTATATTCCCAGTACCTAACATAGTGCCTGACAAATAGTGGTTGGAATTCTTAGTGGATTATTGTTGATGATTGACCAATATAAGTATATACAAACTTCTGCTTATTAGCTCTCTTCTGAAACCCAAAGTAAATGATAACATGATGTATCAATCGATCACTCAATCAATCATTAACTCTCCTTCATATTTGTGCACTCATTTGAAGGACAGACCAAAATCTGGGGGCAGAGAGAGAAATACAAAGAGAAGGGGCAGAATGTTTCCTTTCATCAAATTTGCTATCTGTACCATATAGGATGATACAATTGTAATCAATTTAGCATTTTACTCTATGTCCCTTTAGTTATTTTATTCTTAAAGTTTTTCATGTATATTTTACAACTCCTGATCCCCCCCTCCAAAAAAAAATTAAGACCTCTTAGGGCAGAGACCATGTTATATATTTCTTTTATAGCTTAGCACCCAACTACCTATGTGGATCATAGGATCATAGAGTGCCACAGGAAACAAGGACAAAAATTCTTGTATTTAATTAAATCAGGTGGCCTAATACTCACAGGCCTGCTCCCCAAGTGACTTCACATGTGATTCTCTGGTTTCTGAGTCAAGCTGTCCTTATTACTAAGAATGGGGCTGGCACTTGTAGATTCAATGACTCCACACCTTAATCTTCTATTTATCTGCTGATGACCTCAACAAGGACAGTCCTACAAACGCTGCAATCCCAGCAAGGTACCTGGGTGGAGGCAGGGGTGGAAGGATGAGACATAAGAGGAAATCTACAAAAAGAGAAATGTCGCCCTAAAACTGGGATCTACATAAGGCCAGGGGAACATGCATACCAGGGAATAAAGAAGGAGGTAGAAAGAAAGAACTGTGCCCAGGTATATTAGCATTTATAATGGGCAGATTTACAACTATGTGTGCTGGAATCATGCTGTAAATAAAAGGTCCAGCATAGGGGAAGGTTATAAACGATGGCCTTGGGAAATGCTGCAATTTAACACTCTTTTTATGGCTTCTTATTCTTGCTGTTACCATCCCATTTGAATGTTGATCCCAGTTGCTCATGGTTAATTGCAAATATTTCACCTTTGTTCACCATAGAAATTTTTCTAAAGCTTTTTACATTTCTGTCAATGAAGCTCTTTCAGAATGCCAATTTAGGATAGTTTTTCTTTAAAAAAATTATTGGACATTGTGTGGACATTAACACAACTGTTAGTTTTTACCGTGGTATGAGGTTAGAACATTGCAACACATCTTACTGTGCCAACTCACTGGAAAGAAAAGATCCCTTCTCTAAGGAGTCGGGTGATCACAGTTTTTCAGAGTGTGCATGGCCACACAAGTTTGTAGCTCTCAACAGTAAAAATTATGCTAGTCTATTGCAGTCAAGCTTTCCTGTGGAACATTAAGCATTTTGACTTGTCCTCATTGAAAATATCTTATTCTTTTGAATACACATTTATTATACTACATTTCTTAGATAGATTCTAAACCAAGGTTAGATTCAGCTCCTGGATTAGCATACAGCATTCTCAATAACACATATAACGTTAGTAGAATGCTAAGATGACATTATGTATATGTACATTTGTTTATGTGTATGCGTGGTCATAGAATTTTAGGTAGCTATGTTTTGATTAATAAGATAAAAGCACTCTGCATTAACTTAGGTATTCTTTTTCAATATTGTTTTATGTCCTCCTTCCCTCTGCTTCTCTCCCTTCCTCCTTCCTTCCTTCCTTCCTTCCTTCCTTCCCATTTCTTCCTTCCTTCCCATTTCTTCCTTCCTTCCTTCCTTCCTTCCTTCCTTCCTTCCTTCCTTCCTTCCTTCCTTCCTTCCTTCCTTCCTTCCT
>NC_058130.1:472816015-472870717 GCF_016433145.1 Gracilinanus agilis | reverse complement strand
AGCATCCATTCCTATTGAAAACACTGAAAAGTATAGGAATAGAAGGACATTTCCTAAAAATAATAAACAGTATATACCTAAAACCATCAACAAGCATCATATGCAATGGGGATAAATTAGAAGCCTTCCCAATAAGATCAGGAGTGAAACAAGGATGCCCATTATTACCTCTATTATTCAACATAGTACTAGAAACACTAGCAGTAGCAGTTAGAGAAGAAAAAGAAATTGAAGGTATCAAAATAGGCAATGAGGAGACTAAGCTATCACTCTTTGCAGATGATATGATGGTCTACTTAAAAAATCCTAGAGAATCAACTAAGAAGCTGGTAGAAATAATCAACAACTTTAACAAAGTTGCAGAATACAAAATAAATGCACATAAATCATCAGCATTTCTATATATTTCCAACACATTAGAGCAGCAAGAGGTAGAAAGAGAAACACCATTTAAAATCACCCTAGACAATATAAAATACTTAGGAATCTATCTACCAAAACAAACATAGCAATTATATGAAAACAACTACAAAACACTTTCCAAACAAATAACAATGGATCTAAACAATTGGAAAGCCATTGATTGCTCATGGGTAGGATGAGCTAACATAATAAAAATGACCATCCTACCCAAATTAATTCAGTTATTTAGTGCCATACCTATCAAACTACCAAAAAACTTCTTTGCTGAATTAGGAAGAACTATAACAAATTTAATTTGGAATAACAAAAGATCAAGAATATCAAGGGAAATAATGAAAAAATGTGAAGGAAGCTGGTCTAGCAGTACCAGATATTAAACTATACTATAAAGCAGCAGTCATCAAAACAATATGGTACTGGCTAAGAGACAGAAGGGAGAATCAGTGGAATAGACTTGGGGTAAATGACATCAGCAAGACAGTGTATGATAAACCCAAAGAGCCCAACTTTTGGGACATGAATCCACTATTTGATAAAACCTGCTGGGAAATTTGGAAAACAATATGGGAGAGATTAGGTTTAGATCAACATCTCACACCCTACACCAAGATAAATTCAGAATGGGTGAATGACTTGAATATAAAGAGGGAAACTATAAGTAAGTTGAGTGAACACAGAATAGTATACTTGTCAGATCTCTGGGAAAGGAAAGATTTTAAAACCAAGCAAGAGTTAGAGAAAATTACAAAATGTAAATTAAATAGCTTTGATTATATTAAACTAAAAAGCTTTTGTACAAACAAAAACAATGTAGTCAAAATCAGAAGGGAACCAACAAATTGGGAAAAAATCTTTATAATGAAAAACTCTGACAGGGATCTAACTACTCAAATATACAAGGATTTAAATCAATTTTATAAAAAAATCAAGCCATTCCCCAATTGATAAATGGGCAAGAAACATGAATAGGCAATTTTCAGGTAAAGAAATCAAAAGTATCAATAAGCACATGAGAAAGTGTTCTAAATCTCTAATAATTAGAGAAATTCAAATCAAAACAACTCTGAGGTATTACCTCACACCTAGCAGATTGGCTAAAATGAAAGAAGGGGAGAGTAATGAATGTTGGAGGGGATGTGGCAAAATTGGGACATTAATGCATTGCTGGTGGAGTTGTGAACTGATTCAACCATTCTGGATGGCAATTTGGAACTATGCTCAAAGGGCTATAAAAAATGCCTGCCCTTTGATCCAGCCATACCATTGTTGGGTTTGTATCCCAAAGAGATCATAAATAAATAGACTTGTACGAAAATATTTATAGCTGCACTTTTTGTGGTGGCAAAAAACTGGAAAATGAGGGTATGTCCTTCAATTGGGGAATGGCTGATCAAATTGTGGTATATGCTGGTGATGGAATACTATTGTGCTCAAAGGAATAATAAACTGGAGGAATTCCAGGTGAACTGGAAAGACCTCCAGGAACTGATGCAGAGTGAAAGGACCAGAGCCAGAACAATATTGTACACAGAGACCAATACACTGTGGTAAAATCGAATGCAATGGACTTCTGTACTAGCAGCAATGCAATGACCCAGGACAGTTCTGAGGGATTTATGGTAAAGAACGCTACCCACATTCAGAGGAAGGATTGCAGGAGAGGAAACATAAGAAAAACAAATGCTTGAACGCATGGGTTGAGGTGGACATGATTGGGAATGTAGACTCGAAACTACCACACCAATGCAACTATCAACAATTTGGAAATAGGTCTTGATCAATGAAACACGTTAAAACCAATGGAAAAGTGCAACGGCCATGGGTGGGGGTTGGGTGGGGGGTGAAGGGGAATGTAGGAGCATGAATCATGTAACCATGTTAAAAATGAATATTAATAAATGTTTAAAAAATAGAAAGGGCATGTATAAAAGCAAGATAGCCCTTCCCTGAGTATTCTACTTAGGGGATATAACATAAAGAATTATGAGATATATGCATACATACTCAAACACAAAATATCAATAAATAGTGATTTCAGTGAATTTATTATAATTTGAGGAATCAGGAGACATCTCTTTAAGGACCCTAGTTGGAAGTTAGAGATTCTAAGAGGCAGAATTGAGGTGATACCAAGCTAGATGTGTCTTAATGTTCAAAACAAAAGGACTAAGAATACTATCACAATCTCTACTGGTTAGCTTAATTTTGGAGCACTGTGTTCATTTCTGATCACTCAGCTATAAGTGAGATATTGCCTTACCTTAACAACCAAAAAGGTGAGGGACCTCAAACCATGTCATATAAGGAATAGTAGAAGAATGAATGTGGATGACATGGAAAAGAGGAGATTTTGGGGGAAATTTGATGTTGGCTTTATATATTAGAAGGAATAACACAATAAGAGACTTCTCTTATGTAAATGACCTTTGGTGTAAGGTTAATTATCTGAAGGGCTAAAGTCTCTTCAAGTTACATATAGTAGAGGTTTCTCCTCCTGTTCTTTGTTGGCTTCTCAGACCTGATGGAATCTTTTTCTCCCTATGGATCATCTGTACCCATGCTCTCCGTGTATTTTTGTACTACTATCTAAGTAAAGCAATTGTTTGATATTAAGCTATTCAGGGTTCCTTCTAGTCAGAACATAATAGATTTGAGTCTCTATTCATAATTCATTGAAGGGATTTATCTTATTCTGTGTAGCTCCAAAGTGTGGAACTAGGACCAATGGGTAGAATTTGCAAAGAGACATCATTTCCTTCCCTATAAGGAGGAACTTCATCTCAACTAGAGCTGTCCAAAAATTTAGTAGGCTTCCTTTGTACTTAGAGAATTTCTCATCATTGAACCCATGCAAGCCAAAGCTAGAAGACCACTCATCAGGGAAGATTTATAAGGGAGATAGATAGATAGATAGATAGATAGATAGATAGATAGATAGATAGATAGATAGATAGATAGATAGATGGAAAGTTAGGTTACTCCAGGGATTTTAAACTTTTTTATTGTCATGGATCCTTTTAGTAATATGGCAAAATCTATGGAACCTTCCTCAGAATAATATCTTACTATTATTAATAAATGAATAAAATACATGAAATTATCATAAAAGAAACTCATTATGTTTGTTTAGGGTCATGGACTCTTAGTTAAGAATTCCTGTTTTAAGATCCATGCTCATGTTAAGAGTCTTTGGTTCTAAGTAAGTTATTTAGCTAGCACTTAATTTACCATTAGATAGTAGGCTAGAATCTGACAACATCTAGCTAAATAAATTAATAGCAATATAGAACTGAAAAATTCTATGTCCTGGCTTTTTATTGTGGCTGTATATTTCAGTTTGGTAGTTTGAATATATTTTAACTTGGGTAGGTAGGGCATTCTTTGCTGGAAACAGTAAATTCATGAGCATTTTGACATTATTCAGATGAATGTCATTGGATTAATTAATGATAATTAACTTACAACGAGGGAATAACATTAACCCTTTCAAGCCATGCCACCACTATTTAGTAAGTTAATCTTTTTTGGCACCAGTTGACAGACCAACTAAAATGCTAGACTATCTAATATTTAAGTAGAACTTGATGCTATTTGAATATACCTTATTTTGATCTGATGATTTATAGATATGGGAAAGAAATTATAATAGGTAATATCTACATAGAGCTTTAATCTTTGTAAATAATTTTATCTTATCTCATTTGTTCCTGACAACTGTTCTGCCTGGCAGGTGCTATTACCAGCCCCTTTTGCAGATGGAGAAGCTAAGAGGTTTAATGTGTCCAGGGTCACATGGCTAATAATTCTCAGAAGGTAGATTTGGACCGAGGCTTTTCTCATTCTCAATCTAGCTTGCCTTTTGATGACATCACTGCTGCAAAGCAAAGTTTCCAATTACATCTGGGAAAATATGAGAAGGAATGATTCTGGGTCTCAAAATCCACCTACCACTCCTTAAATGTGTTTTACCTTTGGTCAATATTCTCTCAATTATATTTGATAAGCCAACCTATTCTCCTTAATTAAAATGTTGGCAGGGAGTCTACCTGTGAATTTATGCCAAAGGATTTATTGTAATCTCCTTGTTTTATGATATCCCATTTTGAATAGTGGCAGAGTAATTTCATAAATCCTTGTGAAGGAGACTCATGTACATGTGTGCTCTGTCTTCATCATAATCTTTTTGGGTATCAGTGAGTCTGTGTGGAACAGAAGTACATTGCTCAAATACACTATTTTAATGCATTAATAAAAACAATCTAGTTGTGAAGGGCAGTTAGAGTTAATGGATGTGACGAAGATGCTCCCTTGGCATAAATGTCAGCTCCTGCTTCTAAGAACATTGAAGGCAGAAAACCATCCATATTTAGGGATGTGTTTGGTATTTCCCACTACTAGAGAGTTTAAACATGAAAAGGAAATAATTTTAAAAGATGGATGTACAAAATCAATGCACAGCTCATCATTCCAGCAGAGGAAATGTGACAAAGGATCCTGAAACAGAGATGGGAGATCTGGGTTTGAATCTAGATCTCTAGGCTTTCCAGCACTGGAAAATGCCTTAACTCTTGCTCACAAGGTACTTAGGCCTTATTTACTTCATTTTGCTCTCTATTCCTTACTCTTTAGGCTTCTTTGCTCTTTCACTAGGAGCTTTCCCAACTATATACATGGTTCAATGTATAGAATCCTGGGCCTGAAGTCCTAATCTGGCCTCTTTATTAGCTGTATTTCCCTTGGCAAAGTCATTTAACCTTAGTTTTCTGAACTATAAAACGGGGGTCATAGTAGCAACCACACATTCTCCAGTTGTGAAGATCAAATGAGATAATATTTATAAAGCATACTGCCAAGTACATAGTAGGTATTTAGTCGGTGTTCTCAACTATTTCCCACCAACTTCACTCCTTGAATCTGACTCTGCTCTCACTATGCTCCCAGGGAAAAACTAGGCATCAGGAAACTCATCTTGGAGATTGCATTAACTTTCTTAGTCATGCCTCAGCAGTACCATTGAGTAGTTTCTGTTGCCCTACTGACCGGAGGATGTGGGATGGAACCAAGAAATTTTCCCAAAATCTCCATTTAAAAAGAATTCAGGGCACATCTAGGTGGCCCAGTGGATTGAGAGTCAGGCCCAGAGAGGAGAGGTCTTGGGTTCAAATCTAGCCTCAGACACTTCCTGGGCAAGTCACTTAACCCCCATTGCCTAGCCCTTACCACTCTTCTGCCTTGGAACCAATACCCGATATTGATTCTAAGATGGAAGGTAAGGGTTTAAATAAATAAATAAATAAATAAATAAATAAATAAATAAATAAAGAGTTCATTATTCACAGCCCAACAATTTCCCATGAGCCACACTCTTTAGATTTGAATCCAGCATTAGCAGTCCCTGAATTGGGTAGCTGTCTTCCCTCTGTAGGGCTTTTCATCTTTCTTTTGTATGCTATCTCATTCAATTGTATTTGAAAGTAGGGACACTCTTTTTCCTATTTGTTTCCCCAACATTAAGCACAGTACCTGGAACATGTTAAGTGATTAATAAATATTTGTTGGATTGGATTTTATTTTATTAATTGTTTATTGAATTGAAAAGTTCTTTCCTTGAACTCTGTCTTAGAGATGCCTCTTCCCTGAGGTCCAGTTTGACTGGATTCTTGGATACATGGAGTAGGATCATTGCAGATGAGGTTGGAAAGAGATTAAGGCCAAATCATAGGGGACCTAGAATGTCAGACTTTGGATGATCCAGTGTGTTACCTGCACATAATTATCTGAAATATTTAGGCACGGATAGTGTGCCGTAAGCTTTAATTACCAAGTTAAATGAGGAATAAATACATTTGGCCTATGTTATCCAGATTCATTATGTACACTATCCAAATTAATTGAATTACTTTTGATTATTCATCTCAATCACTACAAAGGAATTCTTATTAGTAGTGATTAGGGTACCTTCTCTGCAAGAGTTTCTGATGTCCGAATTTTTTCCATCTTGATGGGATTTGGAAATAGACTGTGACCAAGGGTCAGAAAGAGTGACATTCAACAGGAAGCAAAGCTATTGTCTCATCACCTGGTAACAGATTCACAGTACAGCAACCCATTCTGCTCCTGGGATGAAAGCAGGTGTTTTGCTTTAATTAAGACCAACAAAGACTTTTCTTGTCTCAATAGGCTTGTATTTTTAGACTCTAAGGTAAGGAAAAAGAGAACATTATCCCATTCTGTGCATGAAAATAAAGATTCAGCATAAACTGCATAATTAAGGTCTGAAGGGGGGGGGAATGCAATTCAATTAAAACTGACAGAATAATATAAGGAATCAATGGCTTTATTTGGTGTTTAATGATGATACTGTTTTCATCTCATTATCTGTGAGTCATAACCAGCTCTGCTTTAACCTAACTGTATTCCTTGCAGAGTAAACTGAAATATGCAATTTGCAGTAGCATCATCAATTAAAAAGAAGCTTATTTTAGATTATCATAAATTGATCTTGGGCACTGCAACCAACCTTTTCCCATTTCAGTTTGTCAGTTTATGAGAATGATGAACGGTCCTGGTATTCTCAAGGGGCTGTGTTGTGAAGGGTAGGACTGGTGTTGCCTGAGAAAAATAATGGCAACTCATATGCTGTTGGGCTGGGGAAATGCTGTGGTCATACATCTTTTGAGCTGACGATATGAACGAAACATGAAGGGGTTTCGATGGCACTGGAAATATTAGATTGGTCTGTCTACATAAAATGAATGATCTCATTGGCATGAGATCAAGCATAAGATGGCAGGGGCTCTTCACTCTGGACTCTTGGACATCAAGCCGGAGGACCAGAGACATTAAAATCTGAAGATGGGGAGCTAGGATGGAGAGGCAAGGGAAAAGGAATAGGGTTAGGAGTTAGAGCATATTTTTGGGAAAAAAATCAAGGGATAGAGAGTTTAATTATTATAGGATCCTACTTTTAACTGCAAGTGACACAGTAGGAAAGTAATATGTAATGCCACAAAAAGAGCACTGACCTTAGAGTCAGGTGGGAGCCAGCTCTGAATCCCATTTCTGACACTTATTACCCCCTATAACTACAGGGAATCCACTTAATGTTTTTGTGCTTCAGTTTCTTCCTCTGCAAAGAGGGATAGTGCTACCTATAATACTTGCCTTACAAGGTTGTTGTGAGGATCAAATACATTAATTCCTTTAAAGGGCTTCATGAATCTCAAAAGGACATAGAAGTTTCAGCTATGATTCCTCGAGTTCACATTCCATCTCTAGTCTTATGATGTTAAGAAAGGATAATTTCATATCTGGAAGCCTCAGTGATCACTTATGGAAAATGGGCATATTTTATTTGAAGGCTATTTTGAAATTTATTGATTATTAATATATATCTTTGAAGTAAGGAAGATCTGGGTTCAAGCTTCACTTTTGATATATATTAGTTAGGTGACTAAGGACAAATCACTTAAGCTTTGTTTCCCAGCAACTTTCTGAGAGTATATGGAGGGAAGATCCAAACCATGTGTGAGTGAGTGTGTGTGTGTGTCTGTGTATGGGTATGAATGTGTGTTTATTCATACACATATATAATCATATATATGTATATATATCATATATGTATTTGTGTGCTTATGGGAATCATCTACCAAAGCACACTCAATACCGAAATTACTTTAAGATCAATCAAATTATCAAGGGATAGTTTACTAGGCTAGTCAAAATAAAACTCAATTTATTTAGAAAAAAATAGAAGAACCTAGAATATCAAAGGAGAAATGGAATAAAAATAGGAATGAAAGGGGCACAGTATTATATTTTAAGCAGTAATAATCTCATCTATTTGGAACTGGTTTAATAAATAAAAAAGTAGATCAAGGGAATAAACTAGGCAATGAAAAGTCAGAAAAACTGAATTTAAAAGTCCACTATTTAGTTTACCAGAATACATAAATCACACGAGATAGAACTCCATATTTGATAAGAATCATTAGGAAAACTAATAAAAATTCTTAGGAAACTGTGGTGGATCAGAAATTAGGCTTAGATTCATATCTTATGCCATATACCATAATAAACTCAGAATGGATAAATTACCTTAATATTAGATTTAATATTAAAGTTAACATGTTAGAAGATAACCAATTCAGGTTATTTGTCACTATTATGGGTGCTAGTGGGGGGAGAAGGAGGCTAAATTCTAAACCAAACAAATAGTAGAGAAGATTACAAAAGACAAACTAGATCATTTCAATTACTTGAAATCGAAAAGCTTTTGTATGAACAAAAGTAAAGAGAAAGGAAGCAGTAAACTGGGAGAAATATATCTGATATGGCTCTGATATTCCTTAGTTGCCTAGAAATATATATAAGATAAAAATCAATTCCACAAAAGATCAAAGGAAATGAAAAAATAGTTTTCAAAATTAGAATTACTTTCAAACAACCATATGAAAGAATGGGACAAAACAATAATAAGAGAAAAGCAAATTAAAACAAATTTGAGGTTGTACTCCATACTTAGTAAACTGCCAAAGACATAAGATGGGACTTAGTCAATGTTTGTAGAGACAATTGTGGAATTATAGGCAACTTTAATATATTGATAGAGCTAAGGATTGGCCTGACCATTCTGGAAAGTAACTGGAATTAAGTGTAAAAAAATGACTTAAGTATCCATACCTAGAAATTCTTTTGCAGATACCTAAATGAGGTCTTAGATAAAAAGAAAATATCTATACATACCAGAAAGTTTTTGTAGTCCTTGTAATATGAAAAAAACAACTGTAAAAAAAGCTGATGTTCATCAATAGGGGAATAGATAAAAAAATTGTAGTTCAAAAACAATATCATGTAATATAATTAATTTGATGAATACAGAGCATAGGAAGAATTTACATGAACTGATTCAAAGAGAAGCAAACCAACATAGGAAAAATGTATTCAATGATCACAACAAATAAATGTAAAGAAAAATAACAACAAAACAATTAAATCAAATGTTGCAAAATGTTAATGATCAAGTCTGGTTCCAAAGAGAAGAAATGAGTAGATACCTCTCCATTCTTTAAGTGAGTAACTCCCCAAATAACATGGCATTTTTGTTTTCTCCTCTTTTCCATTCTTAGTGAATAGTTAGGTGATAATGGATTCAAGATGGTACAATCAAAATAAGTTTTTGCTATCTTTCTGGAAGATGTCATGCTTTCTAAGTTATTCATGATATTATTATACTATTGATGCATTTTAAATTGAATATAAAATGTGAAAATCAAGCTCTACAATTCTCACTATGCTTGCACCTTTTTTATTAACTTTCTGCAATATATGAGTATGAAACTAAGTCAAATGCAATACTCAACAAAGATAACTTAGTTATTAATCACCAAATCATTAATAAAGTATTTTTTCACATTTGTGACTTTTTGGCACATCATTTTTGTTTTTTATATAATATGTTGCTTTCTTATAAGTTTTTGTTGTCTTTTTTAGTGATATAAAGCACTAATGCTTTACATGAATTTTATAGACATTTAATTAGACTCTACTAAGTCTAATAGTAATAATAAATAACATTTACACAATTCTCTGTGTCAGGTACTATGATAAATACTAAATCATATTTCATTTGATCCTCATTACATCCCTAGTAAGGAAGTACTATTATTACCCTCATTTAACATAAGGAAACTGAGGTGAGAAGGTAAGTGATTTGCTTAGGGTCACAGAGCTAGGAAATATCTGAGGCCATATTCGAACTCAAGTCTCCTTGTCTCCTGGCCCAGAGTTTGATCTTCTGTGCCATCTTCCTTCTCAATCATGGTCTTTTCTTTTGGCAACAAATACATGATGACTTGTATTAAGGAAGATGGACTCAAACTTACATCATGGAAAAATTTCATTAAGTTCTTTGATAGTAAGTTATGCAGCACTATGAAGCACTTGAACCTATTATTTTGGATTTTGTGCAGAACCTCTGTGTTCTAGTTTTGCAGAGAATATAGAGTTTTTAATCACCATTTTTGATAGAATTATTTCTTTGTGAATTAAATGAATGGTTCACAAACTTTAGATCTCTTTTGATCCAATTTGCATTCTCATAGTGTTGGACTCTTGATCAGAGACAACTAAAGATTTTCCATGAACTTTTTCTAATGGGGTTCTTTCTCTCCTGAAATTTCTTTATTACTCAAGTCTCAATAATATAGTTTTGCATGTGTTTTTATTGATATCAAATGATTTACATTCCTTTTGTGGTTTAGGTCCTTGTATTGCCTTGAACCTTTTGGCTTTTGATTTAAATTATTGATTATGGACATAACAATTCTTTAATATGTTTTTCTTTTTCCAGATTTTCTTCTTTTTTCTTTCTTTTTCATTGCATTTACCTAGACAATACAGAGTGAAAGTTTTCCACTGTCTAATGTCATCTTCCCATATCTTTCCAGAGGCCTTCAAGAATATTCTCAAGCTACATCTCCCATCATCTTTTTGATGACTGTCCTTAGGAAGATAAGAATTATCAAAGCAGTCATCCAGTCTTTTCTGACTGAGCTCTTACTATAGAGTGGTAAACAGAGGTGGTCTCTGTTTATACATATACTCTGGCTGGGATACTTCCAACAAAGCCAAGCATACACCTTGACCCCTTCCATTGATCCTAGGATCAGATCTCCAAAGCCACATGTGCCCCAGACTTTTCCTTAGGGTACTGCATAATCAAAAGTTATTGGTTGGTCCAGTAACAAGGAATCCATGCAAAATATAATTGGCCACTGAGCAAAAAAAAAAAAAGCTGGACTTTAAAAAGAAATATATTTTACTGTTTTCACTTTTTTTCTTAATGTCCAGCAATTTGAGACCCTTTAAACTTTTCATTAAACTTTTTGTACCATAGAAAGACAGAGATCTTGCTTCATTTTTCAGTTATGGTACCTTTTTGAATATAAATAGTGAGAATATTTATGTTTGTTAAGCTGAGATTGCATCTCCAAACTCTGTTTGCCTTTTTATCTTTGTATGTCTTTTACTTAGCCTAAGTGGCTACACAGGAATTCAGAGATGGATGTTCCCAATCTTAGAGACAACTTTGCAAATTCAAAATATTGGGAGCTCCTGGTTCCTGGTGCTGGTTGTCTAGTAAAAACTTATCTTAGTAACAACTTCTTGAAGCTAAAGATGACAACCATCAGAAGATACCCTAGATGAAAGCATTAAGCCCATACTATTATATAACTTGTAAGAAGATATAGGTCTTGAATGAGTTGTTTGCACAGTATAGATCTGAGATGAAGGAGATTGATTTTTAAAAAATAATTTAAATATCCACTCTCTGAGAAAAGTACATCTAATGGATTACTGTATTATGTTTTAAATATATCTTAATTGAACCTTCTGAATTTTTTAATATTTTAAACCTTTTTTTGTACAGGAAGAAATAAATATCTTATATATATAAGCACATTGAACATTGAATATTTCTTTAAAAGTGCCTTTACTAATCCCTTCTGAGGCAACTTGAAGCAAAAGCCAAACACAGGCTTTTCCTTAGGGATTCTCTCCCTCATTCCATGTTGGGGGAGGTTGGAGGAGAATGCGTCAGATATTTCAAGAAGAAAAAAACATTCCTGTCTCCTTAGTGTCAAATTCACTCCAGAACCAAACTCAGTTAGTATCAGTCCAAAGAGAGTTCCCCACACCCATTCCTGGTAATTTAGTCAATATTTCTAGACAATTCTTTCTTTCTTCCTATGTTTCTACCGAAGATCTGAAAATGGTCCTGGATTTTTTTATATTATTTTGATAAAGAAATTCCCAAGCTAAAAGAATTTTTTAATGTATTTTTCAATGTATTCATATACTCTGATGTCATACATGCACATTAAATTATAAGATGTTTTCTTTCTACTCTCTCTTTAGTTTGGAAGTCCAATTAAGTTCTATTTAGGAGAAGTGCAGGTGTATTTAAGGCTAAACAGAACAATAATGCCTCCCTGAAAAAATGTAACATTTTATATTAATTGTTCTTGACCTTAATATCTTGAAAACATGTTTCAATTAGAGTTTTCCATGTCAAATCAAACATTCTAGCATTCTTCCAATGCACATATAGATATATTACAATTTATGTAACATACATACACATATATTGTATATACATATACATGAGGTATGTGATTAATTGAGTATAGAACTGAGTGAAAGCTTTGGGGATATTCAGTAAAGGAGCTATAATATAATGGTGCTTTTTCATCATCAATTGGTAGCTTTATATATCCTTGAGACTTCTTGGCAAATCCTTTTTGTTCCTCAGGCAGTATATACTATTTTCTTGTGTTTATAGATTTTAAAAAAACATATCTATATCTATATCTATATTTAATGCCATCTATTTAGAAGTTGGCCTTTGAAAGCAACCAATAAAATGTCTGGTTTGTATTCATGTATACATGTGGAGAGTTTTAACCAGTAATAGTGTGATTAATGGAGCCCCAATCTCTTTGTAGCTTAGTACACTTTTAGAGTTTTATTTCTGCCCTCGATGAAATAACTATTCTGTCATTACTTTTATTAATAGTACACAGGCTGTTCCTCATATGATATAACCTATGTTATCATTGTGTTGGATTTCTTACAACTATATACATAGCCAAAACTTTTCTACAATCTCCTTCTTCCGGGTTTCTTTATTGTCTTTGATTTATTTTCTTTTCATGTCTTTGTAGTAAGATATTTGATTGAGCTTCAATTGTTTATTCTTTCTTTGCACTGTCTTTGCTCTTTGGTTAGAGTCTTCAAAAAGGATTTCTCAGGGTTCCACTTATTTTTTATTTTTAATCATATTAGTTTATTTTCTGAATCCATTGTACATGTTTCCTTTTTATTTCTTTTAATAAGGCGTCAAATTGGTGTTTAATTTTTTTTCTTGTGTGTGCTAGATACTGATGCAATTCTGGTATCTTTCTGTAGATCTTCAATAGCTCACTCAAGACATTTCTATCATGGTGGAGCTTGTTTCATGTCCTTCAACAAATTTGTCCAACATCTCTCATTCTATGATTTTTACTGTCATTGCTGCTCTACATAATGCTGTGTGAAGGTCCTGAAGTTTGGTTTTTTTTTTCCACTTTTGGTCAAATACTATTGTAGAAGGCATTTATTCGCTATGGTTTGAAGTTATTTTTTTAAAGATTTCTTTCTTTTGTAGTAAGTGGTCTGATAGATTCTTCAAAAAGAATTTCTCAGGTTTCCAATTTGTGTGCTCATCTCCTTATAATTGCTATTTATAAATGAAATTTATTACTACGTAGAATTTCTGGATAAAAGTGTACATAAAATGTTTGTGCCAGCAACATCTCAAAATCAATGTGTAACAAATCTAGGATCTTTTTATTCAAACCTACCCCTCTTCCAAATTTTCTTTTTGTTGAAATAACTGACATTCTGTAGTTTCTCTGGTTATAAACTTTGTATCATTTTCAAATCTCATTCTCTATTCCTCAATATATCCAACCGTTCATAAAATATTTCTCTTTTTACTTCCTCACCATTTCTTTCATCCAGAGCCTTATGTCTATTCACATAGTCAATATCTTAGTTCAAGTCCTCATTTCTTCTTGCTTAAATTAATTCAATAACTACTATATTCGTTTCTTTGCCTCAAAGCTCCTCCTGCTACAAGCTCTCCTTTAAAGAGGCATCTTGGTAGCACAGTAGATAGACCTTTGAACTCAGAGTCAGAAAGATCAACATTTGAATCTGACCTCAGATACCTACTGGCTGTGTGACCCTGGGCAAGTCAATTAACTTATTTGTTGCAATTTCTTCATCTATAAATTAGGGGACAACAAGTAGCAACTAATTTCCACAGTTGATCAAATGGACTGATATTTGTAAAATGCTTCTCAAACCTTAAAATACCATATAAATGCTGGCTATTTGTATTACACAGCTGATAATCCAAGAAAGTAGTTTTCCTGGGGCAGTTAGGTAGCTAGTGGACAGAATGTCAGGCCTGCAGTTGGGTTCAAATCTGGCCTCAGACACTTCCTGATTGTATGATTGATAAAGTCACTTTTCCCCAGTCACTTAGCCTTTGCAGCTTTTCTGTCTTAAACCTGACATTAAGACACGAGGTAAGGGTTTAAAAACAATGTATTTGCCCATTTTATATCCACTAGTGGTCAGCTCCAAGTGCAACAAAGCATTTCTACGAGGTAGAGGAGTATCAATGAATCGTGCTTTCCTGTAGTGTCAGAATTTAATATGGTGCTATTTATTCCATTGTCACTCATGTTAAGTTGATCATCACAAGGATTTCAAAGGACTGGTCTACAGCTTTATAATGCCCCATCTATTTGATTCATAGGCGTAGTGGCAAACGTGCTAGACATATCTGTGGATGATCTAATGTAATCACTAGAGCCCAGCTGGTCTACATTTTAGAGTTCCTTCTAGACCTTCACAACTATCACAACTCTCTCAGGGAAACTATAATAAGTGCTATGTATTGCCCTATCTGGTACTCCCTCAATTTATTATTCTTTTTTGCCCCACCTGATAACATGGACAATAGGTTGGCCTTTGAGGAACACTTTTCCTCATCATTGTTGATTGCCTGCAAACAGACTGAGGGGGTCTATAAAATCCTATGTAATTGGTAATAATTTATGTACTTTCACATGGAAAAGTGCTGAGTGACTACAGAAGTGATGTTTTCAGAGTTAGAGTGTGGTTCCAGGGTAGTGAAACTAGCCTCGGTTCTGCTTTTGTCCCACAAATCTGCACGCAACAAGTCGTATATTCCTACTACTTGACATGTAGTCTACAAAAACAAATCAGCAATGAGGACTTAGATAAACAGGTGTGTTGATTGCTGCATCAAGGCAAGATTTCATACTCATCTATCATGAACCAGAATTCTCTAAATAAATTGTGCTTTGATTTATTCATGCTACCAAACCACTGAAAGCTCTAGAAAGCTCTAAATTCTATGGTCTAGAATTGGTGGCAGAGCCATTGTCCAAACAAATGACAGTCTAGGAATATTTTCCACATAGACCACATAGTCGGGCACACCTACTGCCCTCATCCCCATCTTGAGAGCTACTAATGTATAGCTGCGCTGTCCACTTCAGATTGAAGTAGACAAGGTAAGTCCACAGTGCAGAGAAACATCTGAGTTCTTTCCCCTTTGCAGTCATAAACACGCCATTTCCCTGAATCCCAATCATCCTTTCTGTTGAGCAGGAATAGACTAAAGCTGTGTCAATAATTCCTCTCCAGTGAACTAGAATGGTCGGAAACTAAAAAAAAATACACTTATCCATGACAGAAAGTTCACAAGCCAAATGAAAACAGGGACTACAATTCTCCATAGACTCAGAAGTTAATCCTTAATCTCACATAATGAACATCTTTGGGACTTGTTATGTGTGCCATTAAATATTACACATTCCCCACCCCCATTTTTAGCCTGTGGGCTCTGACAGAAGTGTGAGCATTTGGAATGCCAGAAGGATTTTCAGTGACTTTAGCCTAAGAATCTTGCTGCTACTCTTGACTCAAATTTCTCTCTAATCACAAATATGTAGATTGCAAAATAGCTTTTAAAAGGTTTGAATTAGATTATAATCTAATATTTTTTCTTTTTTGGTTCTAAGACCATTCTTATGTAATACTATTTTTTTTAAATAGTGATCAATAAATGCTATGCTTCCCATGGAAGATGACACCCCTGGCCAGATGTCAGCAGGATGTACACTCTGAGCTGTTCACGTGTTATGGCGCTGGATTTGTGCTGAGCCATTTATTCCATCTTGTTCATGCTGGCTAGTGACCAACAGCAAGCACCTGCAGGGCAGCTGACTGGAGTGTGGGGTGCAGTCAGCAGCCAAGGAACAGAGCTGAGCTATGCTGTCTTTTCTGCGGCTCCAACCTCTGACCTTGATCTTACAAGGATTACACTCTGGTCACAGAGCATTTAAAATAAGAATTATAGAATATTAGAGCTGGAAGAGATCAATACAATCTCCTCATTTTTGCAGATTAGGAAACTGAGGTCCAGGGAGAAGAAATGATTTGATTAATGTCAAACAGACATTTGATTAATGTCAAACAGAGAAAGCCAGGACTAAAACTCAATTTTCTTTATTTCCAGATTTAGTCCTCTTTTACTATATTAATAAATATTTAGAGATCTTTGTTCTTTATTTGTAACATTTCTTCTGAACATAGTTTCTATTTCATAGAAAAGTCTAATAAAGATTTAGTGTCTTTCCCATATACATTATAATAGAAAATACTGCTTACAAGATACTATAGTTTAGGCACACCACTGAAAATACAAGTGAATTGTTAACTGAATATTGATTAAAAAAACAAAACAAAAGATTTCCATTTCCCACCATCAACAAGTGAAATCTATATGCTTAGAATCACAGAATAATAGGAATGCAATCTTGGAGGAATTTAAAAGAAAACATCTAGTCCAATACCTTCATTTTACAGATAATGAAACTGAGGCAAAACAATGTTAAGTGACTTCTCCAAGGTCAGACAGGTAATTGGCAACAAAGTTAGGAGTCCAACATGAGTTCTTTACAACTTGTATTTGATGCCACAAAATAAAGTTTTCTGGCCTTAAATAAAAAGGCCTGGTATCTATTTATAAAAACCTTTAAGTCATATTCTCTTCGTGTCAGTAGATTTCAAATCTGATAACTTTCCCACTGCTACCTTATGCTTCCCTCTGAAACAATTCAAGCTAATCCAGCATTGAATTATTATGTGGTTTCCATCTTCTAGCCTTCGTGACTCAACATTGCTTATTATCCAAACTATTGACTGTTTGGGCTTTGTCTTATAGGGGTTTGTTGGGGAATCATTCATGGAACAGGGAGTCTTTGGGCACACATGTGGGATTTAGCTTAAGCAAAGAAGAAAGGAAATAGCTCTTCCCTGATCTTTTCTATATGCCATATTACCCATAGTTGTGAAAATACTTTTTAAAAATTCTAGGACTGTTTAGTGGCATATTCTGTCCCTTCAGGGAAAGATTGTTTGGTGATATTTATTTTAAGTTTAATGTGAGCTCAGATTCTAGAAAACCACTTGCCTATATGTAGGAGGTGAAGTGGGATGAGGAGAAACAGATTGGGAGAGATGGGAGAATGAATTTAGCAATTTGAGAACAGGAAGGTGATTGGAACATGCACTTTGGCAAAGGTCAGGACAAGGACCATGGCCAGGTACTTATTTCTTTTGGGCTGTATGGGCATATTTTATCCCATCTCTGAGCTGAAAGCCAGGGAAAATTCATCAATAAGCACAATTAAGTAAAAAAAAAGTTAACCTGCTGAGATATCAATCAACTTTACTGAAAAAGGACAAGTGTAGAAAGAGCACTGCCTCTGGACCTGGGTTTACATCTTGCTTTTATTACTACTTTTGTGACCTTGGACCAGTCACTGAAACTTCCTAGGTTGCAGTGTCCTCATCTTTCAAATGAAGAAGTAGGCTTGAAGGTTTCTAAAGTCCTTTCCAGATCTGGATCTATGAACCAATGAGACTCAGATGTTTATATACCACAAAGATGTGGTGAAATGGAAAGCAGCCTGGTTTCAAATCAATCTTTTGCCACTTGCTATGTAGGCACGTCTGGGCAAATCCTTTAATTTTTAGGGGCCCAAGTTTCTTTATCTGTAAAATGAAGGTCCCTCCTAAATCTAAATTCTTTCATCTTACTTCATGATTCAGGGACCAGTGTCACTGAGAAAAAAACCTAGGAGAAAAAGATTGCAGAACAAATATTGGGAAGACAGATAGCGAAGGAGCTTTTAAAAAAATCATGGAGGGAAGCATAGTATAATGGGAAGAACTCTGGAATTTGGAGACAGAAGACCTAGTTTGGAGGTCCAATGATCTCAGTGATCTCTTTTGTTTTCTCTCTGGGTCTCAGTTTTTCCATCTGTAAAATGAAAGTCAGGCAAGATTATCTCGAAGATTCCTTCCAGTTCTAAATTTGTCAAATCTCTTATCCAATGAAAGATAAAACTCCTGCATATTATTTGCAAGTAAGTCTAGGATGACTGAAGGATGTGACCATAAACTTGTTTCTTTATCAGTAAGGGAACTCAAGGAGGAAATAGTCACTATAGTTCTGAGGACCTTGGAGCTAAGTTGGAGAAACCATTTAGAGCAATGTGGGAATGGATGCCAAATTGAAGAACAGTGACTCACCTCGAGCTTTGCTGAAGGGCATCTCTATCAGAGAGAAACCTAGAATTTAACTTAATATCTAATTCAGATAGGATTTGGTAAACTGATTTCAAGAAGATCACAGGAAGATAAGCAAGGAGAACTAATTCCCTTTAAATGTGTATATAGAAGCAAGAGTCATTGATATATAATATGACACTGAAAGCATCCCCTTTCATATTTGCATATTTTCTATTAAAGTCCTGTTCTAGTCTGAAGTCTCATGTATAGATGACATCCGTGGCAGACCAGGGTTAGTTGATAGACCTATTGAACTAAAAAAAACAGCTTGTGTGGCCCCACATCCCTTCTAAGGATTTATCTAGCAAATCCTGGGATGCTGATAACCAGATGGCTCCCTGTCCAGTGACTAATTTTGCATGGCTACAGTAAATCTTAAAATTGTTTATTAAGGCCTAAAGGGATTGTGATCTATTGGAGTATAGGAAGTATTTACATCCTCTGTGAGTAAGTAGTCAAAAGATAGGAACAGAAAGTTCAAAGGATAACAGGACAATCATTTCAAGCTGGAAGCAACTTGAGTGACCATCTAGTCAAATATCTTCCTCTTATTTAAGAAAAAAAAGTTAGATTGTGAACTCCTTGAGGGCAGGGACTGTCTTTTGCCTTTTGCCTTAAAATGATTTGCCTAGTCACATAGGTAGTAAGTAGCAAAAAAAAAAGATTCAAAACCCAGTTCCTCTGACTCCTAGTCCAGTGTTCTTTCCATTTTTTCCCCTATACAACCTCTTAACAATCCTAGTTCTTTTGATGTCCTAGAATGTATTATTTCCTTAGAGTGCTTATATCAATTAAAAGAAGGGCTGGGGGCTATTTTTTCAGTGTTCTCTCTTGCAGGTAGGTGGTAAGAATCCACTTCAGAAAGGAGAGATGGTGACAGGAAAAATATCATAGGGGCACCAGTCAACCAAGTCCTAGAGCTTACAGATGGGTCAAAGAATTGAGTAAAGCACTGTGCTACTCACTGTGATTTGGCAAAAAAACAAGAGAAGAAACCAGTCAATGCATCCATTATCTATACATTGCCATCCATCTATAAAACTAGTAGGTTTGTCTCAGTGAGTTCCCTGAAGAAGACAGAGATTAAGTGACTTGTCCATGTTAACATAGTTAGTGGGGCCAGAGGCAGAGTTTAAACATGGATCTTCCTACTGACTCCCCTCTCTATTCAACATGTCTCAGTGTTAGAGACAAAATGAGAGGAAAATTAGATGAAGGAGAGAATCAGGCTACTCAGACTATTTTGACTGACTACAAATTATTAGAGGACAGGGACTATGCCACTTTTTATCTTTTAGAGTCCCTGTATCTAGCATTGTAGGCACTCTATAAATGCTTAATGAGTGATTTTAATAGTCATTTACTGAATATGTGCAGAACTCTTGATTTTTTTAGACAATAAATCAGAAAGACACAGCTTATTCCTCAGTTACCTATTAACTATAGTGTGATCAGCAGTGATAAATACTGAGAGCATGCAAAAAAAGGAGAGAATTAGAGTTGTTTCCTTTAAGGAGGTGATCAACTCCTGGAATAGGAAATATTTTCTATTGATTTTGGGGGGCCAAAATATTCATGGCTTAGTGATTAGCCTTCTAGGGTTGTACCTCTCCATACTTTGCGAGGCCAGTCCATTGGCAACAAAAATTGCTGCTAGGTCTGCTCTCAAAGCTTTTCTAGCTTGGTAGGACATTCCAGAGTTTAGTTGGCTGGCATAGCCCTCCAGGTATGAAGGTCCTTTCTAAGCCACCATGAACACTAGAGTGGCAGGCTGTGGAATAGGAAGAAGGAAATTGACACCAAATATGTCAATAAGCAATATTGGGAATGGAAATAATTTTAAGGCCTGGAAATCAAAATACAGGACCCTTTTATTTTTCTAACCAATGTAGACGTTCTGGTCACACTCTGCTAATGGAAGAAAGCTTTGGCCTAGATTATTAAAATCATTGCATAGTATACCCAGCTGGGTAAGGCCTGTGGTCCAGCTTCTAGTGGCAAGGTTCTCTATTGCCATGTGGCTCTGTTATACTAACCCAGGTGGCAGCTCTCCTACTGGGGAGAGGGTCATGGCCTTGCCAATCTGCAGTTGGCAGTGCAGAATCGCAAGTAAACAGAATAGCTCATCAGGAGCAGAATGTATTGATTTGGGAATGAAAAGAAAAAATAGGTATATAATATTATACATAAAATATAGTTATTTTTTATTATATGTAGTCTTCTGTATATTTTTCACATTTCCTATTGCATAACACAATATTTGATATGCACATGTAAGTAATTTATTGATTGAAAAATACCTTTACCAACAATCTGTATTTTAAAATTTGTGACAAGACCACAGATTTGTTTTTTTTTTAATTATGGAGTAATGTTTTGAGTTTTATGTTTTGATGTCCCTTTTCTAGTAAGTTTGTTTTTAAATTATTTTAAAAATGTTTTAATTGTTTTAAAATTGTTAAAAATTTTAAATTGTTTTTAAATAAGACTTTAAAAAAGTCTTAAGTTTTGGGACTAGGATATAACCTATTTTACTCTTAATGCTAGATAGAATATTTAAGGACACCTAGTTTTGAGATAGTGAAGGCAAGAAGACTTACTATTTTGTGTCTCGATATCTCTATAAAGATGTAGAGTGAAACATTGAATTCCACATTGATCTCAGAGATTCAATATTCACATGGGGTAATGAAATTTGAGAATCCTTCCTATTTAAATCAAACATTCTGGCTGAACAAATTGTGGTATCTGTTGGTGATGGAATACTATTGTGCTCAAAGGAATAAAGAACTGGAGGAATTCCATGTTGAACTGGAATGATCTCCAGGAATTAAGGCAGAGTGAAAGGAGCAGAGCCAGAAGAGCATTGTACACAGAGACTGATACTCTGTGGTACAATCAAACATAACGGACTTCTCTACTAGCAGCAATACAGGGATCCAGAGCAAGGCTGAGGGATTTATGAGAAAGAAAACTAGCCACATTCAGAGGAGGAACTGTGGGAGGAGAAACACAGAATAAAAACAACTGCTTGAACACGTGGGCTGTTGGGGATATTATTGGGGATGTAGTCCAACTATCAATAATATGGAGTTAGGTCTTAATCAATGATACATGTGAAACCCAATGGAATTGTGTGTTGGCTAAGGGGGGTTAATGGGGAGAGGGAAAGAACATGAAATATGTAACTATGGGAAAATATTCAAAATAAAAATAAAAAATAAAATAAAAAAATAAACCAAACATTCCTAAAAGGGAGCAGACATGAATATGAATGGGGGTTGAGTGATACTTTATATAAATTCCAGTGTTTGCATTGGACTGTTTATAAATAGTGTTTTACTCTTGCTAGAAAATTTTCTTGAGCTATATTATTGAATTTTAGAGCTTTCTTTTGGAATTAACTTTTGTTAAAATGTGTCATTTGAAAATTTTTCCAATACATATTTGTAATTTTTGTGTCAAATATCAAAGACAATTAGATGCTAGCCTTCAGAAATCTGGGCATAATTTACAAGCTGTATGATTGTCATTTTCTATAGATGATACTAATATATATGTGTTAATAATAACTATGAAATGATAGGAGTGAGTGTGGATGGGAAATAACCAATTTTCACATATAAATAATTCAATATTTTCAATGCAAACAAATTAAACATCTACTTTACTCTTAATTATGGCTATTAAGCATAAAATAAAATTTCACTTAATCAAGACAATGCTTTTCAATATTTAATGTAACACTTTCCAATTCTTACCATGCTCTGGTGAGATTCCAAGAATGGAAACTTCTATGAAGTCCTAAGCTAGCAATTCTGAAGCTTAAAGATTTTTATATTTCTACATAGAAATCATTGACTTCATAGCTCACATATTATTTCAATCTTAAAGCATAGCAACTATATGTCATTTTATGTTTGTCTTTCTGGTAGTACTATTTTTAAAAAAGAGTTAAAAGGATATAATGAATTTTGAGATGGAAAGAGCCTTAGAGATCAACTAATCCAAAACCTTCATTTTTCAGATGAGGAAATTAGAATTTAGATGAGGAATATGTATCACTTGAAAATTTGTTCCAATGAGTATTGTATTTGTTGTGTCAAGCATGTAAGACAATTTAACATATGCTATCCATCAGAAATCTGGGCACATTTTGCCTGTGCACAAATGAGTGTGCAATTTGGAATTATTCAATAGCTTAAGCAAGGAGCAGTTGGGTGACTCAGTGGATAAAGCACCCAGCCTGGAGTCAGGAACCCTTGAGTTCAAGTCCAAACTCAGACACTGACTAGCTGTTTGATCTTGGGCAAGTCACTTAAGCCAGTTCAACTTAGTTTCCTCATTTGTGAAATGAGCTAGAAAAGGAAATGACAAAACGACTCTAGTATCTTTGCCAAGAAAATGCCAAATGAGGTTACAAATAGTAGGACATAATTGAAATGATGGAACAACAAGAGTTTTACTCAACTAGTTTTGGAAATGACTTGACCATAGCCATGCAGATAGTAAGTACTAGAACTGGGATTTGAACCCCAGTCCTCTGACTTCCATTCCAATTCTCTTTTTGCAACAGTAATGTACCTCTCTTTCTACCCCATGTCTTTAAATTTCTGTCAAAGATATCACAATATGGTCATTCTTAAAATAAAAACAAAATACAACCTCCACACAGACTAGAAAACCACATGCATCTCCAAAAAACGACTTCTTAAAATGAGATTTTACATCTGGCTTTGCCTACTTAAAACACCTTTAAGTAAATTACTAAGAAACTATGAACAGCAAGGAGTAATTAGGATTTCTCCACAGAAGCCTCTAAAATGCAGATCGAATAAATTGACTGAATACTTAAACCTGTTTAATTTTGGAATCAGTTCCATTTTTGAAATAATCTACACAAAGAGACAGCTGAAGCATACAATCATGTTTAATGTCAAGCAAGTTTAAACACTGAATCAAATTTGATGCAAATATGTTTGCATATTGAGAAATTAAAAGGGAATAAAGTTAAAATTAAGCTGAGGGATAATCATAAAAGAGATCTATCATATTGGAAAATTCAACATATACATATACTTGGTGATATATAGGAATATGTTTACATATTAAATCATTTTGTAAACCATAACATGTTACAGGAATGTGAGTTGTTACTAGTACTATTCCTACTATTAACACTATGTACAGATATTTGAATTCATATGTTTTTGGAGAATGGGGAATGATACAAAGCATGAATCTTTGGATTTGCTAGTACTGTGAGATGGAAGAAACAAGGGAACAAGCCTTGATTAATCACCTACTGTGTGCTAGGTAATATGCTTAGCACTTCATGAATGTTATCTCATTTGATCCTCATAACGACCTTCTCTAAAAATTATGACATAGCAATTCAATGGAATATTTTAGTGTTACAAAGATTGTAACAAATGTCATTGTTACCCCCATTTTGCAGTTGAGGAAGAGGTTAAATGGTCTGAGGCAAGCTTTGAACTCATCTTCCTGACTCCATAATCAGTCTTCTAATCCCTGATCCATCTAGCTACTTTTAGAGTACCAGAATCCTGGGGATGGCAATCATTATTCATAACAAAATTAATGAAGTACAGGTATACCTCCCACATTGAGATTTTCCTCATTGCAGTTTTGAAATATCACAGATTGGCATAAGAAATTAAGTGGGAATTTTTTTTTGGAGTTTTGAGGAAGCCATAATGATACATGAAGACCAGAAAACAACACAGAGAATGTTTTAAAACTTGGAAATGAATAAAACGCATGTATGGTATGGCATATCATCAACATATCTTATTTTTAATGCCATAAATATGCACAATTTTATTAAAGTTAAAATAAAAAAGTTAAAGTTTTCAAAAAGAATGTGAAAGCCAGCAGACAATACAAAGGGTCTAGAAACATAAAAATAACTTTAAAAGTCTAGTCACTCAAAGATGCATATAAGATATGGTAAATACCCTACAAAAGAAAAAGGGAAAAAAAATTAGATTTCTTTTCTGGTATGAAGACATGGCCAAAAATTTTAGACGGTTTTTCTAGACTGTAGGGGTGCTGTGTTCCTCTACCCTGTGATGTGAAAGGAAGACCTGTATACCCATTTTACACCATTTACAACATGGAACTATTTTGATGCCAAAATGATCAAATGGACATCTTTCCCCAAGGGACCGTGGATCTAATTTATATGACATGTTTGCAAGAAGAGCCAATATTAATCTTGCCTAAGAGGCCACTTAAACCACATATTACAAAATGTACTGCTTAACTGGGAAATAGAAATGCTGGTCATTATATCCCTCTCACTGTACAGTAGCTCTTCTCAACTGATTTCTCTTGGCACAACTGACAGATTGACAGCTGGTGCAAAGAAGCCGAAGACAAGAAGAACAGGAGTAGAGCACCTGTTGGGTGGTTTAGGACTCCACTTACTTTTCAGTGGGAGCATTCATTCACTCTCATGAGCATCAAATTTTGTAAACAAAACAGTTCCTATTTCACTGTCGTTTGAATAGACAGGAGAGGAGAGGAAGCAGATGCTTAACATTGGGTTGTCTTTGTGATAAAAATAAGAAAATTTAAAGTTTTATCCAAAAGATACAAAGGTTTTGAGCTAGAAGAGACCCTAGTTCATCTAGTCAAACCCCTTCATTTTACCCATCAGGGAAAAGGGTTCTGGATAGTTTAGGAGACAACCTAAGGTCACAGAGGTCCAAAAGAAAGAGCAGAATCAGAACTGGTTACCTTCTTTTCTGATTCTAAATCCAGGACTTTCCATCACATCATACTGTTTTCCTTGAATGCATTTTTTAAATTATAAATTTTAATTTAGGAATTTTGAAACATCTTCTTGAATTTGTATTTAGTTACTAGTATAAGCAGTGGATTAATTCATATTTTAGTTATAGCCAAGGCTTAGAGTTAAGGAAGAATCACAGAGGGTGAAAATCAGATGCAGGACCATGACATCCCATCTTCCTTTGCCAGAAGGGATTGGACTCCCTCTTGCTGGGATCTTCAAAGGGCAGAAATAAGAAATCAAATGCAGTTACGACTGCTTACTAAAAAAACAGAGTAGCTCTTTAGGGATTGTTTGAGCGCTATAAAAGAAACCGGAGAAATTAAATTACCTCCTAAGAGCTGAAGTTTTCCCTCTTGGGTCACTGACAAAGGAAACAGTTCTTAAAGCCAACTCATAACTTTGGCCACGATCGTTTCCTGCTAGACTCCAATCTGACTATTGGAATCTAGGTTAATCCTCTTCTACCATCAGTTAACCAAATATTAATTTTAAATTCAACAAATATGTTTTAAGGGTTGTAAATATGCAAAGCACTATTCTAAACTCTCTAGACTCAAAGTCAAAAGAAACAAACAATAACCACCACAAAACAGCTTCTACTTTTAAGGGATTTTTGTGCTTCTGGGAGCACAAAGAATGCAAGCAAATCAATATAACAGAATAGAGAGTAAATGATAGGGATAAGGAAATAGAGTTCTAATTATATCTAGGAAGGCAGAAAGTCTTCCTAACAGTGGCAGTGATTAGGAAAGGGCTCATGAAGGAAGTAACACCTGAGTTGAATTGCATTTTAGTAACTTAGATTCACCTTTGCTAGTTATTTTGAGTTCATAAATTAAAATATGAAAGTAGATTTCTTCTCTGATTTATATTGTACTGAACTCCCCCCTCCCCCCACAGTTAGAAAAAAATCCTCAGTGCTGCTGCCTCATGCCTTTTAAAGTAGAAAAATAAATAAAAATGATAAATTTCAATGCTGTTGGCACTCTGGGAAAGGAAGTACAAACAGGTTATTGGTTATTATGCAAATTAGCCCAGTCTTTCTGGAAAACAATCTGGCGATACATAACAAGACCCATAATACTAGTGGTACCCTTTGACCTAACAATCCCACTGTTAGGAATGTGATATATCCAAAGGAAATAATTAAAATAAAAAAAAATTACCAAGATCTTTTTTTTGTTGTGCTCTTTAAAAATCTTTTTTTAAACCCCAGAAATTATCTAAGGGCATAATGTTTGGGAATAGCTCCAAAGATTATGATATATCAATTCAATGGAATATTTTATTGTTACAAAGAAAGACAATTATGAAGAATATACAAATTATAGAAAAGCCTCAAGCTGGAGCCTAAAGTGACAAAGCCACTGGTGCAGCAAATGAACAGGATGCCAAAGCAATTAGCATGCAGGTTCAGTCATCACCATGGCAGAGATCTGAAGTTTTCACCTTCACCATGCATTTAGGCTAATGAGAATGGCCAAGTGAGTTGCAGAAAACATGCTGTATTTATATGTCCTCCATTATGGATTGACACTTGTATACAGAAGGTAGACTCCCTGAAGGGAGAGATGTTTATAATTTTGGACTGTGACTCCTTCCCTACCATGGTTCCTTACCCAGATATTAATAGGAAGTACTTAATAACTATTTTGTTTAATTGAATTGAATATGGAATCCAAGATTCTGGGTTTGAATTATGGTTCTTCTGCTTGCCATCTGTATGACCTTTGGCAAGGGGTAACTTTTCTGGGCTTCATTTTCCTCAGAGGTAAAATGAAAGGATTGGAGTAGCTGAATTTTGCGAGGTCCCTTTCATACTTAAATATAGTGGACCTAAAAATACAGGTTGATTTCCTTGCTAGAGGAGAAGGCAAAAAGGCTTGAGGAATAAATAATCTTGATTCTCTGGCTCATTAGGAAAGAGAATAAGGAAAAAGAAACTTATGTTCATTTAAAGATAGGGCATGGCATCATAAAAATGCCATCTGCCCTCTGACAAAGAACTGATGGAGTTTGAATGCAGACTGAAATATACTAAATTTCACTTTCTTTCTGCTTCTTAATTTATTGTTTGAGATCTCTTCCACAAAATGACCAATACAGAAAGATGAAATCTACATAAGTTTGCTTACCGTCTCATAGAGGTTGAGAGGTTGGAAGGAGTGAAAGGAGGATGGGAAGGCAGGAGAGATTCTAGAACCCAAAGCTTTTTAAAAAAAGAATGTTAAAATTATTTTTACAAATAATTGGGGGAAATATAATTTTTAAAGGAATTGGGCAGGGATTAGATCAGAAAGGAAAAGGACCACTGAGTCCCTGGAACTACATATAATAGGTCTAAGTTCTTTCCCCAGGAACTGAGTATAAAACTTCCTCAACTTCACAAAATCATGGCAAAGAGCAATGGGTGCCAACAAAAGAGAGAACATCTGGTAATGGTAACTGGAAGGAAAGATAAGTTGTGATAACTACCTGCTAACAAGATCTATGGCAGTTTTTGGTCACCTTCCCATGACAATGTGTCCTTCCTAGGTATATCTTCCTAGTGTATATCTAAGATATAATGGTTGCCTCCTTAAAACATGCCAAATCTTATGATCAATGCCCACTTCTAGTGATTTATGTGTCGCAAATGAATCTGACTGAAGGAAAGTGGAAAGGAACTCTAGGACTTATGAAATCATGGACTTGGGAGAGGGAAATGAAGAACTTCCTGACTCAATTGAGGTTTTTATTAGTTGTTGACTTAAGGAAGATAGTAGCTTCAGAGGAGAAAAGCAGGGGAAAAAAGTGAGCTTTATTAACAAGATGGAGTTCAAAAATGGAATTTGGATGTCACACTCCAGGACTTAAGATATAATAATAATAGGCACCTTGCCAGGGATGGAGTATATCTAATGAGACACAGGAAGAATATATTCCAGTAGAGAATTGTAGATCTTAATGAGATAGCTTTAAACTGAAAAAATAGAGAAATGATAAAACTTCCCATATACATCTACAAGTACAAATTTGATTTTAAAAAGTATTTGGTATAATACTAGAGAAATGAGTATAGGGGCCTATAGTCACATGATACAATCTCTAAAAATAAAGATAGTTATAATGCCCATGGTCTCAGATATTATTTGTAAAAACCATAATGAATGGATAGTAAAAAAAATGGACCAGAGATCTTAATACAAACATGTAAGCCTGATCCCAAAAGTGTCACTGAGAACCAGTGAGAAACCATGCATAACTGGAATGAAGCAATGGAATATGATAGTTCTGCTCACTTTACATTACATCAGCTATTATTAGTCTTCCCAGGTGCTTCTTAAGTCATTCCCTTCATCATTTCTTTTAGCACAAGAGTATTTTATTACAGTTACATAGTACACTTTGTTTAGCTATTACCCAATTTATGGGAATCCCTTCAGTTTCCAAATTTTTGCTACCAGAAAGAGCTTCTATGAATATTTTTGCATGCATGATTCCTTTTCCTTTTCCTCTGATTTCTTTAGGGTATAGAGCTACAGTGCTTTTGATAAGTCAAAGAGTCTACATAGTTTCATAGCACATTGAACATAGTTTCAAATTGTTCTCTAGAACAGTTGGAACAGTTCACAACTGCATCTTAGTCAATCTGATGTGTGAGAGGTGGTACCTGAGGGTTGTTTAATTTGCATTTTTCTAATTATTGGATTAAAGCATTTCTTCTATAGGCTAAACATCTTTAAATACAAAAAATCTTATTAAGAAAAAAAAGGTAGTGATAGTACCATTGTATACAAAGTTATACATCTATAAACATATTCATGTACAACAGTTGTATTGAACTCAAAAAAGAGGGGGCCACAAAACCTTCTATTGATAAGGAAAACCACAAATTAAGATGATTTATTTTTTTATTTTATTTTTAATTTATTAATAATTTCTCAATTACATTTTAATTTGTATCTGGCAATGCAGAGGAGAGTTGCAGTTCACAGATGAGACGAGACGTATGCTATGTGTCTGACATCCGTGATGTACATGATGGGGGAGGCTTGGTAGAGAGCATTTAGGAGAAAAGAAAAAATAACCACACTGTAGTGAAAGGATACCACAGGCTACTTGCCCATTCAGTTCAAAATGTATTTATTAAGTGCCTGCCATGGCTATAGACCAAACAGCTAGTTCTTTGAAGAATAAAAGATCTCTTTGGAGTGTGTTCAGTGGGTGCAGATAGTTCTTGCACATGAGGGAACTGGATTAGGCTTGTTACCAAGTTCCCTTCATTCACGGGTCACCTAATTTGGTCAGAAGGATAAAATGGATGACGAGTTCTGGGAACAGATCACATAGTTGGCATAAAAGCATGGTAAAGGAGTGATGGGAAACTTGAACTCTTCCAGATGGCTCTCTCTGATAAAATCAGAGCATCTGAGGTATTTATTACTTGCATTGCTAATATTTTCATTCTTCAAAAGGTAGAGTAAAAAATGATGGGAACTGCCATTCAGAATCTAATTTTGGCCTTTGGTTGCTGAAATAGAAGTGACACGAATCTTGGGAAGGTGACCAGGCCATTTAAAATTCTGTAACAGGGAGAAGAAAATGGATTATGGTCTAATATACAACTTGGTTTTTTGGAGAGTTTTCAAATAATTCAGAGAAAAAAAGATAGCATACTGTGGCTTAAAATTTAGCACAAGAAGTTGCCTTAAGAAAGAGGAAATATGCTTAAGAATGTTCGAGTGACAATTGGACACAAGGAAACCTTTTGGGTTTAGAGTCAGAGGATCTGAGTTCTAATGCCCTCTGCCATTTCATCCCTTTGTGCCCTTGAGCAAGTCATTTAAATACTCTGAACCTCAGATTCTCCTCTGTAGAACAAGGGAGTTGGACTAGATGGCCTATGTAGTCCTTTCCATCTCTAAAATCAATAATCTAACTTAAAGTTTGATGACACGAACACTAATGATTTTTATGTGGGAGAAACGGGGGAGTTCACTAACAAATCTAGCATAGCTGCTTTAGAAATGAAGAGCCAAAGTTGATCCTCAATAAGGCACAATACCTATCCATTCTTTGAAAGAAAGCTACTTTTCTACAAGTCTATGTATAGGATTTTCTCCCAAGTCTTGTTCAGTTTGGAAATTCTCTTAAATAACTAAGGTTATCTGAAATGACAAGCCTAGAGACAAGCATTTGAAATTGTACTGAATACTCAATGTTTGTGTGTGTGTGTGTGTGTGTGTGTGTGTGTATGTGTGTGTGTGTGTGTTTAATCAGGTTCATAATCACCTTGTCACTTGTGTTCTTAAGAACCATTTCTCTTTTGCTCCAGAACTGACTCTTTATAGCACAATTTTGCTAAGCTATGAAATTTAGTTTTGTTATCTCTGCCCATTTGGCAAACAAAGCCAGGCACATAGAGGAGACATGGCTATAATCCAAATGATTTGGATTTTTTAAAAATAAAGCCTTTTTGAGATTCATTTAGCAGGTTCATATACTTCTTGGACATGATGAGTCCTGAGCAGGCCCATTTCCAAAGTTTTTGCACTCATAAGTAATCTAATTTGGTACTTGAGTGGCTAAATACAGTTTTTTGTTTTTGTTTTTGTTTTTTTAATTAATGTGGAGGGAGACAGAGTTTTGTTCTGCTTACTACCTCTGGGATCTTGGGTTAAGTCATTTAAATTCTATGAGCTTCAGTTCCTCATCTCAAAAATGAAAGAGTTGAACTAGTTGGCCTGTGTGTAACTAGTATGAAAGCCAGGAATTGTTGTTACAGTGATTGTTTTCATTATTATTGGCAGAGAAACACAATTCAGCCCAGAAGTGTAGCTCTTTGAGGGCAGGGGCTGTTTTTATTTTTGTCTTTATCTCTCCAACCATTAGTGCAGTGACTGAGTTTTTGTTTAATAAACACATGTAGATTCATTGATTAATGTAGAGAAGATCTTGTCTTCCTAACTTAATTTTTGGTCTAGCTCAATTTCATTTACATATCAATCAAAAAACGGATTTTAGAAGCAAAGTTGGTTTGGTTGCCCTATAATCTACATAGTTTCTCCCTCGTTCTCTATCTCTCCATTTTTTAGCGGAGCCTCAACAGGTGGTGGGGAGACAGGAGTCTTATTGGGGCTAAGCAGCTTTTACAAAGATTTTTTTAACCTATTGGTTGTTTGTAATGACCATAGACTTCAAATGAGTATAGAATAATTTAAAAAGAAGACAATTTTAGACTCATGGTATTTTTGATGTTTTTCTTGGCTGTTCTTAGCTAGACATGGTGACTCATAACCCAGAAAACCTTTGGCTACTATATCAGAATAAAAAGGAGCAAAGAACCAATAAAGAGCAGCTAAGTGAGTAGAGCTGTCAATCAGAGAGAAGATATACTGCTCAGCAGAGTGCTATGATTACAGAACCAGAGAGGCCTGACAACCTTGAAGCACTGGAAACATGAATTACTCAGGTCAAGTTTGTGTACTAGTCACATGTATGTCCTATACATTTGTTTTGTATTTTGGTCTTTTCGGTTCTTGGTATGTGCCCTTTTTTTGCACAAATATACCGTGACCATATATGTTTCCTAGATATATGCCTTCCATTCATGTAAGTTCTCTGTGCATACCTCATCTGCCTACTAGAAATGTGGTAACATGTGAAAAAGTATAACCCATCTGTACATAGAGGGATGGTTTACTTATCAATTTATTTGTTTTGATATTTGGTTAAATATCATGTTTTAAACTAGTATGTCTTGCGGCTGACTGTAAAGATTAAATGGTAAAGATTAAACATAGAAGTGAGGGAATCATAATTATTTTGAATAGGTACTAACCCAAAAGTACCTCAGACCTAGAGTAGTTTTTTTTGTTTTTTTTCGGGGCACCACATAAGATGATCTTCACATTTCCTTTGTGACAGTCAGGAAAGAGACAACCAATGATGTCTTTTTGACTGACACTCTTTTCTGCTAGATAGTATTCCAGATTCATATCCCATTTCATCATTTTGCTGCTCCCCAAATCCCAGCTCAAACTTATCTCAGTGCTAACATTCTTCCATCCTAACAGGACTACATAAGACTTGTTTTTCAACTAGCTTGAAAGAGGATTCTTATTCTTATGTAAGCCCAATGATACCATCCAAATCTCCAAAATCTAACTGTAGGTCATGGGAGATGATACAATTTCTGGAAGGACAAAATGTAAGATAGGAAGAGACATTCAAAGGAAATGAATGAGAGAAGAGTCATATCCTGTGAGGTCTAAAAAATATGTATTTTTCCTTTTTATTTTGCATTTATTTTATTGGAAGATTTGTCAGCAATGTGGAAAATATGGTGATAAGGCATTTAACACTCTTTACTACTCTCTTCTCCTGCATATTCACTTTTTATGTTTTCATGGCATTATTCTCTCCTGTTTCTACTGTCAGTCAGTCAACACTTGGTAAATTCCTACTATGTGACAAGCAGTGTGACAAGCATTGGGTTTAGAAAGGTAAACGACAGTCCTTGTTCTTGAGAAACTCCCAGCCTAATGGGCCAATGGGGGAGATGATATGCAAATGGATATCTACCATTAAGTGACCTGCAGGGTAAACAGGAGATTATAAACCTTGGGAAAGCACTGGAATCAGGAGGGATTGAGACAGGCTTCCAAGAGAAGGTGGGATTTTAGATGGGACATGAAAGAGCAAAGAAGGAATGTGTTCTTTGATTCCTTTGCTGGGAGATCAATCAAACCTATCTAGATGAACTATATGGATATCCCGAGTCTCTGTTCTAGGCTCTCATTTCTTCTCTCTATACTTTCTCATACAGTGGCCTTATCAGCTCTTAAAGATTCTAAAGAAATGATTCCCAAATCTGCATATTCAGTCCTCCTCACTTTAAGTGATAGTCCTCAGTCACCAACTCCTTATTGGACAATTTAAACAGGATAGTCCATAAACTCAACATGTCTAAAACATAACTCACTATCCTTCCATCTACATCAACTATTTTATAAACTTCCCTTTTTCTGTTAAGGGGGCAATTCTCTTTCTATTCTCCTCTGTTTGCAACTTCAGTGCTAGCCTCCACTCTATTTGTTTATTTGTTTGTTTGTTTGTTTTAACCTCACATATTCCGTTAGTTGCCAAAATATTTCCCTCCCTATTTCTCAAGGGCATTCATCCCTGTCTTACTACCCTCACAGACACAAATCTTAAATTTGTCCCATATCAGTATTTGCCTGGATTATTGTTAATAACCTCCTAATTTATCTTTCAGCCTCAAGTCTTTCTCTATTTTAGTCTGTCCTCCACACAGTTACCAAAGTGACTTTCCCAAGTGAAATTCTAAGTCTGTCACTTCCCTACTCAACAAACTCTAATGATTCTCTATTGTGTCCAAGAAAAAAATGAATAAATTACTCAATTTGGCCTTTAAAGCCTGCTTTCATAACAAATTGTCCTCCTTGCTGATTCTCACACATTACCCTTTATCTCTAGTATCCCTGTCTTTATATTGGCTCCTCCTTTCCTTAGACTATGCTCTTTTCTCAATTTGGTTTTACAACTTTCTCCAGTTCCTTCAAAACTCAGCCTAAATGCAGCTTTCTACATAAAACCTTTCTCAAACTCCACAATTGTTAGAGTCCTTCCTGCTGAAAGGATCTTGCATTTATTTTATATTCTCTCTATATCTATGTATGTAGATGCTGTTTCTTCTTTGAGAAGAGAGACCATTTCAGTTTTGTCATTATATCTCCAAATTTTAGTCAAGGGCCTGGAAAATAGTAGGTACTTAATAGATGCTTGCTAATTGATCTAACACAGTAAGGCACTGGGTTACATGAGTAAGTAGGTAGAAGTTTATTGTTTCGTGGATTCTTACTAGCTATATTTTGCATACCTCTGTTTGCCTCAGTTTTCTTAACTGTAAAATGAGGGTAACTCTAGCACCTCCCTCTCAGGTTCATCGTAAGGATCAAATGAAATGTTTGGAAAAAGTGTTTAGTACACTAACTCTTACCTTCCATCTTAGATTCAATGCTACGTATCGGTTCCAAGGCAGAAAGGGCTAGACATTGAGGGTTAAGTGATTAGCCCAGGATCACAGAGCTAAGAAGTGGCCCATAGTAGGCACAATATTAATATTTATTCCCTTTATCTGTTTAGACCTGGAAGGGACCATCAGAAGGAATCTAATCCAACCCTCACATTTTGTAGACAAGGGAATTGAAGTTAGAGAGAGCATGTTTTTTACCTAAGGTTTCCTGGGTTCTAAGGAGGAAAAACTGAAATTTTTAGCCAAGCCTTCTTGGTAATGTTTTCCAAAGCATGTTAATTACTCACTTGAAAATTTGCTGTGTGCCCACTATGTGCCAGACACCATAATAGACTCTGGGAAAACATAGGCTAATGTACGTGTATGAAAATATGCTTATATATTTTATAATATTTTTATTATATTTTTTCAGATTAGATGTAGTTTTCATTTTCTGACATTTAGCAATCCATGTTCTTTCCATTCTTCCTCTTCCCACCCACCCCCCAGACAGCAGTCAATATGATTTAGCTTATACGGGTGCTATCATGCAATGAGTTAGTTTGTCATATTGTAAAAGTTATACATATACATTCTTATGAAAGATGATCTTTTGTCTGGTTTGAACTAAAGAAATGAATGCAGCCTTTTTCTGGAGTCATTAAAAAAGACTAGTCCATTTGTAGAAAAAGCGTTTTCTAGTTCAAGGCACCTATTGGCTTCCAAGTCCCCTTGCAAAGATTTAGTAAGCAATTCTTTAACCTTTCTTTGTTAAAGAAGAGAGAGGCGGTGCACCCTTGTGCCATCACTTGTTCAAGGGAAGAAAAATAAGCAGTCCTGTGTTTTAAAGCTTCTCCTCCTAGGAAGAGAGAGGGGAGCTGCCTCAGTGATGGATTCTTTCCTTTGCAAGGCAGTAAAATGTTGTGCCAAGGTCTGGCCATCTCACATCCTGGTTTTGTTAAACTGAGGGATAAATCCTTTACAAGAAGATTTGATTTGGATAAGTATGTGGTTTTCCTTTCACTTAGAGACTTTGGAATCATGTCCACATCTTTCCCATTGCAAAAAGATTGCCTTTGAGTAGTAATCACTGTGATTTTTCAAGGACTCCTGACAAAACACCATCTTGCTCCTCATTATATTGGATACCTATTAAAGTAGCCTTCTTTCTTACTGAAAATAGCAGCATTCATTCAAACAGCAGAATATAAGCACATAAATGTTTTAAAGACTTCCACAGAAGTAAAAAAAAAAGTTTTGAAAACTTAACTGTTGTATTAGAAGTATTTCTAAAATATATCATAGAAGACGACTAGGTGGATCAGTAAAAAGAAAGCCAGGCCTGGAGATGGGAGGTCCTGGGTTCAAATCTATTCTCAGACTATTCCAAGCTATGTGACCCAGAACAAGACCCTTAACTCTCATTGTCTAGCACTTTCAACTTATCTGTTTTGGAAAAAAATACATAGTATTTATTCTAAGATCGAAGATAAGGGTTTAAATGTTTATTTTTGTAAGAATATAATAAATGTATACCAATAGAGCAAAAATTTGAATGCCATTTTTTTAGAATATACTGAATATAATTTAATCTTTTCTTGATAACTTAGTCATATAATTTTGAATTTTATAATAGTTTTATGCTATTTTATTCTTTCACCTGTAATGGGATTGTAAAGTAGTTTCAATCTCATCCTTATACACCATATATGCTTTGTCATTTATACCCTACATCACTTCCACCACCCATCTTCTGCTGTACTATTCTAGAAATGCTATATTTTCCTAGAAAAAATGGGGGAATCTTGCCACAAATGTCCCTTATATTCATATTAACATCTACTGGGGCCTCACTGCTGCATTCTTTTTATTCATTTCTGACTCTCAAGAATGTTTCAAATTGTTTTTGACTTCCAACCCCTATTGCTACTCCTCTCACCTCTCACAGAAGGCAACCTCACATCCTACTTTACTGAGAAAGTTATATCTTTGTTGCCATAAATTCCTTCACTTTTCTTTATCTTCATCCACCTTCCCCTTTTTTCTACTCTTAGATCTTTACCTGTTCTTTCTCCTTATTGAAGCCAATGCTTCCAGGGCTTATCTAATCCTATCCTTTCTGACCTCCCTGCAGAGCTTGCCTCGATGACCATTTCATTGCTTTTATGAATGACTAGTCTTCTGAACCATTTGGTGTGCCTCATTGATATTCCATCTCTCCTTTAATGTTTTCTTCACTGCTACCTTCAAATTTGCTTAGGTCTTTCTTATCCTGAAAACAAAGCAAAACCTTCATTTCATCTGGCTATCCTGCAAGCCATCTACCAATATCTTTTCTTCTTTTCACTGCTAAGTTCCTAGAAAGAGGAGTAAACCCTCATTTTCTTTATTACCACCATACTCATTTATACTTCAGCTCTCAAATCTGGCTATTATCCTACTTATCTACTGAAACTGCTCTCATAAAAGTTAACAATTATATCTTTATTATTAAATCTACTGGCTTATTTACATTCTTCCTCCTTAATTTTTTTTTCAGCTTTTGACACCATTGACCACACTCTCTTCCTGGAAGATTTTACCTTCCATGGCTTCTGTGGCATTGCTTTTGCAAGGTTCAGCTTCTACCTATCCCACTGAATCTTTTCTTTCTCCCTTCCAGCTCTTCATCTATTTTCTACCTCCTAAATGTGTGCTTCATCTAAGACTCTGACCTTAGCACTCTTGTCTTCTCTCTTTATAACTTCTTTCTTGTTAATCTCATCTACTTTAATTGGTACAATTGTCGGATGTCAGAACTTAGATACCTATGAAATCTCCCTATAAAAATTTACCCTCTTCTTTGAATTTCAGATCCATGTCTCTAATTGTCTATTGAATATCTCCACCATATGTGAGTAGAGATAGACCTTCAAATCGGCAATTCCCAAAATGAACTCATCACTTACTCCCTACTAAATATGTCTGTACTCTGAACTTCCCTATCTCTTTGGAGGCAACCATTTTTCTTCCAATCATCCAGACTCATCTTTAACTCTTCTCCTATATGAATGAATTTGTGTAATTATACATAATTGTATTTATACAGATGCATATAAATATATTTATACATTTGATTATAAGAAGTCCTAATTACCAATGTCTATTAATACTAGCCCCATGACATTTCTCACATTTGTCTCTTTCCTTTTCCTTTTTCTTAGTCACTAATTATTCAAGACCTCTTTAGAACTTACAGGGATTAGTGAAATAAACTAGTCTCTCTGCTTCCAAACTTTCCCTTTTCCAACCCACTACTTCCCCAAGTGCCAAAATGACCTTCCTAAACTAAAAGTCTGGTCACATCATTGTCGTTCAGAAATTTTTAAAAGATCTCTGTAAACGACCAAAAATATGCACTCTTCACCTGGCATTTAGTAGCTTCCACATTATCACCAACCTATCCTTCCAGGCTTTAAAATAATTAACCTCATGAATCTATGTCACAGCCAATTGAACAACTCACTGTTCTCCTAACTCAACATATGATCATTCAGCTTTCTCCATTCACATAAATTATCCCCAAAGCCTAATATGTGCTTGCTCCTCACCCTCACTTTAAGGATTCTCAATCTTTCTGCAGGGCATATCCCAGGTATCACCAGCTATCTTGGCAGGTGTTAATGCACTTTTCCTCTCACATTTTCCTAGTGTATTTTGCCTGATGTCTTCTTTGCCCTTCTTCTTTTTTAAGAAGTTGAATCTGCTTTGTCCGGTCATGAAGGTTCATGACCTTCTTACCACTCTCTAATTTTTACTCTTTCCTTTATACGTTGTCCCCAGATATCTCCATTGCCACATCTTGCCATTTTCACTTTCATGTCTATCCCTTTATCTCTGTTCCTACAGCTCTTACCCTAACTTTATCCACCATCATCTCTTGTACTGCAATTCCTTCCTAAATAGTCTCCCTGCTGTGAGTCTCTCTCCAATATGCCATCTTTACTGTTGCCAAAATGATTTTCCTAATGTGCAGCTCTGATCATGTTCTCCCTTACTCAATAAGTTGCACTGGTTCCCTGCTGCATCCAGGAAACTTTATTTGCCGTTTGAAACCTTTCACCATCTGACCCAAACTTACCTTTCCAGCCTTATTGCACATCACTTCCCTCCATGTACTGGTCCTGTCCACATAGTCTTCTTACCGTTCTGCAAACATGGCACGCACTCCATTTCAGACCTCCATCTTTTTGTGCTGGCTACAACTGGAATGCCAACCCTTCTCTCTTTCATCCCTCAGGGTCCCAGAACTCCCATTACTTATTATATGAAACCTTTTAAGATGCCTACTTGTAAGTGCCTTTCTGCCTATCTCCTTAAATCTATACTGAGTTTGGTATGTATACAATGCATATGTGTGTGCATTGACACATTCAGTTACATTCCTGCTTTGTGCCAAGTACTGTGTTTGATGCTGAACATATACAGACAGAAGGTAAATTATCAAGGAGTCTACCTAGAGGAAAAAACTTGAAATGTAATGACATACTAGCTGACTGACTGACTGATTGATTCAACTACCATCTTTTTAATTTTCTGCTTCTAGTCTGCTATGAGCCAGAAAACCAGATAATGAAGCTCTTAGAATTATGTCAAAAGGAAGCATAAATACATTCTGAGCTCAGGGACCATTTTTAAAATAAAATATATGCATTTAAAGCATAGCATTTGTGATATCAATTTGGCTTTTCTGAGGTTCATTTCATTTAATTACTGATTTCTCCGGTGAATTTCAAATAATTATGATTGCCAGATAGATACTCAATGGAAAAATGAGGTGTTGATATTGCCTTCTGTCTAAATGTATCTTGTTTGTTCCTGCTCATTTATATGTCTCCCTGATTAGAATGTGACCTCCCTGTGGGCAGCAAATATTTTTGTCTTTCTTTGTAACTCCCAATCTTAGCAGGATGCTGGGCTCATAGTAGGTACTTGACAAATTTTTTTTTGACAACTAAGTTATTAGGTATTTCTTCTCCAGAAACTTTTCAACTTCAAGTATCTTTTTCATTGTTGATCTAATTACAGTGATGAACTGTGAGAGATATTTGAGGAATACCATAGCAAAAAAAAAAAAGAAAATAGAACTCAAGAAAGTAGTTTGCACATTGCAAGGAAGATATGAGATATGAGACATTTCATTCAGAGTATGCTTCAATTGACTGGCTAAGAATGAAGGGCAGATTATAACATTCACAATATTTCCCTCAGGTTTTTCATTCAAATCCAACCACGAAAACTCCCCCACCCTTCTCCTCCTGGTGTGTCTTTTCCATATCCCTTTCTCCAGCTCAAGAAATTCTAGTCTTTTTTCAAGGTCAAACTCAAATACAATTTCCTTCATCAAACTTTCCTACTTGAAAATTAAAATTTCCTTCCTTAGACTTTGCAGAGTATTTTGTTTCTTTGTCCATAGGCACCCATAATGTTTTATTTTGTATAATAGTTATATTTGCCCATGCTCTATTCCTTTGCTAAGCTTGTTGCAGCTGGAAAATGTGTCATTTATTTTTTATATCTCAGCCCTACATCTAACACAAGGATCTACATAGGCTTCTGATAAATGTTTGGTGAATTGCTTTTAATATATCAGATCTACAGCTATCTGTATTTGAGAGGTTAGTTAGCATGTTAGCCCCTGTACAATTCTTATGAAGTGTTATAGCATCTGATGGGCTAATGGAAGAAAATCTTAGATATGCTTTGTCATCATTGGAAACTAGGGAGTGTGAAAGATACGTCCTTGTGGAAACCCATGGCAATAATTCTAGGTAAGTAGAATATAATATGTTAGGAGGGTTATTTCACACTTATTTATTTTTTCTTTAGATCCTTGTATGCCAGAGTTGCTTCATTTGTCGTAGACAGTAATAACCAGGAAGATGAAATGGCTTACTCTCTTGCTGTAGAAGAAAGTAAGTAGGTAATATGTAATAGTCAAAAGCCCGATTGTGGCTGTCTACATCTACTGGTAAAGCATTATATTGCTCTAGAGTTGTAGCATATAGAATATTCTAGCATTGTAGAAAGAGAACGGCAGCAGTTTCCTAAAGTCTTATGGTGGTTTAAGACTCTGGGGAAACTTTCTACATAAACAAACCTCAAGTGGTGAATGGCCTTCCAAGGATCTGTGCCACTTTTTCTCATATGGCCCATAGTGTATGAGCCACTATCAAAGAAACAATGAGACATGGGCACCCTAAACCCTCAAATCATTATATGTCCTTCCTGTGCTTCAAAAATAACATCTCACTTTTAAACATGTGTTCATATGTTTGAAAACCTCATGTTATAGTTACAAATAGCTTTCTTAGTTCTGTTAGGATGACTGGCAAGTTTTTGGTTTCCCCTTCTTTTATTTTCCTAAAAGAGCATTTTCTTTCTTAAACAAGCAAGGAAGAAAGCAGAAGGCATTTTAAACCTGCTTCACTTAAATTAAACAATGGCACTGTCCTTAGAGTTGTCAGACATGTTCTGAGATGAATAATAATTACATTAATAATTTTAAAGGCTAATTAGCATTTTACAGTAAACACATTGTTCATCACACTAAGGGGTGGGATAGCTGGATCCTTTCTGTAGAATAATTGCTTTTCAAAATCAGAGCTCATTTATCTTACTTTTAGTAAATATGCACCACTATGTGAACAAGCACTACTTCTGCTGTATTGATTAATTCTGAGTTGGATACCTGTTAAGTCTGAAAAGGAAAAATCTTGAAACCTGGTTGGCATTATGAAATTATTTAAGCTTCTACTTGGATAAGTAGGGGAAAATGGACCTGGGAACAAACCTTATTTTAAAAAAAATATACTAGACTTTTGCAAAAGTTTTATCATTTATCTAATCTTATTACAGTGGCTATTTCCTTTTCTTTTTCTTTTTTTCTTAATAAATAGAAGGAATTTCCTAGATCTTGCTGCCTCAGCTAGAACAGAGTAAATCACCATGGTTACCTCTTTGGTGCATCAGGACCTGGAAATACATCTTGACTTTGTTTTTTCTGCAAGCACAAAGCTAAACTCCAGATAAATCTAAGGCGACTTTTCATCAGAATATTGACCCTCCTCCCCAAAAACCTATCCTCTAGGGATTTGTCTGTGCCTCTAGCTTTCTTCCATACTTTTCTTAACCAACAGTTGCAGCAAACTCCAAACCAACCATCTTGTCAGAACAAATGATCTAAAATTAATGTGCACTTGTCGAAATGTATTACTTTTCCTGACCAAGATCATTTGCCTGAACTGACTACAAACCGACAGTCTTTCAGAAGTAGTTTGCTCATTGCCAAGGTCCAATGGCTGATAGAAAACATAGATAGACCTTGGAGTTGGATTTCAAACGATAAGTACAATAGCTCCTGACATAGAAGACTTGGAGAAATCATCGACGACCAGGCTGCTTGTATCCATCCTCCACTGATTTTTAGTGTTCTCACTGGTGATGCTTATCTTATTTACAAAATACCCTCAGAGAAAGTGTCCTGCTCACTTTAAAACATACATCTGACTTCCAATGCTCTCCATTTTAGGGGCAAAGTCAAAACATTCATTCATCTATCCATTCATTCTTTCAGTTTTTTACTAGGGACTCCTCTGAGAAAACAATTTTCCTAGGCTGAAAGGGTAAAACAAAGACAAATGACAAATGATCTCTGCTCAAAGAGTAGTACAATATGGTAGAGAAGATATTTAAACAAATAATCATAGATGCTTGAGAAGAGTACAAACTTAATTTCATGAATTTAGATGAGGAACTGATCACTCAGCTTAGAAAATCAGGGATGGCTTAATAGTAATGGAAGCAGTTGAAATGTGTGTCAGATGAGCAAGACAAATATAAGTCCTCTACATGCAACTGCTTTGTTTTTCATTTTTGTCTTTTGTATTTACATTCTGAGTGCCTAGGTCAGGGCCTACCATGTAATAGACACTGAATAAATGTTTGTTGATTGAATGAAACAACACATGCATACTGGAAATATACAAAAATACCATTTTGAAAATCTTGGCTGTAGTTGTAGCGCATAGCATATAAAAACATTAAATAAAACGTCCTTTTGAGTAGCTACATGCTTTTTTTTTCAGTTTATCTTTACTTATATTAAACAGCATGCTGTGAACTTGGGAGAATGGGAATGAGAAAAGGTGCTGAGTATGTAATTACTTTGTATATACCATATCTAAAAGCCCAGAAAAGCAGTGGCACACCAGGAACACAGCAGTATCTACATAAATATATAATGACTAATACTAATACTACTAGTAGCAATATTAAAAAACCTTTCTCATTTTAAAGTCTCTATTCACAGGATACAACTATTAAAAGTTTTATGGTGCATATTTATAGATGGTCTATCTGATATTTAGAAGTAACTAAAGCTTCATGTATGCCTCACTAACTAAAGCTGAGATTGTGAATTATGGGATATTTATAATCCAAGTGAATCATCCATTTTGATGAACATAAATCAAATTTTAATTCTTTCAAATAATCTTCTACATACTGTATACATATTTTGCACATTTACAAACATGTGTATTTGTATATTTGTTTGTATGTTTGTGAATCTTTAATCTTTTCTGATAGAATATAAGCTCATTGGGGACAACAAATATTCCATTTTTATCTTTGTATTTCTAGTTCCCATAGTTTCTGATATATGAGTTTTTTCATGAATGCTTACTGATTGAATTATTTTTTAAAAAAATAAACCCTTACCTTCCATCTTGGCAGAAAAGTGGTAAGGACTAGGCAATGGGGGTCAAGCCCAGGGTCACACGGCTGGGAAGTGTCTGAGGCCAGATTTGAACCTAGCACCTCCCGTCTCTAGGCCTGGCTCTCAATCCACTGAACTACCCAGCTGCCCCCTTACTGATTGAGTTATTGATAGATAGACTTTAGGGTCTAGATTATTTGGTTGGTTATTCTTATTCAGATTAATTGCGTCATGGACTCAACTGTAGTTCATTTAGTGCTGCATAGACAGGCCCTGAATAGCACACTAATCTACAAGATTATTTTTTACTTATTAAGTTAAAATTCACCATGCTAGAGCATTTCAAAAGTTATAAATAAACTTGTATACCTAATAACATGGTTGGTAGAACTTCTGTCTAGGTGGGATTTTGGGAATTCCTTAATGTTCTGATAAAAATAGAGAGACTTTGGGGGGATTCTTCAGCTTCTCCCAGGCTTGGTAATTGTCCTAGCTGACACCTTTCAGTTTTTGGAAGGAAGGAAGGAAGGAAGGAAGGAAGGAAGGAAGGAAGGAAGGAAGGAAGGAAGGAAGGAAAGAAGAAAGTATGGAAGTAAAATCAAAAGAACAGTCTATTCCAGAAATTTCCATTCAGTGGATATGGTCATAAAACTATAGAATTCCAGAGTTGAAAAGTAGAAAATAACACTTATTATGTGCCAGGGACTTTCCCTAACACTTTACAATTACTATCTCATTTGATCCTTACAGTAAGTCTAAAAGTAAGGTGGCTTTATTATTCTCATTTTACAGGTGAGAAAACTGAGGCAGATGTAAGTAGTTTGCCCAGAGTCACACAGTTAGTGTCTGAGACTGGATTTGAACTTGGGACTTCTTGATTCCAGACACAGTGATTTATTGATTGTTTCACCACTTCTCTAGTTCAATTTTTCCTGTAAAAAAAAGAGTCTATTCTATAGTATACCCAACAAGTGGTCACCTAATCTCTCCCTCATGACTTTTCATGGGTATCTGAGAGCAATTGGGAACCATGCCCAAAGGGCCATCAAACTATACATATCCTTTGTCCCACCAGTAATACCACTTCTAGATCTGAATCCCCATAAGATCAAAGATAGAGAGAAAGGATCTACTGGTACAAAAAAAAATTATAGCGGCTTTGTGTGTGTGTGTGTGTCTGTGTGTCTGTGTGTCTGTGTGCGTGTTGACTAAGAACTGAAAATTGAAGGGATGTTCCTCATTCAGAGAATGGTGTGTATGTTTGTAATGAAACACTATTGTGCCATAGGAAATAGCAAAGGAGATGATCACAAAAAAACCTGGAAAGACATATGAAGTCATGCAAAGTGAAGTGAGCAGAATCATGAGAACATTATACACAGTAAGAGCAATAAAGTACAATGATCAACTGGGAATGACTTAACTATTATACATAATGCAAAGATCCAGGACAGCTTCAAGAGAGTCATAATAGAGAAGGCTATCCACAGCTATGGAAGGAAGTGATGGAGTCTGAATTAAGATTGAAGGATTCCATTTCTTATTTCCCCCATGAATTTTTGTCTAGTCTAAGTGATATGTGTCTTCTTTCTTTCACAACATGATGAGCATGGAAACATGTATTGTATAAGAACAGATCTCCAATCTGCCATCTTGGGGCAGGAGGAGAGAGAGAACATGGACTACAAATGTCAGAAAATATTCATTTTAAAAGTATACCAACATGTAATCAGGGGGAAAAAACCCAACAACTTTAAAAATGCTTTTCTCTTTTTAGACAGAAATTTTTAGATAGAAGACGATTATTTTGTTTTGTGTGATTTGAAAATCTTTAATTAATTAATTAAGAATATTTTTCCATGGTTACATGAATCATGTTCTTTCCCTCCCCTCCTCTCACCCCTCTCTTATAGCCAATGAACAATTCCACTGGGTTTTACATGTGCCATTGATCAAGACCTATTTCCATATTATTGCTATTTGCACTCGGTTGATTGTTTAGAGTCTACATCCCCAATCATATCCCCATCGACCCATGTGATCAAACAATTGTTTTTCTAGAAGACTCTTATTTGCAAGCAAAGGTGTGACTGGAAGTAACACTTTCTCTCTCTGTCTTTCTCCGTCTATCTCTCTGACTGTTTCTCTCTCTTACCTCTCTCTTTGTCTCTCTGAATTCTTGTCTCTGTCTCTCTCTCCATCCCTTTCTTTTTCTTCCCTTCTTTCCTCCCTTCTCCCTCCCTGATCCATTCTATCACCTCCAAGGAGTGGTAAGTCCATATGACTTCATATCCAGGCAGGTAAGAATTATTGAATGAAATGTTTTCATCTGAAAAACTGAAAAGTTTTTGATCTATTACACACAGATTATATATATGAAAATAGAATCTTCATGAAGATTCTATTTTAATTGTATGTCATTGTTGATACACTGATATTTGTGAATAAGAATTGTCATATAGCCCAGATACTGATGATACTCATTAAGTGTCTCCTTCTCCATGTTAAAATAATCTAGTTATTTTGTGAAGCTCAACTTTTCAGGACCAATATTATCAGAACTTACAATGACCCCAGGAGATTTGGCACCTCAGCATATTACAGGTGTAGCAGTCTTTCAGGGGTTTTCAATCTAGGGTCTGGGGCTTATTCATTTTGGGGGGTACATTTTATTTAATTGAATTCCTTTGTACAATATCCATTATATTTAATGCACATAAAAACTTATCCTGAGAAAGAGTCTATAGGCTTCACAGAGTACTAAAGGGGTTGAGGACACAAAGAAGGTTAAAAACTCCTGCTATGTAGAATTTGATGATTTCCTGTCTTTTAGTATCTATGTAATGGATGGATAAGGGGAAGAACAAAATTACTACTACCCAGTTAGCCCAGTACACTTTGAAATTATTTTACTTTCATTTTCTTCCTTCTCACATTATTTGCAGTACATATTCTATTTCTAGCAAGTAGCCTTGAATTACTCATATATTAATTTAAGGTGGAATGTGGTTGTCTCTAGAATCTATGCACCAAGTCACAGCTAAACTGAAGTGATATGGCAAAGACCAATCAGGCTTTCATAAATAAGTATGTCCCACCATCTGTTTTCTTGATTAACATATCTTTGACATTTATTTAAAAAAACTCCAAAAATATTTGTAGAAAATTATTTTAGCTAAAGTAAGAACACTCATTAATTAATAAATATCCTCTAGGATTTGAAAACTGAAGCATTTCATAATCATATATTAGTTCATGGATACAGACATGGTCAGGAATGACCCAATAGGTGACTTTTTAACATGGGAAATTCCCATTTAAGACTTCTATCTCCCCAACTGATTGCTAGAAGTCTATTTGATGGGGTACAAAAAGATAGCTCTTCTACTCAGCACTTAATCAGTAGTCTGAGAAAATACCAAATTTTGAGCGAAGAAAATGAATAGGTGAACTATCGTATTTGTAATCAAATATAAACAACTCCTTTTTGTGAGGTATTCTGCAAATCAAAAAAAAATTCTAAAAATCTAACACTTTTTCCTATGGAATCAGTCATTTCAATTAGCCATTTCAATTCAACCAATTTTTACTCGTTACTTATTGAATGTGAGGCAATATGCTAGATGTTATGAGGAATACAAATAGGAGGAAGATCCTACTTCTATGATACATACAGTTGTGTAGAGAGATAAGGTAAATACACAGAAATGGTTAAAGGTAGGATGTGATGAGTACTGAAAAACAATTTTTTTTTAAAAAGGGTACTCTGGTAGTTTGAGGAGACAAGGAATAGAGATAACCTCTTATCAGGGGATTCAGATGGATTTTATGGAAGAGATAGTAAAAAGGCATAAAAATGATCTCAGGAAGACTTCATTCTGGGAGAAATTGTTCGTTTCTGGTACCTCAAACCAGTAATTCAGATTTAGGAAGAAGTATGGACATTATATCTATAGTGTGTGGGAAAAAGATTGAAGAGATAAGATGGAAAGTGATTATAATGCTCATAATAAATGTAGTAAAACAGTGAAGCAACTAGAAGAAAGGTCATCTCATAACTTATTCAAAATTCCTGAATTCAACTAGTACCAAGTAATCAATAGTCCCATAATAGGATAATACCCCAAAGAAAATTGAGGTAATTCACTACACGGCACTTATTGCCCGGACCAATTCAACACATTTACCATTTCATTATTTATGGTTAGTTTTTTTTTCCAAAAGGAAATATCAACAAAAAAAAACCAAACAAACATGTCAACCAGAACTAATGAAGAAATATGGTGCTACTACTTCTCATGTTGGTTATAATGAAAAGTGTTCTGATTAATCAGAATGGTATAAACACAGTAGGTTAATTGCAGGTTACTGATTTTCATTTTTTCAAACATGGAAACACTATTGAGAGAAGATGATCTCTCTTTCTCACATGCTGTGTAGTCTGTGTTCTTAGAATTCATTCTCAATTCAGAAGGTGAAGAGAGATATCATTGCCCTGTCAGTGAGTGGATATAAAAAGGGCCTGTTTGACTTTTTTTCAATAAATCTGAGGCCCTCAGTTGTCCATTTAGCAACTAAACATCTGCCCATCCAAATATATCTTGGCCACATGAGAACATTCTACTTATCATTCAAGAATATGCCAATTCAATGGAGAATTGCAGTTCTGCATTATTTTTCCCAAGTTAGAAAATATTTCATCACCAAAGAACCATATTTTCAATTCTGGTCCTTGAGTACTGGTCATTATAAGACCATCATCCAAAGCATTTGTCTAATACAGGACTTTAAGTCAATAGACATAACTAACTTAGTTACAGTCTGGAGAAGCAGTAGAGCCCGCTATTAAGAAATCCAGGTTTACTGAAGTAATGAATCAGGGAATTCAGTCTTTGAACAAAGCCTGATAGCCAAGTCATTAAAAGGATGTGCCAGGAAGTAATTACCAATGACCTCCAAAGGCAGTCACATGGAAGAAGTCTGTTCTCCCCCACCCCCTACTTATAATAACCAGTTGCCAAAGAATACAAATGGAGCCTTCAGCAGAGCAAACATCCTTTAAAACACAAACATCCATGGTCAGATCAGAAATCTTTTGCTATATCAATTCCCAAATAAGAGGCACCTGTTGGAAAAGAAAGATCAAATGTAATCTATGACGTTTAAAGTAAAACAACCATAAAGTTAAGTATGGAAGGGTATTAAAACTTGGGACATAAACCATCCCCAGTTAATATTCGTTTTGAAAATACTCAGCTTAAATAGTCACTGGATATATGATTAGATTCTTTCCACACATGTACCCTATTATGTAAAGGCTCTCCTGAAATCCCAATAGTTTCACTTTTTGCTACTGTACTCTATAAAAACACTAGCTTAAATGGTCTAACATTTGAAGTGGCATCTATGCTTAGACTTCTCCATAAGCCCAGGAAGCCAAAGAGGAACACAAGGATGGCAAAATGTGAATGAAATTTATCTGAAACCTGAAGATTAATTTCTTCTGTGCCTCTGCATGATTTGTTTTTCCTGTTTTCATTTTCATCTCCTTGGGGCTGAAAGCTGGTGGACAAAGACTAATTTTTACATGTATTCTCTAAAGTACATGGAAAATATTATTTTAAAGGAACTCTTCTTCTTTTCTTCAATATAGTCTCAAAAAATATCTGACTCGAAGTTCTTTTCCTCTGTAATAGTCAGTGTTTCATAAGTCTGTACCATTTTTAAAAAGGAAAACAAATTGCTTTGTCCCTTTATACATATACCTCTCTCCTACACATATCTGTCTCCCCCTCATTTTATCTCAGAAATTACTTTAAAATCCCAGAAGAAACTCTGAAGCTATATTAAAGACAGGCATTAACATCAATCAAATGAGATGCAAAGCATATATGAAGTGCTTTGCAAACCATAAAATGACATAGAAGTGCTGGCTATTATTAATTAGGAGTTGATTTTGTCCCTGCCTATTTAATGTTATCATTTGGTATTCCCAGGAGTTTCATTGTAGTTATTTATGAAAATTTAGCAAATTAATCAATTTTGGACCAAATATGACTATGCCAAGGACATGATTTTTAACTGTGTCACTATTGGAAATGTAATAAGAAAGATGAATTATTAAGATTAAACTAATTGTGTAGGGAGAAATACAGGTCATAAGTCTTGAAATTTGGTGCAAAGTTTCCTAAAAAGAAATAAGTAATTAGTATTTCTTGATTTCATAATTAAGAAAATATGTGTAATCTAATACCAAAGATTAATTCTATCCCTTTTCCATGATGTGACACTGAAGATCAGCCTCCAAGTCTTGTTAATTCTACCTTTATTACCTATTTAACATTTTTGCCCTTTATCTCCATTTACATATCCTCATATCCTCATTGCCTCTTGCCTGGACTATGGCAAGAACTTCCTAATTTAATTATTTTAATTATTATTAATTTAATCCCTTTTGCCTTCTCCAATTCATCTTTCACACAGTTATCAAAAATTTTTACTTTAGCACAGGTATAATTATGTTATTTCTTTACTCAAGAATCTTCATTGGTTCCCTGTTGTCTGCAGGAAAAATCATAAATTTCTCAGCTTTATATTTAAAATCCTTCACAATCAGATCAGGTCCTATTTTCCAGGGTTATAATATGTCATTCCTCTACACTCACAGTAATTTTGAGTTAAAATGACTTATTTGCTTTTCCCTGAACTCAGTACTCTCTCCCATCTCCTTTAGAGAGATAGCTAGGTAATACAGTGTATGAAGCAGTCAGCCTGGTGTCAGGAAGACCTGAGTTCAAATCTGATCCCATTGACAAACTCGCTTAACTTGACTAATCTGCTGGAGAAGAAAATGGCAAACTACACCAGTATCTTTATCAAGAAATCCCCTTTACAAAGCAAACTATGGGCTTGTGAAGAACTTGATGACTGAATAACCAAACAGCAATAATAATGAATTGGAAAGAAAGCCGATGCCTATTTATAAATTGTGGTGCATAAATGTAAAGTAATATGACTATGTTATAAAGAATGGTGAGCACAGAATAATACGGGAAGACATATGAACTGATGAAAAGTGAAGAAAACAGAACATGAAAAATAATATAAACAAAGTTTATGAAACTATAAATACAAAGAACAACGTAGCAGATTACTGAAATCAAAAGTTATAAAATTCTTTTTTTTAAAACCCTTACCTTCTGTCTTGGAATCAATACTGTGTATTGGTTTCAAGGCAGAAGAGGGGCAAGGGCTAGGCAATGGGGGTTAACTGACTTGCCCAGGGTCACACAGCTGGGAAGTATCTGAGGCCAGATTTGAAACTAAGACCTCCCATCTCTAGGCCTGGCTCTCAAACCACTGAGATACCCATCTGCCCCCCAAAAGTTATAAAATTAGAATTACTGACCTTGACCTCATAAAAAAAGACATGAGAACACACCTCCTTTTCTTTTTTGCAAAGGTGAGGGACTATGGGTGTGGAACAGTGTGTATAATTTGATGACATATTGTTTACTCTTGTTAAATTATTTTTTCTTTCTCTTTTAATTCTTTATTATTAGAGATGGCTTCTGGGACAGAAAGTAGAGAGGTTTTTATGGGGAAATGCAGATGAGGGTAATAATAGTTATGGTAGATAACATTTATATATGTGCTTATCACATAGCAGGCATCTGTCTTAGATGACATGAAAATAAAAGATAATATTGCAAATGTTTTAAGAAGTGAAGAGTATTTTAATTGAATTATAAATAGACTCCACGAAGTTATAAATTCTACCATAACTTTATGGAATACAGTTATAATTTTAATTCAACCTACACTGGTTAAATGCACAGTATATCCAGTTCTTTACTATTACAAGAGGTGGTGCTATAAATATTTTGATATGTGTGGGGTCTTTTCATCATTGCTCTTCTTGGGATATATATCTGATAATGGAATTTTAGGCCAATGGACATGGACATTTTAATCACTTTATCTGCAAAATTCCAAATACTTTCTAGAATAGTTTAATCAGTACAGAGCTCTACCAACATCTACTGAGACTTTTGTAGGTGATAGGGATGCTCTTTTAAAGACTGCATTTGGTTTTGGAAATAATGCTGGATTTGGAATCATGAAAGACAGATTATAATCTCATCTCCATTGTGTGGTCCAATGCAGGTGACAACTTCTCTTATCCTTAATTTCCTCAATTGTAAAATATGGATAACTAAGATGCTTACCTCAAGAGTTGTTATGAGGATGAAGTAAAATAATATTTACATCCATCTATCTATCTATCTATCTATCTATCTATCTATCTATCTATCTATTTATCTATCTATCTATATCTCAAGTACTTTACAAACCTTAAAACTTTATAAATGTATATATAAATGTTAGCAATAATAAGAATTATTATTATTATTAATAACATATTAAATATCTTCCAAAAGATCTGGTCTTTAAAAGCACAGTAGATTATTTTATTAATGTATATATATATATATATATGGTATAAAAGTAAGATGATTTTTATTTCAAACACTGATTCAAACTTAGTATAATACATGGTTTTTATTAAATGCTTCCTATGAAGTGATTTTAAATGGTCAAAAGATCAGCTGTCCAGTTTGTAGCATTTAATGAAATTTGAGAATTCTGTTCTACACAAAACTTGCTCATTTAATCCTCATAAGTATTCTTAATAGCCTAGGCATATGATCTGCCGTGCTTACCATGAATATAAAATTAGATTCTGAATATTAAATTACTTTTTTAAAAGTGTGATGTACCATATAACGTAAAATAGTGGTCATAGTATTGTATTAATAAAAATCTAAAAAGAAAATGCATATGTTTCTCTTGAAATAAGTGGATGATCTGTCTGGTTGTTGTTGTAGATGTGAGATACCAAGATTAAGGGTATCTCACAGTGAGGACAGACAGCACAGGCTCAGTGAGCTGCTCAAACTCTCAGGCAGGTTATAAAACAAGTTCAAGGGTTTATTTTAAACCAAAGTCACTTGGAAGGGAGGATTAAGGATAAGATACCCTAATCTAAAATTTCTAGCTAAGTCAACCCCCTTTTTCTATGACTCCTGCAAAGGAGTGCCTTCTGGTCTTCAGACTCCCTGTCACTACACTTTTTGTCTATAAAATCCTGCTAACTAACTACCTGAGCTAATAATCCTCCCAGATAATGGTTTGATTAGATTGATAGTCTCTCAGCATAGTCAGGCTGATCCCTTTATTTCAGAGATCACACTTCTTTGGGCTAGGCTCAAGATGTCTTCTGGCCTATCTCAAAGATAGTTACTAGCTGGCTAGTAGAGATCTTCACAGCAGTTGGGAACACTTTCTCTGGACGCAGGAACACAGTTGGATCACAGGTATGAAAGCTAAATCTCAATAGGATCACAGGATCTGAAGTTTTGGCTTCACAGGGAAAAGGGATCAAACACCCTCTTCAGCTTGTAGAGATCCCAGGTGGGAGGAAGTTGTAGCTTTTACTTTTTCCCTTAACAGGAAGTCCAAAAAGCTACCAGTAGCTCTCTATGTCCTCTCTTATAATGTTCCCTCACTCTTAGAACATAGCCTCTGGTTTCAGGGCATGCAGTCAGATCCAGTACCCTACTCTTTGTGCAAAATCTCTCTTACCTATTTGTACTACTTTCCTTATAATACTCTAGGAATTTTCATTTGAGAAGATTATATAATTTATATATAATCCTTAACTCATAATCCTCTAATTATCTGTAATAGTTATGGGAAATTAAGATCTATTTAACATTGAGTAAAAACAAGTCACAGATAGGTTGTAGTAATTAACATCAATGTTTAATTTGAATTTAATCATTGCTATTCCTGTTATCTCTAAATTTGCTAATTCTCTCCCCAGAAGATTTTCCCTTTAAGGAACACATTTCCAAGAATGTTAATGCTAGTCCTGTAAGTATGGGAATGTATATTCTAGTCTCAGAGACACATCTTTAGAAGGTCATTGATTGCTGGAATATGTCCAAAGGAGGGGCAAAGACTAGCTGAAGAAAGTAGGAACCCTTAGTGTACAGAAAAAAGATTCTGAGGGCATATAACGGCATTTTTTTGGAAGGGGTGTCTTATGGAAGAGGGGTTAGACTTGTGTGCTTGGCTCCAGATGGGAGATCTAGGAACAAAAGGTGGAAACTTGAAAGCATATCTCAGCTTGATGTAAAGGAAATTTTACCAATAATGGTAAAGAGAACTGGGGAAAGCACTGGTTGGGGAAAGAGGGTGGTCAGGTGATAGAGGTCAGGAAACACTTCACACAAATGATGACATGGAACTAAACTCTGAAGAAATCTAGGTCATTCAAGATATGCTAGACAATAGAGTGTAATATCATGGAAATAGGATATGGAATAGTATATGAGGAGCAAGAAGATCAACCTGGCTAGATTGTATAATACATGAAATAACATAAGGTATAAAGAAGCTGGAAAACTAGGAGAGAATCAGATAGTGAAGGACTTGAAATGCCAAACAGAGGAGCTTGAATTTGATTCTCATTGTAGTTGTCTGAATGTTATGGTCAGAGCAGTGATTTAGGGAAATAATTTTGGCAGCTGTGTGCAAGATAGACAAGAGAGATTTGAGATAGGGAGATGGATAAAGATTCTACCACAATAATTCAGATGAGAAATGATGAGGGCCTAAATTGAGGTGGTGGCTGTATGAATGGCTAGAAAGGACTCAATTCTAGAGACTGAAGAGGTAGAATCAACAAGCCTTTGCAACTTATTAGCTGTGTAGGCTGAGGAAGAATGAGGCATTGATGATGACTCCAAGGATGTGAACATCTGTAATTGGAAAGACCTTGTCATAAATAAGAAAATTAGGAAGGAAAAATATGTATGAGAGTGAGGGTGAGAGGAGAGATGATTAGATTAATTTTGACCATCTTGAATTTAGATGTTCGTGGTACTTCACTTTGAAATGACCTATAAACAGCTGTTGACATGTGGACTATGGTCCAGGAGGAAGAATGGATGTGGATATATAGATTTAGAAGTTATTAACATTGATATGAAAATTAAAGCCTTGGGAGATGATGAGGTCATAGAGGGTGTTGAGAGAAAAGAGAAGGCTTAGGACAATTTTTGGATACATGTTCACAATTTGAGGGATCTGCATGATTATCAACGAATAGAGATTAAAGATTGATCAGAAAGTTAGGAAGAGAGTTAGCTAAGAGCAGTACCCATAATGCTAGAGTGATGAGCAGGGTCAAATACTGCCAAGTCCCTATGGCTGAGGGATGAGGAAAGGTCAACAGATCTGGGGGTTAAGATATCACCAATACTATTAAAGAGAATAAATATAAAACTGTAGGGGAAACAAATCTGAGGAGAGAAAAGGGGATGGGTTCAACAGCAC
>NC_058130.1:472741824-472801097 GCF_016433145.1 Gracilinanus agilis | reverse complement strand
TATATATATATATATGCATGCTAGCTGTGGACAAAATTCTGTTATTTTTTTATGAAACCCTGAACAGAAATCCAAATCCCACTTTTTTTGACAATATCTTCTAAGGCAGCTCTTCACTTTCCATCTTCATTTTTATTTTTTGAATCCCTTACTTTTAAAAGGCAACAATGATGGAAATAGTAACTTGTCCTCAAAGGTCTTCATGTTCTTCTCTAAAATTTTCTATTCCTAACAATGCAATATAGGGTCCTTATGGTGCTGTCTTTTACCCCCATATGAATGACCAGAAATGGGTTATTCTTGGCAGGTTTGCTAAGTTCCAGGAGGTTCTCTGTCATATCCTGGATGCACATGAAGGCAACCTAGCATACAACCTAGTTTCTCATGTCTGATTGACAGATGAACCCATTGGCTTCTGTCAGCAGGAAGTAAACAACCACTGACACTCTTCCTCCTATACCCTGTACTTGATGCCTTCTCTCCTGGTAGAATCCATTGATTCTCAGTATCATCAGCATCTCATGAGTACCATTGTAGCACTCTGTTTGCTATCCCTTATTCTCCACACATGGCTTCCTCTTTATCCAGGCATACATTTCTTGTCTAATATCATCCATAGATGTTATGTCTTGATAAATAATAGATGAGTAGCTGATAGCTTACTACCTAAATTGCTGATTAATGGTTTCATGGAAACCTGAATTAAAGTCTCTGATCATATGAGAAGGGCTCTGTACTTGAGCTTTTTCTACTTGACATTTTAATCAATGACTTATTTGTAGTTATGAGTCATGTCAGCTTGAAAAGAATACACGAATAGAGTGTTCTGAAGACCTAACCTTGGTGCTGTGATGTTGAACATTTTCATCAATGAAGCATCCTGGTGAGTAAAGGTAGAGGTCTCCTCAGATTCAGGAAGAGCTAGCTTCAAGTTTACATTCTGACATACACTGGCTTTGTGTCCAAAAATAAGTCATCTAATCTCCTGGTGCTCCTGGAAACTCTCTAAGACTATGAGTCGTAGAAGAGTTCCCAATTTGCATTTGTCCTTCTGTGTCTTATAAGTAATACCTTTATCAGAGAAATTTGTTACAAAAATTTCCCAGTTATTTGCTTCTCTTCTAATTTTACCCACATTGGCTGTGCCAAAACTAATTTTATGCAATCAAAAGTGTCCATTATCCTTTTTAAATTTTTTTTTGCTAGATAATACAACATGGGAGGAGGGAGAGTATATATGTTACGTGTTTTGCCAAGTGTTTAGAAAAATGTGCTTGATGTGCAAAATAAAATTTCATTGAAACCAAAAAAAGTTTGCATTCATCTAAATAGGAAGTTTCTTAAGCCAGTGAAAATCCCTCTTCTAGGCCCCAAAATAAATAATGTTTCTGTGAATGCATGAATGGTATTTTATCAATTGTGCAAATGACATGAAAGCAGTGAGAATCATTTGAAGTTCTGCTTCCTTAGATTTTTAAAAATCTTTATACATGCCTGTTTATACACAAATCCATTCATAAAATCATAGATTTATAAGTAGAACATGTCTCAGAGGTTATCTAGTTCAACCCTTTTATTTAACTTTTGAGGAAACAAAAGGTAGAAGAAATTATTTTTTCAAGGTCAAACAGGTTAGAAAGCAGCAAAGCTGGAATTCAAACCCACTTCCTCTGACTGTCAGGATCTCAAAAGACCTCAGCTAAGGAGGTGTCCAATTCAAATAGAAAGGATGACTTGTTGACTTATAAAACCACAAGCAATATTATCTATGTAGTATTATATATTTGTTTATTTTAAGTATTTCCCAATTACATTTTAATTTGGTTCTGGCTGCTTGTAGCAGGTAGAACTGGAGTTTGACACCTCTGAGAACACTAAATCAAATCAAATCAAGACAGAACTTAATAGAGATAAATATGAAGTTTTACACTTGATTATATTTTTAAAAGTCTGATGAATACAAGAAGGAAAAGTTTTTCTAGAAAGCAATTTTTCTAAAAAAATCTTAATAGGCTGCAAGATTGATATGAGTTGTAGTATTATTTGTCAGACAAAGAAATTCATTCTAGCTTAGTTCTAGACTAGACTATAGCGAGAGAGACCGAGTAGGCAGTCAGAGAGAAGCAATAGTTCTTCTGTACTCTGTCCTGGTCAGATGGCGTTCTGTGTATTGCATTCAGTTTGGGGAGGCAAATTTTGAGAATGACATTGATAAACTGTCATTTGGCCAAGATAGTAAAGGGCCTAGAGACCACAAAACAATGTTTGGCTAAGAGATCTAGAGACATTTAAAATGGAGAAGACTTAGAGGATGGTATGACAGTTTTCTGAAAGCATTTGGAGAGAAATTACATGGAATAGGGATTAGATGAGCTCTGATTGGCTGCAGAGGCCAGAATGCAAAATAATAGGTAGAAGATGCAGATGCACATTTAGACTCAACATAAGAACAGAACTTCTGAACAATTAAAACTATTTAATAATGAATTGGGGCTCCTTGGAGGAATGGTGGGTCTGTCTTTATTAGAGGTCCTAAAGCCTAGGTTGGTTGATTACCTGTTACTATCTTGAAAAAAGATTCTTAAGTGGGAGTTGTAATATATAACAATAGCTAGCATTTTTATAGCACTTTAAGTTCTGAAAAGTTCTTCACATACTTTATTTCATTTGATCCTCATGACAAACCATTGAAATTGGTGCTATCATTATCTCCATTTTTTGAGAGGAGCAAACTGAGCCACTGAGAAGTTGTGACTTGCCCAAACTCACAAAGCTGGGAAATATGTGAGGTAGGATTTGAATTTTGGTTTACTTGAGGTCGAAGGACATTCTATCTTCTGAAATGAACTAGATTACTTTTGATGTATCTTCTAACTCTGAGATTTTATGTTTGAACAGGTGTTGAATGACCATCTGTCAAGTAGATAGAATGGTATCATGAAAGCGAATTGGACATAGAATGAGGAGATCAGACTTTGAATCCTACCTTTGTCATTTTCTAACTATGTGATCATAGACAAGTCATCTACCCTTCTGAGCGTCCATTACCTCATTCCTCTAAAATGGAGCTAACTCTACTTATACTGTCTAGCTCAGAGAGATTCTTAACTGTAGGGTTGTCATTAAAAAATGTCTCAGTATCACTTTAATCATTTAAAAGTCCTTTTAAACCTAAAATCATTGTCTAAATGTGAGTTATCCATCATGATGCAGAAGTAAAATCTATCTATGAGTGAGGTCAGACTAGATGACCTTTAATGCCCCTTCTATTTCCAAGGTTCTCTGATTCCATTATTCTATAACTTACCTTTTGAGTTGGGAACAAGGGAAAAGAATATGCTCTCTAATTCTTTGCTAAAAATCAGTGTATTTGTGTATAATGGAATGAAGTCAAAAGAGTACATATTTATCCTACCTGTCATTAACTAGACCAAATTGAAATTAAGACTTCCTAGTTAGACTGTTTGTGGGAAGTCCATGAATTCTAGACTGTAAGAACATTGAGGATACTTTGTTTTTACTCTAACAGACTCTTTGTGTGGCCTCGCACCAATGTAATAGTAACTCCTTCCGCTAAGGAGGGGGAAATCTTCTTTATTGAGACAGCCTTGACTTAATCACTCAGCAATTTTGACAGGGTAGTTAGATAAACCAGATTGTAGTCCATGTATAGAATGACATAATAATTAGCATAACAAACTGAATTTTTTAAGGTTCTGCTTATAGTAAAAAGAAGGAAAAAATATCAGTCAGGAATAATTATCCTAGTGTATAAAATTTTCTATTCCTTTATTATCATAAATTGTGAAGTTTTATTGATGCATATTTTATCACAGCACTCTAGCCATATGTGATCTGAAGATTCAGAGCTTTTCCCCAGGGACCATAGTACTGATATAGATAATCAAAAATTCCTTTTATGCTCCTTTCAACCCAGACACAGCTCAGATTGAAATTAACATCTTTTACAATGAAATACTAGTTGATAGCTGCAACTAGATTTGACAGCTGAAGAAAGAGAGGATTGTTTATAAAGTCATTCCTTTACGTTGTAGGTTCATAATAGTTTATGAAATTAGAGATTGTTAGTGTTATGGATGAGCAGTTACAGAATATAAGAAAAGTTGCCCTCCTGGATATTACCTGCCATTTTAACAGAGAACTCCAGAATTTAGACTTTCTATAAAGGAAATTCTTGAGGTCAAAGATCAAAAGTGTCTCCCAGTCAGAATGAAGGCAGACCTTGAACACTTTGAAATGTCTACATTCTCAAGCTCTTCTTTTATCAGATAATGTTTTCATTCTCTTTCTAAACTGAAACATTGCTTTCTTGATTTTTTCCCCAGCTCTTTATGAAAATAGCTTGATGTATAAAAGGGAGTGTATTTTTCCTAAGATTAATGAGCTTCTATTATAAGATAACAACAACAACAACAACAACAACAACAACAACAACAATAACAACAACAACAAACTGGTGGAGAAAATGAATAGTAATAGAAAATAATCATTCAGTGTACAGCATGGGACCATGTTAGCATAGATAAGTGAATTAGGAGTCCATTAACCTGGGTTCTTGCCACAGCTCTATGTAATATAATAGTGTGACTATAATTGAGTGAAGTCAACTCTCCAAACCTCAGTTTACTCAACTCCAAATTGAGGAGTTTGAAATAGGTTATCGTCAAGGTTTTTCGTAGGTCTAAAACTGCATGATTTTAGTACTCTTAAGTTTTAAAAATGAAATAGTATAGGTGAACAATTATGTCAAATATGTAATATTATTAATTGATGTGCCATTTTTAATCTAGTTTCAATGAATTATTTTTTTTAACCCTTGTGCTTCGGTGTATTGTCTCATAGGTAGAAGATTGGTAAGGGTGGGCAATGGGGGTCAAGTGACTTGCCCAGGGTCACACAGCTGGGAAGTGGCTGAGGCCGGGTTTGAACCTAGGACCTCCTGTCTCTAGGCCTGACTCTCACTCCATTGAGCTACCCAGCTGCCCCATCAATAAATTATTTTTATTGAAAGGGGAGATTAAAACTTTGAATTTAGATGTCAGTTTCCATTTTTTGAGGTTTTTTATTCTTATTAGTATTCTCTAATATGTATGAAAGGGTGAGAGTGTATACCTGAACTTTTCTTATTTTAGAATGTTATTGTGATTGGTTTCTAAGGTTTTTTTCTAGCAATGTGGTTTGAATGAGGATGATCCTAGTTCTGAGAGCAGAACACCCACCTAGATGCTGGATCTTTAGACAACTAAAAAATAATTGTTACTACTCTTGTGTAGGAGCTGATCTTTTAAAAACACAAGCTAAGAAGAACAAAAGGAGCATGCCTCTTTACATTGCAGAAACAGAATGGAGTCATTACAAAAGCTGTGGGAAACTTTCATTAAAAACTCAGAATCCTTCAAAATTAGCCTATTTCCAGGATCTCTCACAGAAACACATCTCAGCTCAGAGGGATTCATTCTAAGAATGGCTTGTATCAGGAACAAATTGTAAATGAATGCTTCAAATGAAAAACTATTGACAAAATCCTTCAGCATTCCCTTTAGCAGTGAGAATCTCTAGGACCCCAATCTCCCTATCCTCTTTGGATATCAGTTAGATCTGTCATTGAAGATTAAAGAAAGTCAAACAAGAACTTTTTAGTTGGTAGACATGAGGGTTATATCAGCTAGAATATAGCATCCCCTAATGTCAGATATTCACGGACAGAGACCAAGTCAATGGTATTTAATAACTACAGTGGTGTTTTCCTCATGTCAACCAACTCTTAATCAAATTTTCACATCTTTGGTGATTATGTGAATTTTAATTTATGAATTCCTTTCATTGGAAAAACCCCAGTCAAATTAGCTAGCCTTAAGGTCTTTTCCTCCCTCAAATCTCAGATCAGAACATAAGGTCAAAGTTAGGTGAATAGAATTATAAAACCAAGAAAAAACTTAGAAGAGCAAACAAAATGCAAACAAAAAGAACCCATATGAAAAAAATTATGAGAAATAGTAAGCATATTTATAGGATTTATATCAACTCTGTGTTTGTGTATGCATGCTTTCATGCAAAAGTATTTGTGTGTGTGTGTGAGTGTGACAAAGAGAGAGAGTATGTGTTTGCAAACAACTAGAAACAAAGGGGTTGTCTAATACCTGGGGAAGCTGAGCAAATTACAGTATATGGATGTAATTGCAAATGTTATTGTACTATCAAAATGAGATAAGGAATGGTTAAAAAACAACTAGGAAAGAATTTTATGATCTGACATATAGTCAAGTGAGCAGAACAAAAAAGAAAATTTATTCAAGAACAACAATGTTGTAAAGACAAATAGTTTGAAAGACTTAAGATCGCTGACCATTGTGATAACCAACTAAAATTTCAGAGGCAATCGAGTGGCACTGTGGAGAGAAGGCTGGATCTGAAATCAGGAAGACCTGAGTTCAAATCTAGTCTTCGATGCCTGGAACAAAGTAGGTACTTTATAAATGCTAATTATCTTCCTTTTCTTTTCTCATGAGATCCATGATGAACCTTGCTATTCATTGTCTGAAAGATGATGAATTGAGCTTTTTGGAATATATATGTAGATACTTACATAACATTATATAAATACAAACACACACACATACACACATATATATGTAGAAAGAAAGAGAAACACATATTTTTTACAAAGATTTTATTTTTATTTTTTCTCACTGGTCATGGGGGCAAATGGGAGGAAGAAAAAACAGATCTGTATTAAATGGAAAAAAATAAAACTAAAATATAGAAAAAAAGAGAAATTCTCTCACTTCAAAGCCAGTATTCTTTTCCCTGTAGCCCCTGAAAATCACTGAAGGTGCTCAATAAATGCTGATTGAATTGCATCTTTGCTTATTTATTTTAATACTCACTTCAAGAATCAATGATTTTACTGCTGTGTGTTATCCCAACATGCACACTGATTCATCTCTTAATTCCTCCATGCCATAGTAGACAATTTAATGAGATGCTATAGTCCCCCAAATTTCTCACCTGGTTGGTTACTCCTTGATGATGAATCTCTTAAGTTAATATTTAATAAGTAAAATGTAAGTTCTGTGCATGTCTGAACCACCTACAACTGTATTGCCCATATGAAAGAATCTTGAAACCTTCTCCTGGGAGGTAGAAGAATTGGTATATGTATGGACATTTTATTTTGACCTACCATGTGGTTGAGAGAAGAATTTTTTCCCCTTTGAATGCATAGCCAAAAGAATGTTTTAAATCTATTTGGCTAAACAAAACCACACTATTTCTAGTATTCCTACCTAGTGGTAAAGAACTCATTTGTCAGCAGGTGAAACCATATAGTCAGGAGAGGAGGACCTGAGAGTCAGATGCCTTTAATGAAAAAATATGCCCTAGAGGGGCAGCTAGGGTAGAGAGGGCCTGGAGATGGGAGGTTCTGACTTCAAATCTGGCTTCAGATACTTCCCAGTTATGTGTCCCTGAGCAAGTCACTTAACACCAATGGCCTTACCACTCTTCTGTCTTGGAACCAATACTTAGTATTGATTCTGAGACAGAAAGTAATTTTTAAAAAAGAGAGAAAGAAATAGGACTTAGTGAATTAGACTTTGTGTTTTGGTCTGCTTTGTGTGTCCTTTTCCATTCTAGGCACAAGGAATTTAATCCTCAACCCAAGAGCTCAAACCATGGGGATCTCAGAGATTAGGAATCTAGCTAGGAAGTTATAGCCAATCTGGTAGAGAGCCTTGAGGAGCAATGGTCCAGGATGCTGGAGGTTCAGGCAGACACTTTGTACTTTAGCTTGGTGGGACTAATGGTACCATAGGAATTTAGCTTTCCCTTGTTTAGAGACTAAAGTGGTGAAGGAGGGAAATATGTTCCAAGGTATGGGGAGAATACATTCAGACTTGCTCTTGAAGGTAAATATTGAAGTAAATATTACTTTGTAAAAGCCAATCTGATGTGAAATGATAAAATAGAAATGGGGGTGGGAGATAGTCACTTGACACCCTAAAAAGTAGGAGTGGCACAATTAATGGGAGCTTGAGCCATTGAAAAATAAAGAGAAACCTCTAACCCCTTAAAGTCCTGGAGAGCTGAGTAAGGAGGGGTAATAGAACTAGTTTTCATATTTCATTGGCTTCTAGAGGGAAGGGACTTTTTTCCTTAGCATACCTAGTGCCTCTCACAAAGTAGTAACTTAAGTCATGTTTGTTGAATTGGAAAGAATTAACTAGATTTCCCCAATGACAGACAGGCAGTCAACCCTGAAGCCACGATCAAAACCTTTAGAGTTCTATAGGATCTGCCAAAGTTTGCATTCTGCTGGGATAGACTTCAAGGATCCAAGCTGACCTTCAATACCACAATGAGAAAGGTTTTAATGAAGGAATTCTATTATAGTTTCCAAAAATCATGCATATGAATAGAAATTAAATAGTAAAAACAAGACTCCTATTCACAACTCAGTATCACCACCATCAGCATATAGTAAGTCCATGAAGCTACAATAAGGTTAAAATGCAGAATCCATCACTGTTATTTCTTCCTTCTTTTCTAGGAAAGGGATGGGTGCAAAAATTTTCAAGCAATAGCAGATGGAATAAAGCTACAACTAACAAAGAGAGATGGGAAGGAAGACAAGATTGTCGAGGAAATGTAGCAGAATTCAGTAGAAGAAGATTTTCCTTTCAAAAGAAATGTGAGGAAACAAAATTTTCATTTTTATCAGTTCAACAAACACTTATAGAGAACCACCTATCCTACAAAGCACTACTCTGTGTGCTAAATAATGTTGCAAGGAGGCACATTGCTTTTACTTTTAAAAATACACACCTTTTTCAAATAACAAAAAACCATTTTCTCTTCCTCCCATTTCTCTGCCCCAGTGGAAAAAGAAAAAAGGAAAAACAAAATCCTTATAACAAACATACATAGTCAAACAAAATACCACTTTTATGTACCCCATCCCCAAGACATACCTTCTTCAGGTTAACCATCTTTAGGATCTTCAACCTATACACAAATTACAGGGATTCATGGCCCTTTTATTACTGTGACTGACCTCTTAGAGACTCTTTACAGTTCATCAAGTCCTTTTTAAATTTTGAATTACAAAAATGAATACAAATATTCAAGATGGAGTCTGACTAGGGCCAAATATGAAGGGATTACCATGTTCTCATTTCCAGAATCCTCATATTGCCACCAAGTATGATGGATTAAGGAGGCAGGTAGGAGGTAAAGTGGGTAGAGTGCAAAACATGGAATCAGGCAGACTCCTTATCTTGAGATCAAGTCAAGTCTCAGATATTTTACTATCTATGTGACCCCAGGAAAGTAACTTAATCCTGTTTGTCTCAGTTTCTCATCTGTAAAATAAGTTTAAGAAGGAAATGGCAAACTATTTCAGTATCTTTGCCAAGAAAACCTCTAATGAGGTCACGAAGAGTCAGTCAGACATGATGGAAGTGACTGAAAAGCAACAACAATTGACTAAGACTGAGTTTACGAAAGAGATAGGAAGTTAGTTTGGCTAGACTCTGGAGTTTGGAAGGAGGAGTTATATTCAACGATGCCTGAAAGACAGATTGGAATCACAGTGTATAGGGCTTTAAAAGCTAAACAAAATAGTTCACACTTGGTTCTAGAGGCAATAGGGAGACCCTGGAATTGATTGAGTAGGAGAGTCAAATGATCAGATCTTGATTTAAGGGAAATTACTTTGATAGCAGCTTTTTTGTGTGTGTGTGTGTGTGTGTGTGTGTGTGTGTGTGTGTGTGTGTGTGTGTATCATGTGTTTTATATCTTTCTATCTTTTCCATAAGGATAGTATGGACAATTTTTATCAATTGTCTTATGAAAACCTATACCTAAGATCTACCAGCTGAGTAACCTGGGACAACAACAACAACATATATATATATATATTGTACTGATATATTCTTGATGAAACCATACTAGGTCTTTGTAACTATTCTTTTTGTTAGATATTCTTTCATTGACCATTCCTATAATGGACAACTTTCAAAATTTCACAGAAATTAAAGTCATATTCATGGGTCTATAGTTTGAAGATTCTACACACACACATACACACACACCAACATACACACCTCAACACACACAGTTTAAAAAAAATCAGTACAACAGATGCTCTTTTTCAGTCCTACATCTCCCATTTTCCATATTTCAAGTATTAATCACAAAGCTTAGTAATCATATGCACCATTACTTTGAGAACCCAAGTTCCTGAGGGTCTAGTGACTTTAATTCAGCAATGGTAGCTAGTAGTTCTTTTATTATGTCTTTACTTATCTTGGTATCAACTCCCCATTAGTTATATTATCTTTAAGTGAAAAGCCCATTTTCATTGGCAGAAAAAATAGGCAAAATGAGAAATGGGAAGCTTTTATTTTTCTCTGCCATTTGTTATCCTCATGCCAATGACATCAAGGAAGAATCCTAAGCCTCCTTAGATCTTTCTTCTTCTCCTAGGTAGCTAAAATCTCCACTGCTTTCTGTCAATCTTAGTTTTTCTCAACTGCCTCTACTTACTTTGTGCTTCCACATTTCTAATATTGATAGCATGAGCATACAGAAATCCCAATAAGTATGTACTACAAGCATTTTTATCTTCATTTGACATAGGGAAAATTAAGCACCAGTGAGGTTAAGGTTATTCTGTTTGCTCTGCCAGAAAGTATCAGAATTGGGACTTGAATCTACATTTTCTTCTATATAAAGACAAAAAAATAATTCCTTCTATCAGGATTGATATCTTGTGTGGGTTTGTATATCCTATGTTCATTGTATAATTCTTTTGCATATATTTGTAGACCATATTATTATTATACAAAGAAAAGCAAAAGATAGTCCTTACCCTTAAATAGCTTACAATTAAATGGAGGAAAACAATACATTAAAAAGAAACTGAGGTTGTGATACTAGCCTGAGGGTGTGATGGGGATATACAACTGAATGGGAATGATGAGGTAGTTTCACTTGTACCCTTGCTTAAATGGAAGATATGGAAAAAGCTTTCTGATCTCTATCATCCCCCTTCTCCAGGCAGAGGAAGAGAGGGGCCCAAGGGACAGGGAATCCTAAAGAGGTATATTTTTCAGAGTTAATGAAATCTGTTGCCAGGAGACAATGATGAGGGCCAGAAGCTGAGTGGGAATGTCCAAGTAGCTTCACTTGGCCCCCTCCTTAAATAGAGAATGTGGGAGAACATTACTGACCATATTTATTTTAAATTTATTTTGTACATATATGTAAACACATGTACATATATACATATATAAGAATATGTTAAAGAAATGTGTAACTAATGCTATATAATATAGGCTTCATGCAGAAGGAATAATGAGCTATATCTTGAAAGAAGGAAAATGTTTTAGCGGGGAGGGACTTGGGGTGTGCCAGGCATAGGAATAAGAGTGGGAGATGCCTAGTGCAAAGCTGGAGAGCGAAGATGAAGAGTTTGTGCAGAAGAGAGAGATGTTTAGTTTGACTGGATAGTTTGGAGCAGAAAGTTGAGTAACATATAATTAGGCAAGAAAGATAGGCTGGGACTAGGTTAGGAATATTGTGGTTCTCAGCTTATTTTCCTAAGTCTGCTTCTCATATTCCCATGTAAATTGTGACCATCAAACCCTTTCTAAGTATCTGAAGAGCGCAAAGAATACTAAGGCATTTCTCTGAAACTTCTACTGTGAACATTCTTAAGAAATGACTGGGAGGAAACTGGATGGCAGGAGGCAGAATTTACAGATCAGGAAACAAAGGCATAGGAAAATTAAAGTGACTTGTCCAACTTCTTCAGGTAGTAAACAGTAGAATGTGTAATTTAGCCCATGTTTTCTGATTCTAAACTTAATACTTTTAAAAGTATGATACACTACCTCCCTTTGACTCATTTTTCTGAAATGTCAAATGGGAATTATAATGGTTGCATTTCCTAACTAGTCACAGAATTATTATGAGCAAAAAAAAAAACAAAAAAAAAACTCTAAATACCAAAGTACCTTAAAAAGTCAGCATAGTGTATCTACAATTTTTAAACAAACTAATAAGATTTCACAACTACTTATGACTTTGGCCAGTTAGTAGCAATTAGAGTTAAAAACAACAAATCATCAAGAACAGTGACATTTTGCAAATTTTCCAGAGGTAAAAGAGTATTTTAAAAAATTCACAAGATTCATGAAGGAGTTTATTTAGTCAGCTCTTGCTTCACCTTGGGGTATAGAATGATTGAGCCTGAGGCATGGGTAGTAGTTGATAAAAGCTAAAGATATGCTAGAGGAAGCTAGGAGGTACAGTGGATAGAGTACTGGGCATGGGATCAGGAAGACTCATCTTTGTGAGTTCAAACATGGCCTCAGACACTTACTATCCATGTAACCATGGATAAATCACTTAACCCTATTTGCCTCATCTGTAAAAGGAACTGGAGAAGGAAATGGCCAGCCTCTTCATGACTGAAAACAATGCAACAACATGTCTGAAAAGATTCGACAACAAAAAATAGATGTTAAATCACCTCCTGATTTATATGAGGCAGATCTTGATTTGAGGTTTACTGACATGCCTAATCTGCTTAATTATAATTTCAAAGATATCTCAGCTATTTCTGCTCCATATTTGAAATAATACCAATTCTAGTTTCCCCCAAAGTAGGAAAGATGGCCAACAAATTGATCTTTAGAGCAGTCAGTCTCTTAACAACTGTGGGAATCCTTTCTTTAGTTTTAATGTCCTAACCATAGGCATCCTAAGAGCTGGGGTATGATATACCAGAATATCCTAGGGAGGGTATTACAATGAATCCATTCTCTTAGGAAAAAGCTTCAAGCAGTCTTTGGTTCTAAGTCAGTTCCTCACTCCTGTGACTTGATCATTTTATTTGAAATGAATTCCCAGAATGGTGAATATACTTGTATTCAAGAGAAAGCCTACAAACTCACTACTGAGCCAAACATGAATCATTTTTGATGATCTGTGGTCTTGGTGAATTCACTGCTTGTTTGTTCCCTTCTTCTCCCCCACCCCCATCAATATGAATCATCCTGAGTCAACTACAAGAACACAGCTAATTTCATATTTGCCTAGATCTCAATCCAAATGCACAATTCTTTCCTCTTTTGCCTCACTCCAAAACAGAAACGAGTGTGTCCAACTTGCATTACATTTTACTATTTAAGCATTCCATGAAATATGCTATCTATAAATAAAGAATACTTGTCAGAAGCTATGTTCTTCAATTAAAAAAAACATTTCTCAGGGTTCCTTTTTATAAATTGTTTATTGTTCAATATGGTTGTAGCTTTTGAAAGCACTTCCTTATTTTTAATGTTATCAGTGTGGTTTAGTTTTTTTTCCCTGTACCTTAATTTTAAAGATGCATGACTTTATTTTAGTAACTTAATTAACAATATAATGATTTGGAACAGGAGTATCAAACTCAAATAGAAATGGGAACCACTAAATTGTATGTAAGGATTTCTGTGGCCTGCATATTAACTTAGAAAAACCAATGTAAATATAATTTATATTTTAATTCATTATCTTAACTATTTCCCAATTTCCTTTTCATCTGTTTCCTGGGGAAAAAGATTGTGGGTCACAAGCTACCTGGTAACTAAGTGTTGGACACATATGGTTTGGAAGTTGGCATATCTCCTCAATTTAAGGCTACGTTATGGCATAACAAGTGTAGAAACCCATCATGAGTACATGGAGGAAACATAAAAAGTGTGTGGGGGGGTGCTTTCACTCTCTCCTCTTACACATATTACTTTTCCTTAATCTAGTTGCCACTCTGTGCTAGTTAATGGAAGCTTCATGTACAAACAGAATTTCTGGTCAAGCTGAAGATCACAGAGCCATCAATGAAGGTAGAGACAGATACCAATGGTTCAGATTCTTATTTGCTCAAGAAGCTTGAAAAATCTACGACCATTTAGCTGCTGTAGCATTTCTTATTTATTGCATTCTTGAATACTAATAAAATCTCTTTCTTCCTAATTCTGCCATGTTCTGGTGAATCCTGAATAGATGGAATTATCCTATGTTATGGAAACATTTTCCAGACTCTTCTTGTCCCATATCCTTAGAAATAACTGCCATTTCTGACATCTTTGGAAGATTCTCCACCATTTAAAGCTTACTTTCTTTGTTTTTCACACCTCCTTCCATGTATCTTAACTTGACAGAGGCATATTTTTCTGGGTTAGCTACAGGAAAAGGATATCTTGGTTCACAATAGGGAGTAATTCTTACTTAAAGGGCACTTAATGGGAAAAAAAATGAAGGTTGCCCCTAAGAAATAAAACAAAAATCTAGAGGGAAACCTGTGAATAAAACATGAGTGTTCTAATCTCAATTCCACTTCACAAAGTCATATAAACGTTCTTCAAGTAACAATTTGACATCATGAAATGGTGCCCTGATGAGTAAATGTTATGGTAAGAAGCTCAGCAAGCCAGTTATTTTCAACATGTGCCTGGACTAGCTGTGAACACGCAGCACACCACTACTTCATTAAGAGCAGAAGACACTAATCATTGACAGCTGAAGAGACAGACTTTCCTCTCAGCTCTGCAAGCATGGATCTTTGCAATGCCTCCTGCCTTTTGACAAAACAACTATCCTGCAGTGAACTGCCTAAGAGGCCATTTTAAGTCAGATGATAAGTGGTTTGAACCCCTCCAACTCCAGTCTTGATGGTTCCCCAAGATTGTTAAACACTACAGACTTCAGCAAAGTGTAAAATGTTCATGGAAATTCAAGGGCTATAGTAACTACAAAAGCCCTTTTTCAGTTTAGAAGCTTAAAAAGTAGGGACAAAGCAAGACTACCTATAGCTGATCAATGGCATCAGATTTAATTCATAGATAAAAATAATGTTTCTTAACTAAGCATGAGCAAGGAGGCTGGCTCCAACATAGTCTGGCAAAACCATTTCTAGAATTTAGTTTTTGACAGTAGTTTTAAGTTGAGCTAATCTTATGAAGATAATCTGAAAAGCAAGATAACCACTAGATGCACTGTTTTGTAGCCCTTAACAACACCTTTCTTGAGAGACCCATCTGTTTTCTAAACAAGTGTAGCCAAAGGAAACTTCCTGCCTCCATCCATAATTAAAACAAAACAAAACAAAACAACAACAACAACAACCATTAAGGGTATCTTCTCACCAGGCTTTTACAGTCTTATGGCCTAGCCTAGGATCTAATTTCTCAACTTACAGAACATCTTTCAATGCATTAAAACCAACCATTCTCATTTAATACAATATGCATTTAGTAAGCACCTACTAGGTATGAGGTACTATGCTATATGCTGGAGATACAAGGCACAGGAAATTAGTAAAAAATGCATTTTTTCATTGAAAGGCATTTTATTTACTTCTATTTGTTCTGAAAAAAAGGTTCTATACTATGAGGCTAATTGAAAATGACAAATCAACCAAAATATCTTTAAAATGTTTTTAGGCGTTTATACATAAATGAGAAACTCATGACCCAGGAAGTCATACTTTTTTGAGAAAAGTAATAATTACTGGGGATGCTCAAAATCTTCATTTAATTTTGAAAAATAGAAGTTCTCAACTAAGTCAAGGTTAACAACAAAGATGAGTACAGTGCTAGTCTTGCAAAATTAAATTCATTTTTTGATCATGTTTTCTTAAAGTCATTTTATTCTTAAGGAGATAATCTGAAAATCAGGAAGTCTCCAAGTGCCCTATTTCAAAGGCCTTAATCTTAAATGTTATTAGAGATTTGTTCGTGTCCTAATTAAGTCTGACCATGAGAAATTTTCATTTATCACTGGTTGCTCTTCAATTTACTCTCTGGAGCAAAGTAAAACAGGTCTAATCCTTGTTTATAGATGTCAAACACATGGCTCATGAGGACTGCCACTCTCTTGAGTTCTCAAGAACCATGTTAAAATATAATTAGGAAATATTTAACAAAGTAAATAAAAATATAACAAAACGGGTCATGTTACATTTAAAAACTAAGGCAGGCTACAGGAGGGGAGAGGGAGGAGGGGAAGGAAAGAATACAAATCATGTAACCATGGAAAAAATTCTAAATAAATAAATAAAATTTTTAAATAAATAAAATAATTTAAAAAACTAAGGCAATATGCAGCTGGCAGGGAACTTTATGTACATATTGGTGGCCCCGATTTCTGTTTGAGTTTGACACCACTATTCTAAATGACAAACTCTCAAGTACCTGAAGACATTTCTCTCCCTAAATTTTTTCTTCTCTAGGCTAGACATTCCCAGATCTTTCAGTGGTTCTTTATATCTCACAAACTCAAAGCGCTTCCTTTTTATGATTCCATTCTTTTGAGAACTTTCTAATATGTCATCATTCTTTCAAAAATGTGGTGCCTAAGACCACTACACACTTGATTTGATCTGGAGCAGAACAATAAGACAATGATAGTTTGCTTGTTCACCTTCCCTAGTCATGGGTACTAACCTGGGTCTGGATACAACTCCAGATTGCATTTTCTTTCTTGGCTTCTTTATCACAGCTACTCATAATGAGCCTATAGTCTACTAACCCCTTTTGATAATTTTTCTGATGAAATGTCTTCTAGCAATGCTCCAATCATCTCTAACTTGTGAAATGTATTACCTTTATATCCATCTGTATTAAATATCATCTTACTAGATTCTGTCCAGTGTCCTAACTTATCAACAATTTTTTGAATCTCAATATTTTCCTTTAGCTTAATGTTATCTGTAAATTTGATAAGTATGTTTTCTATGCCTGTATCTAAGTCATTGATAAAAATATTAAAAACACAAGTCTACACTTCCTTCCAAAGTGAAATCAAATGATTAGTGACTTTTGGGGGGATCTTATCATTTGGCCATTTCCAAATTCATCTAATTTCACTATCATATAGACCAAACCTCTACATATTTTCAAAAAGAGTATCAGTAGTAATTTTATCAAAGTCTAACAAAGTCTTCTCCAGGGAGAATGGTTTCAGGGTGTATGATAATTTCTCTGACCACTGACCTCTTTCCTCACTACCCTTTTACTCTCTGGAGAGTTCACCAATTTTTTAAAAATAACAATTAGCTCATTTTTTCCTAGGCAGGAGCAATATAATGGACTTCAGGCTCACATGGCATCTTTCACTATTTTAAAAAGTTCATATCAGAGGAAAAAAGTGTTAATATTGTCATAGAGTTTCCAATTAGAAAAATCCAAGGTTATTTCCATACTGTACAGCAAGATATAAGGGGAAAAAAAGAAACTCATTTTCATTAAATGTCTACAATATACCAGAAACCTTACAAAATTATTTTCTTTGATCATCACAATTGTAGGTGCTATTATCTTCCCATTTTATAGTTGAAGAAATTGAGAGTAAGGTTAAGTTACCTGCCCATTATCACATAGCTACTAATGGTCTGAGATGGGAATTGAACTAGTTTTGTTTTTTTAATCCAGGCCCAATGTTTTATTCATTGCTTCAAGGAAGTAATCATTTTATTTCCAGCTCCCATTTGTACATTTGTACATTTTCTTGCTCCATTAGAACAGAAGTTACTTAAGGGCAGATTATCTGGACTATATTTGTATCCTCACACACCTCCAGTGTTTGCCACTGTGCCTGGCACATTATAAGCCCTTAAAATTCTCTCTGTCTCTGTCTCTGTCTCTGTCTCTTCCTCTCTCTCTCTTCCTATCTATCTCTCTATCTATTTATCTATTTTGAACATGCAGAAAGATGTTTGGTTCTCTATCCTAATATAAATATTTATTTACTCTAGCTAGCCCTTTCCTCTTTAGTTTTGAAGTACAAATCTGGACATGGTAAGCATGTATAAGAAAAAAACAGAGTATGCTAGTGTCTGTTACTTTAAAAACACAGGAACGAGAATTATTTCCCTCATTCCTAAAAGAGATTGATATAATTATTAGCTTCAGTTGGAGTCTTATGTTCTGAGATGCCAAAGAGATCCAATGGCCAACCAGAATTTCTCCCTCCTATGCAAAAGTTCAGTCTTTCCTTTCAGTGTCTTCTTTCCAAGACTTTCTAGTTCAGTGGTGGTTGGGGACACTCTCCTCACTGCTATTGCTGCAGATCAAATGTCACAGGTCCCATTCCTTTTTTTCACTCCACAAACTCTGTGTGGGTTCCCTTAAGGACTCCCAGGCATGATTCGAGATGGTGAAAATTCCAGTCGCTCTTGTGCTCTGTCTCTGAACTACAAATTGTAGAATACCATGAAGTTCTCAAACCCCTTTTACAAAAGCTTTTCTGAAATCTAGGTAAACTTTTACAAATTTTCCCTAGTCTATCATTGTACTGTGTATAAAAAAAAAGAAAGAAAGAAGGTTACTCAGGCATACACTCTCTTAGATAAAACCTTGCTTGCCCTTTGTCATTGTTGCTTCCTTTTCTGGGTATTCACTAGCCATCTCATTAATATTAAATACATACTGAATTTTACTAGCAGTTGAAATCAAGTTCACTGGCTCAGAGTTTAAAAGAGGAAAACTTTTGCTTTTTTTCTAATGCTCTAATACTTCTTCCATTTTCTATTGTCTTTCAAAAATATCTTTGTCTCATTTGCCAATTTTTTTCTTTCCCAAAAGATGGATCTAAGAACTGAACACAGTATTCTAGATGGGTTTTGACCATGAGAATTCATAACAGAATGAACTAATTGCATTTTAGTAGCTAAATGCTACAGTAAATAGAATGCTAGATCTAGAATAAGAAAAAAGTCCAAGTTCAAATCTTGCCTCAGACATTTACTAGCTTTACGATCCTAGACAAATATCTTAACCTCAGTTTGTCTCAGTTTCCTCAATTGTAAAATGGATAAGGATAATACCTACCTAATTAGAATGTGGTAAGATAATATTTGTAAAGTGCTAACAAAATGCCTGGCACATGATAGGTGATTAATTGTTGCTTGTTCCCTCCCCTCCAATGTTGCTTTAGATATGTAGGGTGCCATATTAATTTAACTCTTATTGCATTTGGGTTCTACTGTACTATCCAGATCTTATTCAAATAAAGTACTATATATAGTCACATTTATTATATCTTCTATTTTATTTTTAAACAGCTACTTTACACCTTAGAATAAATACTGTGAATTGATTCCAAAGTAGAAGAGTGGAAAGGAGTATTCAATTGGGTTTAAACGACTTTCCTAGGGTCACACAGCTGGGAAGTGCCTGAGGCTAGATTTGAATCCAGGACTTCACATTTTCAGACCTTCACTGAACTGCTTACCTCCCTCTATCTTATACTTTTAAAGTTGAATTTTTTGAGCCTAACAATAAATTCATAGTTAATCCAACTAAATTCACTTTTAGTATATTTGGTCAATCTCATCCATCTTCTCTATGTCCCCAGAATCCTTCTATTGGGAAGTGTCATCCTATAAGACCTAATCAACTTTGGTACTCACATCTTTTCATTGTTGACTGCTCCTCTCATTGGATAGCATGGCCATGAATTGCAATACCTTCATATAAAATGGGGATCTAAGCTAACAATCTCCTCCTTTCCAACTTGTCTCTAAACTCTTTTGGACTTCTTTGGACTTCTTCTTCATGCCTTGTCTGGTACCTTCTTTCTCCTCTCCCCTGACTCTTACTGTTCAGCTTACTTTTACGTTTTTGTTTTAATTAGATTTTAAGCCCTTTGAGGGGAGGGACTAGTTTATTTTCTAATTTTTGTAACTCTAAAGCTTAGCACAGTGATTGGCACATAATAGACACTTAATAAATATTTGTTGGTTGACTGTCTGAACTTTGTCTTTATATAAGTAATTGAAAAAAATTAATAGAGTAAGAACAAGATCAGATTTGAATGAGGTTGGCATTCTAATGGAAATTTCTATCCAATTTGAAATCGAGTCATTAGTCATTATTCTTTATGCCCAGTCCTTCAATGAGCTTCATAAGTGTCTATGTATACTATCATCTGTTCAACATTTATCTATCTTGCCCACAAAGATAGCACAAGAGCCTTAATAAGATATTGTTCTAAAAACTGTTTAAATTGTATTAATCACATTCTTTTCAACCACTTATCCCTGTCAAAAAAGGAAGTGGTTAGTCTTCCATGATATATTCTTGATGAAGTTAGGTTAGTTCTTTTTGATTACCATTTCATTTTTTAGGTCTTCATTAATTATTCTTTAATAATGTTTTCTAGAATTCTTCTGGAAAGTCATGCTCCTACAGTCTCTTCTCTATAAGCCTATATTCTTTTCTAATACTGCTATACCACTCCTATTCTCCAAAGTTTTTCAAAAATCACTGTGCATGTAACAATCATTTGATGAATTTTTTAGAACTTTAAGTTGTATATTGTCTGGATCTATTGATTTGAAATTGTCAAGGTCAGTTGGATCTGCTCCTTACTTATTTTGATATTCAACTTCTTGTAGGCATTTCAAAGCTTGATTCTGACACTAGTTATATGACCATGGAAAAGTCAATCCCTTTCTATGGGCCTCAGTTTCTTTATTTGTGAAATAAAGGAGGTGGATTGTGTCACCACTGAGATTCCTTTCTATTCTAAGTCCTACGATCACCTGTGACCATTTACTATAAAATTATTTTAAAGAGTTTATTTCCAAAATTTTAGAAGATATGTTGCAGGTAATATATCTTCCAAAAGCAAAAATAAATTTAAAAAAATGATTTTGTACAGGGGCATCTAGGTATCTCACTGGATAGTGAGTCAAGCCTGGAGAAGGAAGTTATTGAGTTCAAATCTAGCCCCAGACACTTCCTGTGTGACTCTGGGCAAATCATTTAACCCCAATTGCCTAGAGTACCATCCCACTCTTCTTTCTTGGAACTAATATTTAGGTAAGAGTTTTTGAAAAAAATACTTTGTATGGTTCTTATACTTATTTCCCTCGTGAATTTAAGACATCTTAAGTGTCATGTCTACAACATTCATTTATTTATTTAATAAGATTCTACTCTGAGTAAGGCATTGAATGAGTTATTGGAAAAAGCAATGGGCTCTATTCCTAGTTTTACCACAAGTGCCTTGTGTGAAATGGGGTGAGTCAATTATATTTTTTGATATTCCATTTCTTTACTGGAAAATGGAGTTAAGAATAGCCACACTTGCCTACCAGACAGGATTTCTATGAAAACCAAATGAGATTTGTAGGTAGTGGGACGCTAAAGAACTCTCTTAAGTGTATGGAAGGGATAAATCACAAATTAATGGCATATAATTTTGAATCATGTTACTTTTGTCATTTAAAGAAAATATAAGTAATTTGATTAGCAAATGCTTAGCTCTATGAAATATTCCACTAAGCAGATGAGCTGACAAATAGATTATTTTATAATGACTGACTCCTTGAAGATTATTATTCCAAATATAACCATTTGTTAAATTTTCATTTCAGCTAAAAGTCTCTGATAATGTTCAGTGATGGTAGGGGTAACTTTAACAATAAAGTTGATTTTAATGAAGACATTTGTAAAAATATCATTTCCATAAATATAAGGACTAAGATATTAGTATTTTGTTAGAAACTTCTGTTTTATGTCTAAATTTTTTATTTATAGGAATAACCCCAAAAGATCTTGCTTATTAAGTCATAACTTTGTTTCTTCCTAAAATAAGAACCACAAGAAATTATGAAGAAAATGTTTATTTCCAGCAAGCTTACAGGTTTGACAGCCCCCTCTAATTTCTCAATTTATGCAGGGCAAGGAATACAGGCTATTACTTAACTGGATAGTTTTAATTATTAAAAATTTCATTGCATGGAGCTACAATTTAATCTTATGCAGGCTAAAGTAAATCGCTTAGTCACATGACAACCCTTCAAAAATTGAAGGCAGCTATTATGGGCTCCCAATATCACCACAAATTTCCTCTTTTCCAGGCTATATAGCTCCACTTTTTTCAACCTTATATGACATGGTTTAAGATTCCTTACTCTCCTGTCATTATTCTCTGAAAACACTCCAGTTTATCAATGTCCTTAATATATGCCAGCCACAGTAAACACAATAATCCAAGTGTGGTTTACCCAGTGAGAAATCTTTGTTGGTGGAACTAACATTTCTTGCTCTGGGCACTATGTACCAATGGAATTTAAAAGTTGGGAACTATTTTGATACGGAAGTTCTGACACTTTTTGACTCACTTGTATTTAATCCCTTCAAGTTTAATGTCATTGAAATAAGTAAATCTACATTAAGAATTCAATACTATACAAGATTTATAATATAAAAACGGACATCAAATATTTTCCAGGTGTGAATAGGTTGTGCTTAAATTGAAAAATCAGATAATGTGAATCACATTGCCCTATAGCTTAACAATTAATAAAGCTAGGGATAATGCCATATATGTATGTAATATAATCAAAACCCTCCTTACAAACTAGTAAAAATAAGATCATGAGTATAATAAACATGAGACAAATGCTACAGAAATAGACAGAAATTTATGCTTGCCAAGTTTAAAACTCAAGACTATGACCTTATGTGATGAATAAAATACTTGCTACTCAAAATGTTTGTTCAAAATTTTTGCATGGAAGATGTTCAAGTTTCATGCAAAGATAAGAGTTTTCATTCCACATGCTCCTTGATGATTTCGTTATGATGTTTCCACAATTATTTGTATTAACATTTGTTTTTCTTGAATTTAGAAGAACCTTAGTAATTTATTTTTGGTCTCTTGTAAAAATTATATACAACAGCTGCAAAATGATTCTAAGAGATATTCATTAGAGTTCAAAGGTGAAAACTGTGTTAAAATGAATTATGCAGTTATAATGAAATATAACTTCCATATATATATTTAATTTAGATGTGTAAATTGATATATAATACATTATTTGCAAAATTTAGATATGCAAATTTTGAAATATATAAAATATACATACATACCACAACATATATTAGGAAATTAAAAGAGATTTAAAAATCATTGTCTGGAACTTAATTTATCAGTCTGAAATGGGAACTTTGAAGTCTAAACTTTGGTCATGATCAAAGATGCCAGCTAAGGGGCAAGAAGACTGCAATGCAGATTTCTCCATGCTATTTTGACCACAATTCCATTCTAATCCTTGAGAAAACAACTCTCTATGGGGAAAAAAGGGATAATTAAATCTCCATGCTAATTCTTTCCTGGTTTTATCTTGACTAGAACTTCTAATTATGCCAACACATCACACCATTTGCCATCTATCCACAAGAGAAACACAAGGGCCATCTTATCCTTGGAACCTAGGTCAAGCCTGAAAACAAAAGGAAAAACAAAAAATCTAAAAGGCTAAAACGTTATTCATTTAATCCTTCAATTCTTTAAGACTTTTAAAATTTTAAAATATTTTACTAATAAGGATTTTTCCATTATAAGACAAGGTAAAAAGGAAGATTAAACAACTAATAGAAGCATATTGTAATTGATATTAAAGTTACTCAAGGGTTAAATTCCTGTTGTTCTGACAGGTGTTCTGCACAAAATGTTGTAGTCACATATTGTAGGGTCTTACCATTTAACCACATGACAAACAAACTTCTCTATGACAACCAGATGTAGGCATTGCCATGGAATGAAATTATCATTTTATTAATTACCCTTTAATTAGTTGATACAGCAGAGAACATGCAGTAATTTAGTCATAATTGGCCTGACTAAGATTTAGTACTTAAAGGGATGGAATCTATTTCTACAACTACTTGTTATGAATAACAATTGTATCTGTGACAATGCAATTTTATTATGAAGATGTATTGTGCATTCCAAACAACTGCTCTATAACAGCACATTCACCATTTAAGTACAACTCAATGGAAAAAAAATTAACTAGGGTTTGCAACTGAAGCAATCATTCCCTACTGTTCTTTGATAACCTAACCTGAATGATTATGATTCCCACTTAGTCAGGGCCACATTTCTTTTCCTTTTCATCTTATAAAATAATAAAAATTTCTCAAGAATGTGGATAGTAACAATATTCAGAACAGGGAGTGGTATAAAGTCATTTGAATTTGCCAGTTTAATTAGATTCAATTTTGATTTACCATAAAACTAACAAAATATTTAAGACTCTCTTTTGGTCTAAAGGATTCCCCAAAGTAGAGGACTTGTCTTTGCCCTCAATTAACTTGTAAAATGAATAAAATTTTGATTAAGATTGTTAAAGATTTTGATAAAAGGCAAGATTCACTTGTGTGTCAGAGATGTCTTAGCATTTTTTTCTTTTCCATATAGTAAGGAGATGGGATGAGACCAATTCCATCTTTTGCTTTGGGATTTAATTTTTCCTTCCCAATTCTGCCCTCTATGGGTAGAAGTGGACAACAGACTATAATGTTGCCATCAGTTTCCCTGCCTTTCCAACAGTGCCTACTTCACCAGCATAGGGATGTATCCATGTATCAAGTGTTTACTCCTTTTGTAATTTTTTTAACTTTTTTTGATCAAATATAAAAACACTTTGAGGCTGGTTATATATATATATCACAAAGCATTTTGGGTAATCCTTTTACTTTGATGTTCTTAGGTTTCTATAATTGAGTTGATGCATATACAATCAGGAATGTTCTTAACTAGACAGCACTTGTACTAGAGTGTGAGATTGGCAGTTTGTTCTGAAAAACCATTTAGTAAAACATGAGTAGCAATTAAATAAGGATATGCTAGCTTTCCCATTAGAATAGTATACAGCTAGAATTTAGCATGGCAATATGTTTTAGCATTTTTTAATTACAAGCAACAGTGTGTACAACTAAGTCTTTGAAGATTGTTATTTTGCCAGTTAGTGTATGTGTGTGCTTTTGCCCTTCAACAAACTACTCTGCCTTCTTGTTTATTCCCTTTATGTGTCTGATGCACAAAAGTGAAGGTATGACAAGATGGTTTTGTACCTATAAAAGGGCATAAAACAAAGACGGGCAATAAGCTTCAAGAATTACAGATATGGCAAATTTCTCTTTATACTTCTCTTACACTCAATTAATTGACATTGGCATTGACAGTCAATTCATCTTCTCCAATTCCATAGTGATTCCTTCTCAGAAGAATTTGGCAATTAAAGGTGCTAATTTTCTTGATATAAAGTTGGCTCTTTGTCATAACAAGTCCATATCCAAATCAAAATTCAATGTGTGTCAAGGTTCAGGGGTTGTGGAAATCTTCATTTTTCCTCTCTTGGGATTTGCCTTGGAATACTCATGTTTTGAAAGCTCTCTATTTCTCCTTCTGTCTATTGCCTACTTCTTCTTTACCTAAGTAGAAAAAAATCTTTGACAGTAGCATCTTAGATTTTTTTAGTTTCTCAGGCCATAATTTACTGCCAATAATGGGACTATGCTATTACCACTTAAAGCACTATTTTATTTTGTTGGTTTGTTTTAGGGGTGGTGGTCAGCAAAGCACCTCTGAGGATATGGGGAGGTTATTTATCCAATTTAAAGTAGAAGAGCAACTCTTACAAGCAATTTCTTGTTCTGGAGTAAAAAAATTACCCAATCACATCAAAAAGAAGGAATTTATTGCAAAGAAGAATAACCTTGTAGAGTTGTTTGAAAAGTGTTCAAACAGCATGAGAAATGGTATTCTTTGCTTTTATTCCTACTGAGTGAGCATTAAAGTGAAACCATAACTAAAATTAATTAATTGTTCATAGTTGAATTTTTCCATCTTATGGGAATAGGAGCAAAAAAAGGAAAGAAAGAAAGAAAAAGACAGGAAGCCCAAATATCCTAAACAGTCATTCTCACTTAACTATGACCAGATTGAAACTTGGAGGGAAAAATGGCAGAGAAATAGTTCAATTCCATGACCATTTTGTATAGCTACTGCCTTTTAAAACAGACCAAGACTCATTGGAGCTTTTCTAAAGTACTTGTAGAGTAAAACAAGTGAAGATAAAAGTGACAAATGTTACTTTTCTATTTTTCTCTCACTCTCATTTTTTTTTACTGTGCACTAGTGATTATAGCACTGCCAGATCAGAATGAACAATTAACTGTCTAATTATTCTAGTCACACCAACCCACAATGAAATCTTTATTCAGTGTTTACAGCGATCTTTGGCAGAGGCTGTCTTGCTGTTTCTAAACTAAGAAAAACTGCACCCTTTGGCTCGTCTCAGTATCAGCTGCCTTGGTTTCAGCATTGGATGCCAATAATCAGCCTTCTTTTTCTTCCAAAGTGGGCATTTTTTAGGGTGAAAAGACCTATTCTCAACATCCCCCCATATATTGTGACTGATTTATGTTCTATCCACTGGGCCTCTTCCTTCCGTATCTTTTTACATTTTTCCTCACTCCATAGAGCAACACCCGGCAAAACCCATTTTAGGTCCAACATTGTAAAAATACTTAACCAAACGTTGCCCAAAACTATCAGGAAAAGAAAAATGTCACCACTGGCTTATTTGCAGAGAAAACTCAAGGGAATCTCTTCCACTCTGCCAAACTACTCATTTTCTAGCTCAAAGTTGGTCAATAACTTCTCCACTAGTGTATAATATATCTACTTTTCCTCAGTACATTTTTCAATGGCTTGCTTTTATTATGTAAAACTATTTACTCCAACCCAGAGATAGCAGCAGAGCTACACAAAACTTGAATATTTAAAAAAATGACAGATAAATCATGGGATATGTGGAAAGTTTTTATTTTTCCTTTTAAAATGAAAAGGAGTGGGAAAAGGGCTCTATTTCACCCAAGGCAGACATGTATAAATAATAACTTTTCTGCCTTTAGTAAAAATTACTTGCCAAAGGTCACTCTCAATAGGCTGACAGATAAACAGAAAAAAAAGAGAACAGCAAAAACTTTAGGCAGCCTCCTTTTGGCAGCAAGATGTTGGGATGACTTTTTGGATTTTGGGATTTGGAGAGAGCAATTGATGATTTCCCTCTCTACCACTTGTGCATACCTGGTGTGATGTTGTTTCAATTCATTTAGGATGAGTTTCCTCTTATACAGGGATTCTATCATCCTCTTTACATATTACTATATGCAAAGCCCCTGCACTTTCTATACTTTCAGTGATCAGTGGTTACTATATTCACTCAGCTTTCCAGGGAAGAACTGGGTCATAAAATTTTACAAGGGAGAAAGCTGGAGAGGGCGTTTCAGTAGTATAAACACTGATTAAATCCCCCAGAAAATCTCCCCAAATGAAAGTTAATATTTCTCCAAGTATGCACGAAAATGTCAAGAATGCTAAGTCATTTTTATGTTTGTAATTTCCTTTTCCATTTTAATTTTATACTGTCACATGACACACATACTAAAAATGAATGCCTTTAACCCCAAGTGTAGCAAACTTGTCAGGAAGTTCCTTGTGGCCTTGGAATGATAGAGTAAGCCATTTTCAAGGATGCTCAAAACATTTTTGATACAAAAACTTTCTCATTTTATTTTAACATTTCTCACAATAGTCCTATTAGAAAGCCAGGGATTACTGACTATTTTTTCAAAATAGGGGAAAATTGAAACCCTTGCAGGGAAAATTATTTGCCAAAGGTCACTCTCAAAGTCAGTCACATAAGTACAAAGTAAAAACCTAGAGTTCCAGCTCTGGTACAAGTCTATAATACTTTATACCCACTGTGCTTTTTGATTCTTTTTTATTCTGGAACAGCAGTAGAAACTCATTGAAAAAGACAGGGAAACCTGAATCTGGCCACCTTACTTAACTTTAATGCTTTGCTCTCAGGACCACCAATTCCCTGACCCTATTCCCTTTGCGAAGGTTCCCACCTTATATATCCTAGGTCCTTGAGCTGTGAGGATTCTCTAGAGACAAGAAGCCCTAGGTGTAATTCACAAGTTTCTTTCTGTATTTTCAAGCAAAGCTCACTATGCCTAGTGAGCATGCCCAGTTGGACTGCAAGAGTCACAGTGACCCTGTGGTAAAAATTCCACTTCTCTGAGGTTGAATTGAGGAGCAAAAGGAGAAGATAAAAAGGAATACTATTATGGGTCAAGTATCAGAAATGGAAATGAGAGATGATAGGAGCCAAAAACCACCACCAACAACAACAACATAGTTTTGGGAAAGTACCGGTATAATAGTTATAACTTTACCTTCGTGAATGGACATGTACTCTGGGTAAACAAACACACACACTCAAGGGCAGTTTTCATTAGTGGTAGATTTACTAGCAACTTGAGGACAAATGACTAGGGTGGGTATAGGGAGAGAAGACTGCTGGGTGCATGTGTGCTTATTTGGTAAAATAAGGTAGGAGTCTATTTAATGCGTTTCTCTCCAATTTTCCCATCCCTGCTCTTCTGTGTCTCGATAGGGTATCAGTTTGCCTCCTTACAAGATGCGTTCTCATATTCCCAGGTGTCCCTTTTTTATTCGCCTCACACCGCTTGAGATAACCTGGAAAAATTTCCAGCTTCTGGGAGGGTGGAATAATCAGTACTGGGCATGCTTGGTACACACAGCAGGTTTGCTTTTGTAAGCCTGAAAGTTTTCTATGTATACCCTCCACCCCAACTGCCAATTGGAAGACTTCCTTGCAGGGAGTAAGTCACAAAGGCAGGGGGAGTTTGGTGATGTCCGGCAGGTGACACGGAAGCGAAGAGTGCATGACAAACCCATCTCCTCCCACCCCATCCAGCCCAGTCCAGCTCAGTAAAGGGTTATGGAGGTGACACCACAGCCCCTGTACTCAAGGAGCTTGATTTTCCAGGCTGCCGAAAAGAGAGATCGCTTCCAGCCTTGGACCTTCTCCTATTTCTAGGGCGAAAGACTCACTCCTTTGCCTTCTCTAAGAGAGGGAGACCCTAAATGTGGCCCTCTCCGGGGACTCAGCTACCGCCTATTGCTCCTGGAGAGAGCAGAGTGGAGACACTGCCGCTGGATGGGAAAGTTGAGGCCAGAGCTCAGATGCTTCCCTTCTGTCAGCTCTCTGTACAGCGGGAGCTCAAGGTCTCTTTTCTACCTCAAATCTACCCTGTGCCTAGCCTGAGCCTGCTCCATCTCCCCCTTTCCCCCCACCCCACCACCCCGTTACCATCCACGCTGACAACTATGGGACAGTGTGGATCGAGATCTCCTTCCTCCCAGATCACAGAGCGCTTTAAATACTTTTTAAAAGAAAAATCTTTAAAATCAAAGTCACCACAAAGCATCTTTCCCCCGTCCCCCCACCTGTCACCTCACGACGTTTGGGGCACTTGCGGTAGCTGCAGCGCAGAGTAGCAAGCCATGGGAGCAGCTTCACTATCCCCCACCCCGACGCGCCCTCCTACATCCCCAGCCCGGATAGAGCGGCAATGTTAGCTGACCATTCCCGTGCCCTGACCTGAAGAAGCGAAGACCCCAGAAGCCGAGGCTTTACCTCTCCCAGCTAGTGACTTCCCCGGCAACCTTCAGTCTTGGCGGCTCCGAGGCTCCCTCCCGGGGCGCCTAGCTCTCTTCACATCACTGCACCGGCCATGGAGAGCTGTTTCTGGGAAGTCCGTTCCCTTGTTTCTTTCTTCCTCTCGGTCTCTCAGTCTCTTGCTCTCCTTTTCCCTCTCTTTCGCTGGCTTCACTTCTCCCCGCCCCCCACCTTCTCACTCTGCCAAAAGTGTCACCGCCTCTCTCCCTTCTGTATCTTTTCCAAAGTATCTGCGGAGGTCCCTCAAGAGTTGGCTTAAAATTCCCAAATTGTCCTCTAAGCCCAGCAGTGCCCCAGTCACTCCTTTCTCCAATCTGCAGGTGTCCAGCAGGGGGATGATGAGGTAGAGTGGTCCAGGTCAGATCTTCCTGAGCTGGGCGCAGCGACCACTTCTATTCCCTTGCTCTTTCCCTAGTCTAAGTGGCTGCTGCCTGCTGCTGCCACTGGTACTCATTCTCCTGCTCATGAATATTCTGACAGAGGCTAATGCTGTTGAAGTAAATTGAATTAGCCAATTGGTGCCAGGAATGTGCGCTCCTTCCTTCTGAGGAGCTGTCTGGAACACCACCAGATGAAAGCAATTAGTGTCCAGTTGGCACCCTGCGGTTTAGACACACCAGTGAGAGGCAAAAATGGGTTAATTCGTTAGTATTTAGACATTGAAAGTAAGTGCATTTCAATGTGTAAACCTCTCTATGGTCTGGGAGAAAAAGGATTTGGAAGTTGTGAGAGGAGCTGGGGGATGGGAATGGGAAAATATTTGTTACGCAGACCTACTCAAACCATTCACTCTACCCAGCTCTGTAGCTAGAGCAACATAGAAGTTTCACTGTTCTAAACCTTAGTTCTGGAGGAGGCAGCTGAGAGGGGAGGATAAAAAAGGACAGGCAGAGATGATGAGTGAGGAGATGAGAATAAAGCAGAGTTCAACCCAGGAATTGAATATAGAAAGGACTAGAGTGATTTAGAGAACGGAAGGGGAAGACAGGAAAGTGGGAGAGATACTAAGAAAAAGTCTCACAGAACACTTTTTAAGTGTTTCCCCAAACATTCAAATTTCCTTTCACTGTTAACTAACAGTCTCCTTGACTATACAGCAAGTTTTATGTGTGGGAGCAGGCAGCTCCTCTACATTTAAAATAAATGCCTATCAACTTTCTTATAGAACATCTCTTTCTAAAATAATGATGACGATTATAATGGTGATAATGACAACAACCACATGATGATGATGAGGAGGATGTGTGATGATGATAAAATTATTCATCCCTCTAAAAAAGCTCAAAAACTTGCCTTTTCCTGGGAAAATAAGGTGAGATGATAACTTTCCAAATTCCTTTTTTACTTTTCTCCCTAATAATTTTCTAAAACGTCCGCGACAGCTTTGTGTCCAGTTTAGAGTAAATTCTTAGATTGAATTTGTATCTTTTTGTCCCTCTTGTCCCTTCACTCATTCCATTTAATCTGGTTTCACCATTCATTCTCAGCATATGAACTTCTTAGTTTACCAACAGGTTAACATAGTTTATTAAAATTAGATGTCATATGATCATTAGACATAAAGCAGGAAGGGACATCAGAAGCCATTTTTAAGCCTTTCCTTTCACAGATGAGGGAACTGAAATCTAGAGAGGTTAAGAAATTTACTCAAGGTCATACAAGTAGAAAGAGTGAGAGTGAGATTTGAACCTGTCCTTTAATATAGAACCAGGACTCTTTCCATTGCGCACAACCTCCCTTCCATTTTGTTTAATCATTCAATTTATTGCTGGAAGAGAAGTCAAAATTATCTAAGTGTGAGTCTGTTGGCAGCTTCAAAATACAAGTGAGGAGTTAAAATGCCCAATTGTGTAGAGAATGTCTTCCTAATATCTTATGTTGAATTCCTACTTTCTAAAGATTAAAGTATTACCTCAATATGACACTATTTGCCCAAAGGATATTTCAACCTTAGTTTAGACATTCATAAACTTTTTTTAAATTTTCTTCCCAACTCTTTATGATGGGTGTTTCTCAAAACTCTTTCTTTGACAATCTTATTGACTCTCATGGATATATAATACAGGTCTTTCCCCCTAGTTGCATACCAGCTATTCTTAGTGTTTATACAACTTTTCCAAGTAGAACTGAGGTCACTATAGTCAAAATAGAACCTATTATCTTTTCATCCAAGACCTTCTCTTCTTTCTGATTTCCTTATTTCTTACTATCATTACCAAACATCTTATGTTTCTTGTTTAAATCATTAATGTTTTCTCTGACTTTTTAGCTGTAATATATAATATTACCAAGTTCTATTGATTATAGTGCTATGCTATTTTCATATCTCTTTCTCCTATCTATTCCTACTCTAACCACCCTAGTAGAGTCTCAATATCAGTCGCATAGACTTAATGGACTTAACTAAAGTAGACATGAAAAGGCAGGGAAGGCCTCTGCTATATAATTAACCCTTAGAAAGCACCAGGAAGTCTAGAGTAAGAAACAGAGGATGAAGACAGAAGATTAATATAACCCTGTAAAATAGCATCATGTGTACTAAACTCAGAAAAAGCTAATGTTGGTAAATATGTCAAGGACAATAAAAATATATTTTTAGCAATGAAGGGAGAAAAAAGTCAAAAAAGACTATAGATGGTTTTGGGGACTGAGAGAACAATAAAAATTTGATAAAAGGCAGAACTACTCACCTCTTATTTTGCTCCTATTTTCTCTTTTAAAGTTCATTGTTTTTACTAAAAAAGACAGAAAAGAATTAATATCAATTCAAAATCCATGATAAATAAAAGAGCATTTGATTGCCTTTGATGAGTTCAGTTGACTTGGCCAAGATAATCTATATCCTAAGGCAGTGATGGGGAACCTTTTAGAGACAGAGTGCTTTCCCCCTTACCCCACACAGGGGAGGGAGAAAGCTTTCTCACTGGGCTGCTGGGAAGAGGGGGTGTGTGATATGAGGAATGTCCTCAGTGAGTGTAGAGAGGGGAGGGGAGTGACTCAAGCACTCTGTTCCCTTACAGCTCTATTGCCTGTGAGTCACCCACCCTACCCACTGTGCACTTCCATTGGGCTACTAGGTGGAGGGGTGGATGATGTGATAAAATATCATCAGACATAGTTGAGAGAGAAGGTAGCACATCTTCCCTAGGCCCTCTGTCTTTCTGGGGCAGGGAGGGCAGCCAAGTGCCCACAGAGAGTGCTCTGCATGTCATCTTTGGGACCATGCCATAGATTCACCATCACTGTCTTAAGAGTTCTGAAAAAACTGACAGATGTAATCATAGAGCCACTAACTGTAATCTTGAAATTTGCAAGATGGCAGTAGTACCATAATCAGTCAGTCAATAAACCTTGATTAAACTTCTTACTATGGGCCGGGCATTTGTAACTAGAGTTACAAAGAAAGGCAAAACAACAACAACAACAAAAACAACTACTATCAAGAACTTTATAGTCCCTGTAGGGGCTACAACATGGAAAATATTATGTATTTTCAAGATATATATATTAATATATACATATATATAATATATAATATATATTAGAGATAATCAGGAGAGAGAGGGTCCCAACATTTAGAATATCAGGAAAATATACCTGTAAAATATAGAATTTTAGCTGGGAATTGAAGGATTCAAGAAAATAAAAATAAGGAAGGATACTATTTTAGGAAGGAGAAATAGGCAGTGAAAATTCCTGGAGTATTAAAATGTCTTAAGGATATGATATTTGATTGTGGTCATAATAGGGAAACCCTGGAGTTTACTGATATGGGAGTGACATGGTCTGATCTGCTTTTTAAGGAAATTAATTTGACAACTGTATGGAAGGTGTACTGGACTCAGAAGAGAATTGAGTCAGGAAGATTAATCAGTAAGGTGATAGGGAGTAGCTCAGATGTGAGGTAATGAGAATTTCCACCAGAGTGATATTATTGTCATAGAAGAATACAGAAGAGATATTACAAAAGTAGAAATGATAAGACTTTACCACTGATTGATTATGGAATATAAGAATGAATGTAGAGTTGAGAATAGTACAGTCTGTAGAACTGGAAGGGTGGTGGTAGTTTCTCAACAGTAATAGGGAAGCTCATAAGGGGGAGTTGGTTTTGGGGAGAAGCTATTGAGTTTAGTTTTGGATATGCTGAGTTTAAGGTGTTTCTAGTATATCCTGGCTGATATCTAATAGGGACTTGGAGGTGCAAATCTGGAGGTCAGGAGAGAAATTTAAGCTGGAAAAGAAGATCTGTAATCATCAGCATAGAGATAATGACTGAAACTATGAGCTGGTGAAATCATTAAGTAATATAAAGGTAGAAGAAAAAAAGTCCAGGTCAAGAGCTCTGAGGGACAACTAACTTTAATGGGTATGACCTTGATGATCTAGGAGACTGAAAAGGAGCAGTCAGACAAGGTAGGAGGTGAATCAGAATAGAGCAGTACCATAGAAAACTGGAGAGAAGAGATTGTCAAGGATAAGAGAATGATTGACAGTGTCAAAGGCTTTAGAGAGGTTAAAAATGGGGATTCAAATTTCTCATTTTTTAAATAAATATGTCAAGATAATGTCACATGACTTCTATCATAGAATATTTTATTTTAGGTGTTTATTGAATATCTACAAAAGAAGGTAACCACTAGGAATTAGGATTATTTTTTTAGAAATACATCATAGCCAACTAGTCCATTTCCTTTTTTTGACAGGGACTAATAGATCTAAGGAACATTGGAAATATTGTTTATTTAGATATCAGAAAATCATTTGAAAAGAGCATTTTATTCTATAATTGTGCACAAGATGGAAAATGTAGAGTAAAATATATAGAGGGTTTGAATCCAGCTCTCTCTTAACTTGTAGGGTAGATCTGCCCATTATGCAAAACTGTCTCTATTTTTTTTACAGTTATTTATGTGCCATACTATTAGATATTTAGCAACTAAGAGGAAGGTGTTATCGTATCATATTTTCATATCTCAAGCAATGCCTTGCATATTGTTCCACACAAAGTATATGCTCAATAAGTATTGGTTGAGTGGAATTTAGAGAACATGAATATGTTGTAGTAGCCAAGGATGTAAACTGTCTGAATTATCTGTAGTACTTAAATGGTGTACTTCCAAAATATATTTTACTTTCAAATAATCCCAAATTGAAGACAATTCAAGATTGAGATGATAATGATGACAGTAATGATGATAAAATTACAAAATACTTTTTTTAGAATCACAACTCCTTTGTGAGATAAGAAATAAAATAATTTTCCTTCATACTTTCCACAGGTCAAAAAAACTAGTGCCCATATTTGCAAAGTTATTAAGTGTCAGATTCAGTGTTCAAGCCAGTCTTTTGACTTCAAGCTAGGGTTATTTTCAATAAGTTATGTTATGTACTTACTTAAGAACTTTTATATTTTTGTATAAAAAATGACAAGTACATTTTCCTTTACCTTGTTTCCTTCTGATGTCAATCATGAACAAAAGAAATGCTTTGTTTAAAAAGGATGGAAATGCATTATAATTTATTAGACTGAAGCAGAATATATAGAAGGCTCCTGAAGAAAGTTACAGTAAAACAAGAGTTTTAGATCTGAGAGGTCCCTTTAGAGTTCATCAAGTTTGTTCTACTGTCTTCTGACAAATGAAGATCACTCTGCATATTTTCCAAATTCTAACTCTTTTCAATAAATTATGATTTTTTTTGTCAACTCTTCATTAAAACTTCATCATTTAAGGAATTAGTAAAACATAATACAATTCAGATGTATATAGTACATTTAGTTTGTGAAAGCATTTTTATCATGGTACTCAATAGAGGTAGGTACTTCTAGTAGCATTATCCACTTCTTAATTGTTTTTAACCCATACCTACAATTTTGCTTGGAAGGGGAATTGTTGGTGGAGAAATTCCTTCCATCAGAGCAGATTTGCATTGTGGTTTGCAGACTTAGCTGAGTAACTGTGTACTACAGATACTTGTCCATTGCCTCACAGCTAGTAAGTCAGGCTTTCTGGCTACCAAATGAGTCCTTTATCCACTATATCAGTGATGGGCAAACTTTTTAAAGAGGGGGCCAAAGGAAAGGGAATGCTCATCTGTCAGTCTGTTTCTAAGGCAACTCTTTCAAAGTTTCATTGTATTGTGTCCTACTCATTGTATTCGTCAGATTAGGAATAATGTCCCCTGGACCAGATAGAACATTTTAGGGGGCCACATCTGGCTCGCAGGCCGTAGTTTGCCCATTATTGCACTATATAATTCTGCCCCTCTAATTCTACAGAGGAGGATGACTTGCCCATTATTTAACAACTAGTAAATGTCAGAATAAGGATTTGAATTCAGGTATCATGACTCAAGATTCAGCATTCTCTACCAGTGATTCCCAAAGTGGGAGCTACGGCCCCCGGTGGGTGCTGCAGTGATCCAGGTGGGGCGGTGATGGCCACAGGTGCCTTTATCTTTCCTATTAATTGCTACTAAAATTAAAAAAAAATTAATTTCCATGGGACTAAGTAATATTTTTTCTGGAAAGGGAGTGGTAGGCCAAAAAAGTTTGGGAACCACTGCTCTACGCTATGCTTTTTTCTCATAACCTTTGTTACTTCCTCAAAAAAAGGTCATATAACAGGCATTAGAAGCATCTTGTATCTGAAAATAATAATACTTAAAATAATGATATTTATACCTGAATTTGTGGCTTTTCAAATTTTGAGCACAAAATTGGTATTCAGGAAGTTGTAATATCACCAATAATAGCATTCACATCTAACAGTATCATGAGCTGAAAGAGTGAGACAATTCAGAACCATGGAAAGCACCAATTTAGATACAACTGGCTTACTCTGTGGGAAGTAATGAAGCCCAAGCAGAATGAGAAAGGGGCCTGGAAAATGGTGTCAGTATTGGAACCATGGATCTTTCCATGATATCTAGTCAAGGTTCCCTTCTGGAAGTCTAAAAACTTCCACTTATTTATCACCTAACCTCGTTTGTCCAAAAGCCCTACTTCAAATGTGTATTAATAATCTTTGAAGGAGCTAAATTTGAGGACCTATCCTAATAAGTGCACAAGATAGCACTAAAGAAGTTAAGGTATGGTAAGAGTACAGTCTTCTCCTTTTCACAGAGATAATATCTAGCTCAGTAATAAAGGAAGAGAGTGCTTGAGACAGAGCTGGGCATTTGTGATACTGAATTGGTAAAGGTTCAAGTGACCATTGCCCAGGCTCTGAGACAGGAGCACAATGATATCAACAATGCTTACAGTGAGAATGCAGTCAAGAGAGGGAGGGTATAGATCTTATGCCAGTACAGCCCGAAATGCCTCTCCCCCTTTCTCTTTTTTCTTTCCTTAATTCCCCATACCAGATTTCTCAAACTCTTTAGCCTAAGCCCCAGCTAGTTTCTGGGGGCAAGAATAAGTTTCTTTGTATTCCTCTCTAGCTAGCTACTTTATTCTTCTTCGTACCAATGAGCATGGCTCTTGTTAGCCTTGTCTACTCAGCAGAGTTGAAACAACAACAAAAAGATAAAAATAATAAATAAATATTTTAAAGGACTCTTAAAGAGTTAGAGGCATCAATTTAATTGCAAATGCAATAATTTGAGTAATCTTGCAGGAGTCACTTAACACTTCTATATTTCAGTTTCCTAGTCTGCAAAAAATAGCTCTATTCACCTCACCTGCTTTGTTGGGTTATTATTTATGACTAAATGAAATATCTAATAAATGGGAAAAGTCTTTGTAAAGTCAGAGAGACTATTCAAATGTAAAGTCTCCTTCTTTTAAGAGCCATTCCTGAAGCAAATATATCTTATGACTTTAATCTTTGACTGATAAATTTATTAGTGAGAAGGTAGTTTGATGATCATGATCCTATTTTTTCTTTGCCAGAAAAGGACTTTTTCTTTGCCTATGAAATAAGGGCTTAAAAACACTGGTGACTGTTATTTAGGAAATGGGCTGATGACCACTTGTTCCTATAATATATCATCAGTGTAATATTGTGCTTGGGGTTATTCGTAAGAAATGTTATGAGCTTGATATTACCTGAAGTGATGGTGGCAGTAGATTATCTTTCAGCTATCTAAATATCCATGAGTATAACAATGTGGCGACAGGAATGAATATGTCTATAATTTCTTCCAAGGCGAACTCTAGTTTTCCTCTGCAGTTTAAGCCTGACCATCGAAAAATTTCTCTGTAGTGAGGTTTATGGTTTGACCATTGAATTGCAAGATAACAGGCTCCATACCTCATTATTATTGGTCTCCTGAGTCAGCTAATATTCTTATAATGTAATTTGGTGATCTAGATTCAGTATTATCCATTCAAGATATTTTTGGATTTGCAATGATAATTATTTAGCAGAACTGATGACAGTCACACACTAAAAACACTTTAGTGGTTTCACGAGCATGTATTTTCCATAAATATTCATTACAGAGCAGTTGTTTCAGTATAAAAAATGTCATCAAGAATTCCAGTTATTCAGCAGGCCCTATATTTTCTATGGGAGCAATATCTAACAGAGATAGTGGAAGATCTTTATAGATTTCGGTAAGGTCATTTGCACTGATTTTTGTCCTCTTATTTTCCTTCTATCTCCTCATGATATAAATTCCTCCTATCTTTTAAAATTCTGGTATAATCAGTGAGTTTAGTTATTCTGGGAAGGCAAAATTGGTTCTCTCCCTGTTGCTTCCTGTCCGTGTATGTCTATGCCTCAGTATGTTCCTGAATATGATATAGAAAAATGCGCCCCACCATCACCACCACCATCACCATCACGAGTAGTGCTTGTGACAATATTCTAGAAGATTGCTACTGATTAAACTAAGATAAAAATCCTTTCCTGCAATCTTGAATATTTTAAAGGTTTTCTTTCAAATGTATATATATAAATATATATGTATATATATATTTTTTTAAATACAATAGTGTCTAAGAACTTTCAAAAACTATATATTGCCTTGGGTGAATATTGTATTTGTCAGGAACACGCATACCCATCCCAAAGCCTAAATATTAAACTATATTGTTCTTATGAAATTTCAAGTCTCAGCCAGTGTTTTTTAAAATTAGATTGCAGTCTGAGAAAAGACTGAATGAAATATATATGACAGCTTTAATGATACAAAGACAGAAGGGTATGTCCTTTGGTTATGTCATACTTGGTGGCACACATCAGAATGTATATACTATCTAGAGTCATAATTTTGGCTTAATATATAGGCCTTAACCCAGTTTTCATATAGATGATACTAACATCTCCAGAGATTTGTGTATGAGTCCAAGAAAATAACACTACATGAGCTCAATTTTTTGTTTGATTTGTAGTCTCACAATTTGTTGTTGTTGTTGTTGTTGTTGTTTTTGGTTGAAGTAAAAGTGACATTCACATATTACCATTTTTTACTGTTTACTTTTTGTCTAACATGATTTCTTTCAGAGGACCATGCCATTTCTCTCTGACTTTCATCAAAAGTAGTTGTTTGGAATACAAGTCATATAGAAGCTAACATTAAGATGATAGAAACTCCAGAAAGTAAAGTTCATAATAATGCAATACATTCTACTTTCAGAGTTTCAAGATCAGTAATCAGAGGCTTGAATGGGATTTCAGTCTTAAAAGAATGGGTAGGATTTAACCTAATGCTTCATAAATGAAATTAATGAATTTAACATAATTAAATACTTAAGTATTCTTAATACTTAATTAAGTAATTTGGCATTCATGAAGTAATTCAAAATAAAGAGGAAAGAATAGCTTGAAATATCTCTATATTAGCATATTCACATGTAGAGACAAATCACTATATGTATAAATAGTAACCACTATCCATATATATAAAAACAGCTTTTTGGTGTTAAAACATGGTTGTTTTTTCATTCATCCAAATGATAAAAATTAATGAGTGAGACAATTTTTAAAATAAGCTTAAAAATTAAATATCAAATTGGAGTGCTTTCTTGAGATGCAACTATAAAAGATATTGAAACAATATAAAGCCAACTAAAAAGAGATACCAAATTTTATATGTGGAGTTTCTGAGGAAAAAGGGAACATAATTTATATTTCCTTTTGCAAGTAGACTATTTGTTATACTTGACACTATATTCACATAGGATAAGTAATTGCAAGCAATGGCTTTGAATATGCTGATTGCTGCCCCATTCTTTCACAGGTGAAATGCTTAAGTTAAAGGTATGTGTATGTGTGTGTGTGTGAATCATAGATTGTCTAAATGACTAATGTAATATGAACTACATGTAATATGAACTAATGTAATATGAACTAATGTAATATGAAACTACAAATTCATAAATCACTATTTTAAATGGTGTGTTAATATATAGTGTCATCCAGGGCATATGAGTATATGAGCAGGCACCAGAATATTTGCAATGATGACTGGTCCAGAAAAAGTGACACAAATGACACCATCAGAGATAAGTGTAAGTTAAGAGAGAGAGGTAGCACAATTGTTTTAACAGAGTAAGGAGACAGCAGATGGACACAGTTCAATATATTATCTTCCAAATATTTAAATGTGTGCAATGTTTTTAGTACATTCAAGAGGCTTTCTCCATGGAAGATTTTTGGGAAGTCATCAAAGAGAGCTCATAAAAGAATATTTGGGTGGAGGGTAAGAATCTATACCAGAGGGATGGAGGAGTAGCCACACTTTCATGGATATGTATAATAACTCAGAGAGGAGACACACAAACATATACATATACATGAACATATATATATATACATACACATGTGGATACATATCTATCTTTCTATTCATCTGTCCATCTATCTATCTATCTTTCTATCTCTATCCACACCACAGGTTTTCACTTTAAGTAACTAAGAAATTATAGGATCATGGAGGGGATACATATTTGTGTGGTCTGCCCTACTAATCTCCTTTAAAAACAGACTATTTCACTTTTGTCTTTGTATTTCCAGGGCTTAGCATACATTGTCAGTGACTAAGTGACATCTGAGTCAGGTAGACCTGAGTTCAAATCCAGCCACAGGTGTTTATTAGCTTTGTGACATAGAGTAAGACACTTAAACATTTGCTTTTCTCAATTTCTTCATCTCTGAAATGTGAATAATAATAATTCCTAATACCCAAAGTTGTTGAGGGAAGAAAATAAGATAACATTTTAAAATACTTTATAAAATTAAAGCAAAATATAAGTACAAGCCTTTGTTATTATTAGCAAGCATTTAATAAATATATATTATTGCAATTCTTGGGTGTTGCTTAAATGTTAATCTATACAATAGTATCCTGTTATTATAAATAGAAAACAAGAATTAAAAAAAGAAAATTAGCTTATGGCATGATGGAAAGGATGCTGAACTGAGTCTGAAGATTTGGGTTCAAATACTATCTTTGCCAGTTGGTACCTAAACAACTTTGACAAATCATTTTGTGTCTCTGGGTCTTAGTTACATCATGTGTAAAATAGGGGTGGTTGGATTGGCTGACTTCTAACATCCTTTACAATTCTAAACCTGTGATAATGACTGCCAAAAATAAGTGCAAGGCTGTAAGAGAAAGGCAAGTCAGTGAGACAGGACTTCAGGAAGGTAAGATGGATTTCAGTTTAATAGTTTAGAATGGAAAAACAGTTGTAGGAAGAAAACATTAAGAAAAAATAACTTGCCTAGGAAAAGAGACAATGAACACTTGCTTCAGAATGGACAGCTTTATTTGAACTTCACAGTGGCATAAAGGAAAGTAGAAGAAAGCATTTTGAAAAATTAATGTATTGAAAGACCAAAAGGGGGGATATGGGAATAAGCCCACTGTAGAAAGAAATAAAATCCTGGAAGATATAGAAAAGGAGGCTATTGTGCCCACCATAATTGTGGGTTTGCAAGAGTAGTGGCAAGAGGGGAAAAAAGAGGAGACTCAATAGAAAAATTTAAAGTGAAATAATTAATATATGGATAGCAAGTAATATAGAAACAGTCTGAACACAGGATACTAGACATAGAAGCATACATAGATTTAGAGCTGAATGGTACCTAGAAATCCAACCTTTTCACTTAACAGATAAGGAAGCTGAGGTTCAAAAAGATTTAGTTACTTGCCCATGATTATTCAGATAGTAAATGTCAGAGGCAGGATTTGAAGTGAAAATCTTCTTGATTTCTGGTTTAGCACTACATCTGCTATATGTTACCCATAGAACTATAGGAAAAGGACAGTGCAAAACTAGTACAAGGAAATAAGGCTGACACTGGATAAGGGAATTCATTGGGGATCTTCACTGACTAATCGAGACAGTCAAAATGTATACATTGGAAATATATGAAATATCTCATTTTTGTCTTAGATAATTTCTAGTCCCAAATGTAAGCTTGCCTTCCATGAAACCTGAAAGAATAAACTGATAAAATGGCTATATAAAGAACATAAGGCCAGTCATGTGGGGGACAGATTTCAACTATTTTGGAGCTGAATTTAAATCAATAGGAGTAAATTTTAGATTCAATCTCTGAGAACATAGCTTTAAAAGATATTTATTTAGAAGCACACATAAACAGTCTTGAACATTCTTCTAAAAAAGGTAGATAGGTGGACAAATACAATTGACAGGATTTATGTGAAAGAAAGAATGGATAAAAATATTATTCAAGATTCAAAGGTAAAGAATGGGATAGGGAGAATTATTAGAGGAGATGTCAAAAGGAACTAGTAAACAAAAATAAAGGACATAGAAACGAAAGTAAACAAGGCAGATTTGAAAAGTTATTAGGGCACAGGTTTCTGGTGTCAAGTAGTTTCTGGTGCCAATTTTTTCTATATAAGTAGTTATGTAAAAACAGAAAGGACGTACATCCCAGCTGACATAAACCTTTTTATGTCTCTGTGAAATAGCAGAAGAGACTTAGAAAATTTACCTGCCAGGAGAGGAAAGACATCTGGAAATGATCAATGTAGATATTTAATGATTTTATGTTGCACTATTAATCCAATTAACATATTAATGAATTAAATATGCAATTAAAATTAGCAAGCCAACACATAAAAATAAAATAGGAAATCTTAAAAGTAAGTCATAGATAAATTAAAAAGCAAAATGATGATAGGACTAACCATAATTTAAAACTGTTTCTTTGAAAAGACTAATAGCACTGATAAATTTTAAGTAACATGATTAAAAAAGAAAAAGAAGGAAAACCAAAATAACAAAATCAGAAGAAAAGGTAAGATTGCAACAACCACAGAAGAAATAAAGAGAATATTCAGAAATCCTACATAGTTATAAAATAAAAAGCTTGAAAGTTAAAAAAAAACAATTATCTATAAAAATATATGATGCCAACATCAACAGAGCACCAGATATGGCTATTAAGTAATCCAATGTCAGAAGAGGAAATTGAACTATAAAAGAGCTTCTAAAGGAAAAACTAGTTGAGTTCAAAAAGATTTATGGGAAAATCCTATCAAACCTTTAAAGGGTAGTTAGTACCTACTTAGATAAATTATTCTCAACAAATTGAGAAAGCAAATATGACAATAAATTCTGGTTATTATACCCAGACCCATAAATCGCAAACAAAAGAAAGAGAACTATAGGCCAATATAATTAATGAATTTCACTGATTTTTTTGTTACATCTTGGATTAAAGAATATAGCTATATAACAAAAGTAATCATTTATTGTATTTTTCAAAATTTATTTTTTTTTTGCAATTACACATAAAATTTAATATCTGTCTCCTTAATTTTGAGTTCAAATTTCTCTCTATCTGTTGCCCTCCTTCCTCTGCTCCCCTCTTTCATAAGACAAGCAATTTGATATACATTATACATGTATAGTCATATAAAACATATTTTCATATTAATGTTACAAAAGAAAATAGACCAAAAAGTTGAGAAAAATAAAGTTAGAAAAGCATGTTTCCATCTATATTCAAATTTTCAGTTCTTTCTCATGAGATATACAGTATTTTCCATTATAAGTCCATTAGAATTAGATCTGGGATCATTGTATTGTCTAGACTAGATTAGTCATTCACAATTGATCATTGTACAATATTATTTTTATCAGGTATAACCGTCTTCCACTTCTGCTTGCTTCACTTTGCATCAGTTCATAGATTTAAATCTTTCATTTTTTTTTGAAAGCATCTGGCTCAAGGCAGAGCTAAAATGGTGACATAGTAGCAAGGAAATCCTAACACTACTCTGAAATTCCTTCCAAACTGATCATTAAAAAACAACTCAAAAAGACAGAAGTCAAAACAGAATGAGCAAGGGTTCTTATACTGAACACAACATGAAAGGTAGGCAGAGAAAGAGGATTTCCACACTATAAGGGGGCAAAGCTACACAAAGTAAAGCACAGGCTGATCATCCCTCTTCCCCCATCTACCACGCCAGAGGTAAAGCCAGGATGGGGGCAATCTCTGAATTCTAAGGGGTTAGATACACTAAAGAAAAAGCACCACAGACTTACCCCTGGAAGTTGCAGGCCCTAGCAGTGAGATTCAAAGCTTAGTAGCAGGAGATTCACTTGGTAGCAGCAGGTGCAGGGAAGATAGCTTCAGGGCAAAACCCTGCAAAGCATGCTACACCCCAGGTCTAATCCTGGAAATATCAGACCCTGGAGGTAAGATTCAGAACTCCAGAGCACTGGCCTCACAAGGTGGTAGGTAGCAGCAGATAGGCTCAGGGCAAAACACTTGGAAGACTGCTACACCTATTAAAAACAAACAAACATACAAAACACTGCAGACCTACTCCTAGAAATCCCAGGCTCTAGAGGTGAGGGTCAGAGGTCTATAGGTATGATAGCCCTAAGGCAAAGTCTTGAGAGAGAGAAGCTAAGATAGAAATTACCAATAACATGCAAGACTCCTAGTCCTCGAGTGGGAAAATGTGTAAACAACATAAAAAAAGCTCTTGACCCTGGAAAATTTCAAAGAGAAAAAGAGTGGAAAACAGAAGCAACAGGAAAGGGTAAGAAACAAGCAAACACATGCAAACTCTCCAAAAAAATGGAAACTGATCACAAGATCTGGCGGAACTCAAAAAAGAGTTTAAGAACCAAGTAAGAAAGAATAAAAATGAAAAGAAAATTGGGAAAAAGAAATGAAAGTAATACAAAAAGAAAATAACAGCTTAAAAGATAAAATTGGACAAATGGAAAGACACAGAAATCAAATGAAGTAATAAACAGATTAAAAACCAGAATCAACCTGCTGGAAGAATAGGCAAAGACGTCCAATGATGAGAAGAGTGCCATAAAATGCAGAATAAACCAAATTGAAAAGGATAATCAAAATATTATGGATGAAAATCAGTTTTTAAAGACTAGAATTGGGCAAGTATAGAGCACAATAGTATTATGTTACAATCATATGGTACAAATTGTTCATTCATTCCACATTTGAGGAGTATCCTCTCAATTTCCAATTCATTGCCACCTCAAAAAGAGATATTATAAATATTTTTGTACATATAGTTGCTTGTCCTTATACTTTAGTCTCTTTGGTTACATACCTGATATTGGTATTGGTGGGTCAAGGGGTATGGCATAGTTCCACAATGTTCTCAAAAATAGATGGATCAGTTCACAATTTAACCAGTAGTGCATTAGCATCTTAATTTTTCCACATCCATTCAAATATTGGTCTTTTTTTCTTTTCTGTCATATTAGCCAGTATGATTGGTATAAGGTAGTACCTCAGAGTTGTTTTAATTTGCGTTTCTCTTATAAATATCATTCACAGTCTGGAAACTAGATTAATACAAGGGATACATAAATAATTCAACATTAGATTCAACATTCATCACAATTAATTAAATTTTTTTAAATTGCCAAACTAAAAAATTAGGACTATTGTTCCAAAAGCCAATAAAAGTGCAATATTGACTTATGCTAAAAATTCCTACAAAATGAAGACATAGAGGATTATTTTAATAAAAATATTTATTTAAAACAATATTAGTATAACAGAAAATGCCAAAATGCTGGAATTTTCTCCAAAAAATGTAAGAGTATAACAAGATGAACCCTCTCCCTAGTTTTATTTGACATAGTTCTGGAATTCTACTAATAACAATGAGATGAGAGATATAAATTAAAGGCATAATAATAGGCAAAGAAGAAATAAAACTATCCACTTACTGATGCCATCATGTGTTATTTAAAAACATCCTAGAATATCAGCAAAGAAAATAATTGAGATGATTCAGTAAAGTTGTAGGGTATAAAATAAATATACATCATCAGTAATATTTCTACATATAAAATATAAGAGATAATAATAGAAAATAAAGTACTGTGCAAAATATTTGCAAAATGCATAATATACCTGGGAATTGATTTAACAAAGCACTCAAAATTGTAAAATGCTACTTAAAAAAGGAAAGAACTACTTAAATAATAGGAGGGATATTCAGTGCTTATGGTTAAACTATGCCAATATAATAGAAATTTAGAGCATATTCTGGAGTTACTCTCCCATTTTCCTCTCCCCAAAGCAATTTGAGGTCAAAGATCGAGTCTGTTCTTTCTCACCTTAACGCTCAAATGTAGTGCTCCAGGAGTATGGAGTACCTATCTCATGCTGTGGTTCATAAGTACCCATTGCTGTTCTTTCTTAGAAATGCTTATCAGTTGATAGTATTTAGTTAGTGAATCTGAATTCTGACTTAGAAATGAGTATATGAGTACTTACTATAGTTATATAATTGATTCAATTGGTATAAAACATTCTCCCATAAGTATTTGGCATAATCTTCCATCACTACATATAGAGTCTGAATGCAGTCAACTTAGAGGACATGTGGTTGGTAACTCTCAGATCCTCGAATCTTGATGATAGAACAAGAAATTCCCCTTAGGACTGCTGTAACTTATCTCTGGACTCCTTGTAGAGCCTTGGATCTGATTTTCCTTGTTGTAAACTTTGTGTGCTTGAGCACATCCCCAACTTCCCCCTAGACCAAGACATTAACTGTTCTAGGAATAGTTGTTAGGATGCTCATAGAAGGTTATAAATTCTCTGGGTCTTTTGAAGCCCACAAGATCTTCCTCTGGCCTGTGAAGAGGTCAAAAAGGTTGGGGCAGCTACGTGGCTCAGTGTATTGATAGCCAGTTCTAGAGACAAGAGGTTAAAAACTGACTTCAGAAACTTCCAGGCTGTGTGAATCTGGACAAGTCACATAATCCCCATTGCCTAGCCCTTTTCAATCTTCTGCCTTGGAACCAATACAGTAATTATTCTAAGATGGAAAGCAAGGGTTTAAAAAAGAAAAGAAGTTACTATTAGCCAGGTATAGTGATACAAAGAAAATATAAATACCATTACTACCATCCAGGAGTGTGTAAATCAGGGGTGGGCAACGTATGGCTCTCGAGCCATATCTGGCTCTTTTGAGGGCCAGATATGGCTCTTTCTGCCGGAGCCATAAAGTCATTTTTTTTTCAGGCGGTGTTACAGAAGCACGCACTGTTACAGGAGTGCGTACTGTGAGCACTGTATGGCTCTCACGAAATTACATTTAAAAAAAAGTGGTGTTGGGGGCAGCTGGGTAGCTCAGTGGAGTGAGAGTCAGGCCTAGAGACAGGAGGTCCTAGGTTCAAACCCGGCCTCAGCCACTTCCCAGCTGTGTGACCCTGGGCAAGTCACTTGACCCCCATTGCCCACCCTTACCAATCTTCCACCTATGAGACAATATACCAAAGTACAAGGGTTTAAAAAAAAAAGTGGTGTTTATGGCTCTCACGGCCAAAAAGGTTGCAGACCCCTGGCGTAAATGAACGGGAAAGACAATATGTAAACAACTATTACATATAAGTTATATCCCTGTATTTTGCAGGGATTCCATGCTTTGCATCTGTACACAACAGTTACCAAGAACAGGAAGCAAAGTAGATGCTCATAAATTAGTTAATGGAGAAAGAAATTATGACATATAAATAAAATGGAATATAATGTGCTATTAGAAATGAGGAATAGGATGGATATAGAGACATCTGGAAAAAATATGAAATGACACAATGTGAAGTTAGCAGAAAATTATATTTAAGTTTGGGGATAGATTGATTTTCCCATCCAATTAAAAGTTATTATCATTTTTAGATAAGTTTAGGTAAGAAAACTGAAGGAAATCAATCATTCCAGAATCTAGTGTAAACAGGGAAAGGAAGGGAAGAGAATAAGCATTTAAGTGACATCTGAACCTGACATTGTGCTAAAGCTTTTCAAATACTTTCTTATAGATCCTCACAATAAGGTAGGGCCTACACACTTTAAATAAGTCTATGTCATTGTACAAGAAATGTGTTCATGTCTTCCAGAAATTATGTATGAAAATAAAGAAATATCTCATAACCAGAGAGATATGACAAGCTTCTGAATTTGAGAGGTTGGATCAGTTAGAGCCTCATTGCATATTTTGAAGAGCAATAGCAGGATTTAACTGTGGCATAAAATAGATACTGTGATATTGAAATATTTTGGAGGGTCATTATATTTGTAGGCATCTTGGAGCAGAAGACCTAGACTGAAGAAAGTCCCAAGAAAAGGTTAATTCTCCAAATTTGCCTCAGGTGTCTTTTTTATACATAGATGATATACTAAAATGTAATGGTTTTATTACTCAAATGTTTCAGAAAACTAAACTTTTCCTCAACTCTCAAGATGCCATGAAAGTAGAAATAGAGATAAGTTAAGCTGACATAATTTCTTTGTCAGCATGTTAAAGATTTTCCTAAATGGATGCACAGAACAATTTTGATTTAATTTTTCATTTTTCATTTAAAACAGAGGTTCTTAACCAAGGGTCCATGGACCCAGATCTCAGGGTATTAGCAAAGTAAGATGTGGAAAATACATTTTAATTTTCAAGAATCTCCAATTAATATTAAACATTTCCTTTGATTTTAATTGTAAGCAATACACCATTATTCTGAACAGTCAATAGGCTTCATCAGATGGCCAAAGGGATTTTTGAAATAAAAAAATGGTTAATAAACCCTAGTATTAGATGAATTACTTAAAACTGAAGTATAAGAAAACTTATGGATTTTAGGAGCTATTGTATTATCTCTCATTTTAAAATAAACTAATTTCTGTAATTGTTGTAAAATTATATATGTGTGTGTGTGAACACATGTGAGTTATAGTAATTATATATGTATGTATGTAATTAAATATATAAATCCACAGTATAGTTGTAATTAGTAGTATACTGTAAATGGACAGAACAACAAAATAATTTGAATTAAAAGTTAGGAAGTGATATTGAGCAAATATACTCCTGAAAAAAGATATAACTTCCCTCTTCTTCTTGGTAGAGGTAAGAGGGTGGAGAGACAGGATCATCAAAAAAAAATATCAGATTCTTTGAATTTTTTTACTTATTTTGAAGTTTTCCTTTCTTTCTTTTTATAGAATGGTTAGGACTCTGAGAGAGGGGCATAACAGAAAAAAATCAGGCCTTAAAATCAGAATTGAGCAACTAGAAACAATGATTTCATGAGAAACCAATAAACAATAAAACAAATGAAAAGAATGAAAAAAAAAAACAGAAGAAAACATGAAGTACCTTATTGGGAAAAAAACAAAAAACAAAAAACAACTGACCTGGAAAATAGATATAGGAGAAACAATTTAAGAATTATTGGATTACCTGAAAGCAATGATAAACAAAATCTTGCACATCATAATATAAGAAATTATCAAATCAAATTGCCCAGATATCCTCAAACAAGAAAATAAAAGTGAATTGAAAGAATTCACAGATCACCTCCAGAAAGAAATCCTCAAATGACAACTTCCCAGAATATAATAGCTAAATTCAACAGCCAGCAAGCCAAGGTGAAAATACTATAAGTAGCAGAAAGAAACATATCAAATACCATGGAACTACAATCAGGATCAAACAGGACATAAGAGATTCTACACTTAAGGATCAGAAGGCACGGAATATGATATTCAGGATTCTGAAAGATCTAGGTTTACAAACCAGAGTCACCTATCCAACAAAATTAAGCATATTCTTTCTGAGGAAAATGGACATTAAATAAAATAGAAGATTTCCAAGCATTCCTGAGGAATAAGCCAAACATAAACAAAAAATTTGAAGTCTAAACACAAGACTTAAGGGAAACCTAAAAAGGCAAATAAGAAAAAAAAAATTTAAAGGATTCATTAAGATAAAAATGTTTGTATTTCTACATGGAAAGAGGATACATGTAATTCATTCAAAAATTATTTTAGTAGTAGAACAGATAGAAGGAATATACCGAGGAAGAGGGTATGGAATTAAGCTGATTATAAAGATATGATGTTTATGATGATGTATGATGATATTATGTGTATGAAAATGTGATGATAAGAAATATCTCTGTATGATATGATATGTATGTATATGATATTACATATGAAAAATCAAGGGGTAAAAAAGAGGATTGAACTGAGAGAAAAGGAAAGGGAGTGATAGAATGGGGTAAAATATATATAAAAGATTCATAAGAAATCATTATGAGGAGGGTAAAATAATGGTGATGATTGGCAATGCTTAAACTTACTCTCATTGTAACTGGCTCAGAGAGGGAAAAACAAATATACTTATTGGGGTATATAATTCTCTACCCTTATTCTACAAAGAAGTAGAAGGGGAATAAGAAAAGGGAAGGGGGAAATAATTGAAGGGATTGAAAGTTTGAAGGTGATAAAAAGTAAAATACTGGTGAGGAAGAACAGAATGAAAGGGAATAGAGCAGGATCAAAAGGGGAAAATAAGATGTAGGGCAATACACAGTTAGTGATCATAACTCTGAATGTGAATGGGATTAATTCACCCACAAAATAGAAGCAGATAGCAGAGTGGATTAAAAACAAGAATCCTACTATATGTTGTTTAAAAGAAACATATTTAATGCAGAATAACATATAAATATTAAAGGTAAAAAGCTATAGAAGAATTTATTATGCATCATCTAAAACTGAAAAAAGCAGAAGTAGCAATCATGATATCAGAAAAAGCTAAAGTAAAAAGTGATCTGACTAAAAGAGACAAGGAAGGAAATTACATCTTGCTAAAAGGTACTATAAACAAAGAAGTAATATCAATACTAAACATTTATGCACCAAGTGGATTGCATCCAGATTTCTAAAGGCGAAACTAAAGGAGCTTAAGGAGAAAATAGATAGTAAAACCATACCAATGGGAGACCTCAAACTTCTCCTGTCAGAAGTAGATAAATTGAAAATAAGAAAGAAGGAATGTAAGTGAATGAAATGTTAGAAAAATTAGAGTTAATTGATATCTATGAAAAAATTGAATAGGGACAAAAAAAGAATACACTTTCTTTTCAGCAGCATACAATCCATATAAAAAGATTGACCATGTACTAGGGCATAAAAACATTGCAAAAAATGCAGAAAAGAAGAAAAAATAAATGCAACATTTTCAGATCATAATGCAATAAAAATATAATTAATAATGGTCCACGGAGAGACAATTTTAAAATCAATTGAAAATTAAATAATCTCATTCTTCGAAACTTGTGGCTCTAAAAAAACCATAGAAACAATTACTGATTTCATTGAAGAGAATGACAATGAGGAGACAACATATCAAAATCCAGGGGATACAGCCAAAGCAGTACTAAGGGGAAAATTTATATCACTGGGTGCCTATATCAACAAAAAATAGAGGGAGATCATAGAATTGAGCTTGCAAAGAAAAAAAAATTAGAATGAGTACAAATTAAAAGTCCCCAGATAAAAACTAAACTGGAAATCCTAAAAATTAAAGGAGAAATAAATAAAATTGAAATTAAAAGAACTATTTAAGTAATAAATAACACTAGGAGCTGGTACTTTGAAAAAACAAAAAAAATAGATACAGTACTAGTAAATCTAATCAAAAAAGAAAGAAGAGAATCAAATTAACAGTATCAATAATGAAAAGGGTGATGTCACCTGTAATGAAGAGGAAATTATGACAATTATTTATTAAGAGCTACTTTGCTAATTTATATGGCAATAAATATGACAATCTAGGTGAAATGGGCAAATACTTATAAAAACATAAAGAGCCTACATTAAGAAAAGAGGAAAGATAATAAATAAATAATCACATCTAAGAAAAAGAAATTGAATAAGATATCAAGGAGTTCCTAAGAAAAATCCCCAGGGCCAGATGGATTCACAAGTGAATTCTATCAAACATTTAAAGAACAACTAATCGCAATACTATACAAACTATTTGACAAAGTAAGAAAAGAAGGAGTCTTAACAAATTCCTTTTATGACACAAATGTGGTGCTGATTCTCAAGCTAGGAAGATCAAAAACAGAAAGAAAAACTATAGACCAATCTCCTTTAGAAACATATAGATGCAAAAATCTTAAAATACTAGCAAAGAGTTTACAGCAAGTCTTCATGAGGATTATTCAACATGACCAGTTGGAATTCATGCCAAGAATACAAGGCTTGTTTAACATTAGGAAAACCATCCACATAATTGACCATATTAATAAGCAAACTAACAGAAATCACATGATTATCTCAATAGATGTAGTAAAAGCCTCTGACAAAATACAATACCCATATCTTTTGAAAACACTAGAAAGTATAGGAAAAGAATGTCCTTTCCTCAAAATTATAAACAGTAGATGAAGGGAATTCTGGGAAGATGGTAGTGTAGAAGCAGCAAAGCTCCAGACCTCTGTAAAGCCCTTCACCAACAATCAAGGGCAAAGGGCTCCAAAGGAACAGAAAACTAAATCTGACAACAGAACAGAGCTGGGGGATCCTCTAGCTGAACACAACTTAAAAGTATGCAGAAAAAAGAGAAAAAACCCTGAATTTTTAGAACTGTCAGGTGGGAGGGGGAAAAAAGCAGGAAGATCCCAGATCCCCTCCTCCACCTAATGTGCTGAGTCTCCAGGGGATCCTGGAATCTCTGGGTGGAGCTAGTCATAGGGAGTGCCTCCTTGGCACAGCTGTGCCAAACTCAAGGCTCTGATCATGGAAAGCAGGGAGAATGCTGAGGGAGAAAACCAGAGAGGGTGAACATACCCTCCATCTTGCTCTGCCCCTACCCTTCTCTCCAGGTCTTGACCTCAGGGCACTTCAAGCTATGCAGATCAACAACACCTGGCTTAATCCTATCAATATAGCAGACAAGAAGTCTTTAGAGGGCAGGGAAACTCAAGCACCCCTTCCCACAGACTACAGTCCAAATAGCTGAATGTGAATTAAAAAACTCTAGCTTTTAGCACCAGCTGGGGAAAATCTGACCTCAGAGCACTTGGAGGTGTGCAGATCAAACCCACCTGGCTTAATCCTATCAATACAGCCAACAAGAAGTCTTTAGAGGGCAGGGAAGCGTCAACACATGACCACAGCAAGAGGTAGAAAGAGAAAATACCATTTAAAATCACCCTAAGCAATATAAAATACTATCTACCAAAACAAACACAGGAATTATATGAAAACATCTATAAAACACGTTCCATACAATTAAAACTAGATCTAAACAATTGGAAAAACATTGATTGCTCATGGGTAGGACAAGCTAACATAATAAAAATGACCACTCTACCTAATTTAATTACTTATTTCGTGCCATCCCTATCAAACTACCAAGAAACTTTTTTACTGAAATAGAAAAACCTATAACAAAATTCATTTGGAAAAACAAAAGATCAAGAATATCAAGGGAAATGAAAAAATATGAAGGAAGTTGTTCTAGCAGTACCAGACATTAAGCTGTACTATAAAGCAGTTGTCATCAAAAGAATATGGTACTGGCTAAGAGACAGAAGGGTGGATCCGTGGAATAGATTTGGGGTAAGTGACATCAGCAAGACAGCGTATGATAAACCCAGACAACCTAGCTCTTGGGACAAAAATCCACTATTTGACAAAAACTGTTGGAAAAATTGGAAAACAAAATGGGAGAGATTAGGTTTAGGTCAGCATCTTACACCCTACGCCAAGATAAATTCAGAATGGGTGAATGACTTGAATATAAAGAAGGGAACTATAAGTAAATTAGGTGAACACAGAATAGTATACTTGATCAGATCTCTGGGAAAGGAAAGATTTTAAAACCAAGCAAGAGTTAGAAAAAATTACAAAAAGTAAAATGAATAATTTTGATTACATTAAATTCAAAAAATTTTTGTACAAACAAAAACAATGCAACCAAAATCAGAAGGGAAGCAACAAAATGTGAAAAATCTTCATAACAAAAAATTCTGACAAAGGTCTAATTACTCAAATATAAAAAGAGCTAAATCGATTATGTAAAAATTCAAACCATTCCCCAATGGATAATTGGGCAAGGGACATGAATAGACAATTTTTAGATAAAGAAATCAAAAATATCAATAAGCACATGAGAAAGTGTTCTAAATTTCTAATAATTTGAGAAATTCACATCAAAACTACTTTGAGGTATAATCTCACACCTTGCAGATTGGCTAAAATTGATAGCAGGTAAAAGTAATAAATGTTGGAGGGGATGGTGCAAAATTGGGACATTAATGCATTGCTGTTGGAGTGATGAACTCCATTCTGGATGGCAATTTGGAATTATGTCCAAAGAGCAATAAACGAATGTCTGCCCTTTGATCCAGACACACCATTGCTGGGTTTGTACCCCAAAGAGATCATAGGGAAAAAGACTTGTACAAAAATATTTGTAGCCTCACTCTTTGTGGTGGCAAAAAAACTGGAAAACGAGGGTGTGCCCTTCAATTGGGGATTGGCTGAAAAAATTATGGTATATGCTGGTGATGGAATACTATTGTGCTCAAAGGAATAAATAAATGGAGGAATTCCTTTTGGCATGGAATTATTTCCAGAAATTGATGCAGAGTGAAAGGAGCACAGCCAGAAAAACATTGTACACAGAGACTGATACACTGTGGTAAAATCAAATGTAATGGACTTCTGTACTAGAAGCAATGAAATGACCCAGGACAACTCTTAGGAATGTATGGACAAGAATGCTACCCACATTCAGAGGAAGAACTACAGGAGTGGAAACACAGAAGAAAAACAACTGCTTGAATACATGGGTTGATGTGGACATGATTTGGGGTGTAGACTCTAAAGGACCACTCCTGTGTAACTATCAATAATATGGAAATAGGTCTTGATAGATAACACATGAAGAAACCAGTGTTAATGAGCATTGGCTATGGGAGTGGTAGTGGGTATGTGGAAGGGTGAGTAAGAACATGAATCATGTAACCATGGAAAATTTTTCAAAAAAATTACAATAATTATAAATATTGTACATATTTATACATATATTGTACATATTTATACATACAATACAAAAATTATAAATTGTATTTAAAACCTTCAGCAAGCATCATCTGCAATGGGGAAAAGTTAGAAGCCTTCCCAATTTTATTAGGAGTGAAGCAGAGATGTGCATTATCACTACTATTATTCAATACTGTATTAGAAATGTTAGCAGCAGCAATTAGAGAAGAAAAAGTAGGGATTAAAGTAGGCAATTAAAAAAACTGAACTGTCACTCTTTGCAGATGATATGATAGTCTACTTAAAGAATCCTATAGCATCAAATAAAAAGCTAGTAGAAATAATTAATAATTTTAGCAAATTTTCAGGATACAAAATAAACACAAATAAATTATCAGCATTTCTATATATTTCCAACAAAAATGAGCAGCAAGAGTTACAAAGTGAAATTCCATTTAAAATGACTCTAGACCAGTGATTCCCAAAGTGGGTGCTACCACCCCCTGGTGGGTGCTGCAGCGATAGAGGGAAGTGGTGATGGCCACAGGTGCATTTATCTTTCCTATTAATTGCTATTAAATTAACAAAAAATAATTTCCAGGTGGCTAAGTAATACTTTTTCTGGAAAGGTTGTGGTGGGCGAAAAAAGTTTGGGAACCACTGCTCTAGACCATATTTGGGAAACTATCTGCCAAGACAAACTCAGGAATTATATGAACACAACTGCAAAACACTTTTCACACAAATAAAACTAGATATAAACAATTGAAAAAACATCAATTGTTCATAGGTAGGTTGAGGTAATATAATATAAATGATAATCCTACCCAAATTAAATTACTTATGCCATACCTACAAAACTACTAAAAATATTTTTATAGAATTAGAAAAAATATAATAAAATTCATCTGTAAGAAGAAAGCATCAAGAATATCAAGGGAACTCATGAAAAAACATAAGAAGAATGGGGACCTAGAAGTACCAGATCTTAAACTCTACAACAAAGCAGTGTACATCAAAACCATATGGTACTGGCTAAGAGATAAAAGGATGGATCAATGGAATAGTGTAGTGGTAAATGCTAGTTGGGTTTCAAAGATCCCAGCTTTTGGGACAAGAACCCACTATTTGACAAAAACTCCTGGGAAAATTGGAAAATAGTATGTGAAAAATTAGGTTTAGGTTAACATCTCACAGCCTATATCAAGATTAATTCAAAATGGGTAAATGACTTAAATATAGAGTGAAATCATAAATAAATTAGGTGAACATAGAATAGTATACCTCTCAGATATATGGGAAAAAAGGAATTTAAGACCAAGCAAGAGACAGAGAACATTACAAAATGTAAAAAGAAAATTTTTGAATATATTAAATTAAAATGTTTTGTACAAATAAAACCAATGCAACCAAAATTAGAAGAGAAGCAGCAACCTGGGAAAATTTTATAACAAAATTCTCTGACAAAGGTCTAATTTCCTACATATATAAGGAACTAAGTCAAATGTACAAGAAATGAAGCCTTTCCCCAATTGACAAATAGTCAAATGATATGAATAGACAGTTTTCAGATGAAGAAATCAAAATGATCAATAACCACATCAAAAAGTGTTCTAAATCCTTTCTAATTAGAGAAACACCAATTAAAACAACTCTGAGATACCACCTTATGCATAGCAGATTGGCCAATATAACAGGAAAGGAAAATTACAAATGTTGGAGGGCATATGAGAAAATTAGGACACATACAGTGTTGGTGGAGTTGTTTATTTATCCAACCATTCTGGAAGGCAATTTGGAATTATGCCCCAAGGACTTTAAAAGAATGCATACCCTTTGATCCAGCAATAAAACTACTAGATTTTTACCCAAAGAAATAATAATGAAAATTGTTTGTAGAAAAATATTCATAGCAGCACTCTTTTTAGTGGCAAAAATTAGAAAATGAGGGAATTTCCTTCGATTGGGGAATTGCTGAACAAATTGTGATATATCATGGTGATGGAATGTTATTGTGCAATAAGGAACAATAAACTGCTGAATTTTCATTACCATCTGGAAGACCTCCAAGAACTGATGAATAGTGAAATGAGCAGAACCAGGAGAACATTGTGCACAGAAAGTGAAACATTGAGGCACAATCAAATGTAACAGATCTATACTGTCAGCAATGCAATGATCTAGGGTAATCAAGAGGGACTTATGAGAAAGAATACTATCCACATTAAGAGAAAAAACTGTGGGAGTGTAAACACAGAAGGAAAACATTTGATTCATTGATTTTTTCATATGTGTATAGGATTTGTGGTTTTGGTTTTTAAAAGATTACTCTATTACAAAAATGAATAATAAGGAAATAATACATGTATAATCCAGTGGAATTGCTTGTCAGTTTGGGGGTGGTGGTGAAAGAGAGGGAAAAGGGGAGAGAAAGAACATGAATCATGTAACCATGGAAAAATACTTAAATTAAAAAAAATAAGTGTTCTGATAAAAAATATTATTTTTTTCAAATGAAGTGTTTTTTAGCATTGCAAAGAACATGATAAAGATGGTGCTAGGGGTTGAGTATAGATCAAAGCTCTTAAAAATAAAAGATAGAAAAATAAAGAAAATTCTTATAAATTGTCAAAGAGTAATTTTGTTCATAAGATATTAGTTGGTTGATGTGAAAATAAGGACATCAAAATGTTTGAGTCTCTATTAGGATTTCATGTGCAACATTTTAACATATGCTTTCAGTTCAGTAAAATAACATTTATTATGTGCTTACTATGTGATAAGTAATGGGAATACAAACTCAAAAGCAATCCTTTACATGTCCTTAAGTACCTAATATTCTACTAAGTGTGTATATTTCCACAGATAAATATAGAACATATAAAAAATAAGCTTGAAATAATTTCAGTATGGGGGTCACTAATAATTGGATGAATCAAGAAGTGACTTTTAAAGATGGTACTTAGGTACTTAAGGAGATAAGGAGTAAGAGCATTCCAGGTATATGAGAAAATCAAATAATGGCACAGGGGCAGGACATGCAATGATTTTTACAGGGAAGTCGCCATCTAATTTGACTAAGAATAAGAGCACATAAAAGGGAATAGTGAGAATTCAACCTGTAAAAACAAGCTGGAGTTATATTGTCAAAGGCTTTAAAGGATTTTAAAAAGAAATTGCACTTTTTTTCCTAGAAAAAACAGGGAGCCACTGAAGCTTTCTGACATAGTTAACATTTATACTTTAGGAAAGTCCAATTAGCAGTCGTATGTAAGATGATTAGAAAGGGTAAAGAATGGAGGGAAGGAGAAAATTAATTTGGAGATTTTTGTAATAGTCCAAGTCAGGGGTCGGCTACGTATGCCTCTTGAGCCATATATGGCTCTACCTTCTGACCTGCCAGCCCAGGCAGAGCCCCAGGATGTGCCCCAGGGGCCCTTCAGCCCTCGCCCCAGACTCCAGCACCTTCCGCCTCCATCCTCCTCCTTCAGCAGGCGTTTATGGGTCTCACGGCCAAAAAGGTTGCCAACCCCTGGTCCAAGTGATGAATGATAAGAGATTGAATTAGTCACAGTCAATAAAAATTATTCTGTGCAGAACTTTTCAAAGGACTTATAGATGGTAGGATAAAAGAGGAGTTGAGTTGTAGGATTTTGGTAGTAATTATAGTGTGATAGTAATTATAAATATACATATGTGTGTAATTAAATTTATAAATATATTTATATATACATATATATATATATATATATATATATGCATGTAATCTCTACTATACATTGACTTTGATTTACTGTCTTAGGCTCTAAGAAGCCAACATCTAGAACTTATGTAGTTGCTTCAAGGATCCTGTGATAATGTTTTGTGGCCCCAGTTGGTAACTCTCCTGCCTGCCAATTTCCTTGAGTGCCTTTGCCATAAGAAGACCACCAGAGAATGGAAGACCTTATGTACTCCAGAAAGGCCAGTGAGGATTTTGTTGATGCTCCAACTTTTGTTGGAATCATAAGAGACTGTCCTTGAGCTAAAACCTTCAGAAGAAGACTGCTGTCCTGGGCATCAGGAGAGTATCCAACTTTGTCCTTTGCCATAGAAATAATATTTGTAGTACATAATCTGATTCATCCTCAGAGCCATAATGCACACCTTGTACATGGGAAAACTCAAGGCTTCTGTCATCTTCAAAATGAATTAAATCCTTCCAGCTCTTTGGGTGGGGTAGAGTAAGGTTCTGGCTTTCTTAGTGCCTCATCCCTGACCTTCATCTTTCATTGCTTGGGCAACTGGCCTGGATATTTAGCTCCATATGGACTCTTTTTCACTTAAGAGAATCCAGGATCAAAAAGAGCCTCAAGCTAGAAGCTTCTGCCAAGGAAGCCTTGACACTCATGCCACATACTCAGACCTTTTTTTTCCCCTTAATTTTTGCTTGAGATTTTTTGGACTGTAATAAAGTTATTGTCTTAACTCCTTAAAAAAAGTTCTGGTGCAAATATATCATTCTTTCTTTAAAAAATGGTCCATGGGATAAAGTCCCATAGAAGAAATAGAGGTCATAGGTTCATAAACCTTAGTCGATA